>NC_134523.1:30131040-30502817 GCF_027942865.1 Odontesthes bonariensis
TGCGCGGTTGCAAGTCCCCCCTTGCGTGCTTGCGTGTGTCACCTCAATTTTCTAAACTTTACGAAAGACACAAGCACAAGCCACTGGCTGTGTTCGAAACCGCCTACTACTTGAAAACGGCACTCATCGATCTGACAGTAGGCCTATGCAGAGCGTTTACACACAGTGCACTTCACTCCTGTCCGAGCCCAAATCAGCCAGCCTGAAAAGCTGATTTCCCTTAAGCTATAAACTCTGTAAATATAACTATAGCAACATTTGAAACATTTTCAGGCGAGAAAGTAGTCGTTTAGACCCCCAAGGTGTTGAAAATCTGACAAAATACCGGCTATTTACAAGAAGAAGAAGCATGAATCCACTCGAAGAGGTCCTGGCGGTGAATTTGCTTTCATCATAGTAGTCTTGTCATTGAAAAAACCCGCTACTCCACCTACTGTCCTGGCGGTGAATCGCCACGCAGCACACGCAAACGCCGACAAAGCAAAATGAAGTATAAACGTCTCGAGCCATTAACATACGCGCAAGACGCAAGCGCAAGGGCAGTTAAAAGAAGTATAACTCAGCCTTAAGCGAGCATACTACTAGCATTTTTCAGAGCACAGTTCTTTTTTTTTTTTTTTTTTTCCTCATTCCTGGCCGGGAAGTAGGGAAAAGGTTTGGATTTGTTTGACCAGTACAACAGGTCGACAAGACCCAGTACAACACTGGCTTTGCGGGGAGACTGAAGCAAATAAGTAGAGGCTGTTCCAACACTTAAGAGGCTTGAGTCTAAACTGCAGGTGGTGAGTGAAACTGCTTGAAATGTCTGTGCTGTGCAAACATCATGGTTACACTGAGTGTAAGGGCAGCTGTGTGGGCTAACTGTACTTTGTTTTATTAAAGTCATACACAGGGCAACTGAATGTGTCTATCTGTTGTTCCGACAAGTTACTCACACAATCAGGTACGAGCATTCATCATCTTCATTGTGGAGGTTCGCCATGCGGCTCTCTTTTATATTCAGGATCTGATTCTGGCTCGAATACATACGCCTGTTACGGCTTCATGTCAGCAACTGTAGTAGCGGGCATTCACGAGTCATCATCACCCGTTGAAATACCTCCAGGATTTGGACAAATCAGAGAACACTTTAGCCAGGTCCTCTTGTTCTCAGGAGCAAGCTTCTCCCAAGAGAAGCCCTCCCTCATTCTGTACTAAATGTAAACTTTTGAGTTCTAAAGTGTACAGAGCTTATCTAGAGGTACTTAAGAATTATAATCAAATGACTAGAAATACTTTAAAGCCCGGTCTCCCACATTTTTAATTCCATCTCATGAAATGCATTTCTTTCGGAATGGATAAAAACGTCCCTGCAGCGATGAAAAGATTGATTGATCTGGCTGTGTGTTAAAACATATATGAACGATAATGCATGTCCTCTACATGTAATACAGCTTCCCATCACTTCAATACCAGTTTGCTAAATACGACTGAAGCTTTCACTTGAATGTGTTGAAGACATCGCGATGAGTCGACTGTCAAGCTAGTCGTTTTAAAGTACTTTGTTTTTCCAACTCCCTGACACTCTCTGGGAGATCCACAGCAAAAGTTGACATTTCTCAACATAATTGAGGCAAATTCTAGAGGGTCAAAAGAAAAGAAGGAAAAAAAAGGCTATATTTATATACACCTATCAAAGGTTGCAGGAATTCCCAAACATTTGCAGCTAACATGTGTACGAATGCACACTTCTATGAAAACAAGAAGTGTGCATATGTACCATTTCAGAGTTCGATCTGAGGCCTCAATGTAATGCCTTTTTGGAGAATACGACAAGTCAAATGAATGAAAATTAAATATTGAAAATAAAAGAATGACATAATCAATCGCAGTGGTACAAAATGTACCTGTTTTTTTTGGATTTGTGTTAATATTAGAAAAAAATGATTTGCTACGAAGCAAATTAAAAGCCTTCAGTGACGGTGAGGAGTTGTATGCATGTTTCATTCACAGCTTACTGACACGTAAGCATAAGAACATGGAAACGGTGAAGAAGAATCGACAGTAACCAAATTTGATGGTGAGGTGTCGTTAAAAAGAAAAGTTGAAAGAGAAAAAAAAGAGGGCTCTTTGCCATGTCTTATTGAAGCTGGTTTCAAATAGAGGTTTGGTTCTCTACTTCTGGGCAAAAGAAGTAAGAATAAATTATTTGAGAATTGGTGGTATGACGAGATTGTTTTGAGCTGTCAAATAGATTTTAAGCAAAAATTTCAAATGTTCCAAGAGGCAAATGTGAATGTCATGCTTTTCTGAGCTGACGTGAATGGAAAGCTTCTCTTGGAGGAAAATGAGGAATCTTTCAGGGGGATTTGATTTGTAATGAACATATTCTCATTGTCGGCTAATGCTGGCCATATTTCATCTGGGGACAAAAACACAAAGAAAAGAGCCAGTGTCATGTGGAACAAAAGAAAGAAGGAAAAAAAAAAGACCCTCGCCCACCAGCGTGGTGCTCAGCCAGGTGCTGGCAGCATGTATGTGTGGGAAGCTGTTGAGAGGAAGTAAGAAACAGGAACAGTTTTAACAGCACCTCTGTGCCACCTCTGAAACAAATGTAACATCAGTGAGTCCTCTGGGCCAGCTTGCCTCAGTCATATATGTGCACATCCACAGTAAAAACAGCTCCTGCTGCCCACCTCCTCCACTTAGGTGGCATGTCGGCAGACTATAGTAAGGTGGGATTCTTTGATGTGATCGTACTTCACATGTGAAGGACTTCAGGGTGAGGAGTCCAATTCATCTGCCACCATTCTCTAGAGCTCTACAAACTTAATTCAGCTGGGAGGATGGATGGGAAATCTGTATTTCAACCTCTGGCCCAATGCCTTCCACTTAGCATTTTTCTCTAAAACAAACATCCCCGGTCGCTTCCTCTCTCAGGGGTAGGGGAGAAAAAAGAAAGAGAAATACTGCTGGATTGGGGATTTCAAAGCCATCGGTGCCCTAGAAGGTTTGGCATAATGTCAGCGTCAGTGATTCAAGTGAAAAAGAGAGAGAACAGAGATGCATGTTTGCTTTCATCTTTCTGAAGGTGTCTTTATTGAGGAGAGACTGACAGGGGAGCCTCCTCCCTGCAGCACCCAAAAAAACACTAAGTCCATGCAGCACAAAGCTGAAACCACTGGAACAAAAAAAAAAACAGCAGTGGTTAGGATTACCTAAAGGGTAATGATAACATTTTAGTAGGCAAACCTCCAATAGAACCGTATTATCTTAACCTAACTTAAAATCAATATGTACAACTACAGTCCTGTAGTCAAAGCTGTGTGCAGTGCATAAGGGGAGAGAGAAATCTTCCAGAAGCAACTAAGTCAAGGTGGCAACTGTAAAGTTCAAATTAGACAAAAAACTCCAGCGAGCCTCTTGTTAAAAAGCAGCAAGACTGCTAACTACTCTGCAGCCAGCTAGACACCTAGAGCTGACACATTTCACACCTGTCACTAACAAAACAGTCGAAGAGTCTTAGGCTATGTACACACGTAGCCGGGTATTTTTAAAACCGAATGTCCGCCCCCCCTCCGTTTATAAAATAATTTGTATCCACATTACCTCGTTTTCGAAAAAAACACCTTCCACACATAACCGAACATCTGCGTTTTCACCTGTCTTGACAACCCAAATGCATTTGCTGTTTTGCGCAATCTGCCCTCGTCAGCTAAATAATAAAGTGTGCACGCAACTTTTTTGAGCACACTGACAGGTGATCGCATGACAGTGGACTGCCCCTCGATATGAGGACGTAATAATTCTGACAGCGACAGGAGTGAGGACACCGGGACATGCGAAATTGTCACGCCATTCCTCTGGGAGTACGACTTGGGCGTGTAAAATCAAGGCAGTAAACAGCGCCTGCACAATAATAACCACCACAATTCTCAAGACATCCATGCTTCTTCAGTAAACAAAGGTCGCACTTTAGACTTTAAAGCAGATTTGTTGTTGTTTTGGCGCATATTGTGACGTTGGAAAACGCAAAACTCCGGTTATCTCTGTCTACACGCAGCTGCATAAACGGAGTTTTCAAAAATCTTTACTTTGCCCGGAGTTTTTAAAAACATTCGTTTACGATGCGTTTTTATGCGTTTTCATGTGGATGACAGGTCCAAACGTAGAAAAATATATTCGTTGTAGCAGATACCCGGCTCCGTGTGGATAGGGCCTAGGCTCCGGCTACACGAAAACGTTTTTCACTGTAAACGATACTTTTGCTTATCGTTTGGCTGTCGCGGCCACACGGAGCCGGCGTTCCCAGTACCCCAAAACGATAGTTTTGGAGAACGGGTTCCAGAGTGGGAAGATCTGAGAACGGCGTCGTTTCGTTTCCATTGTTACAGCCAAAACGGATTCGTTTACATCTGCGTCACAGCCACATGGCCAACGCCAGTGACGTATACACATACGTCAGTGACCAGAACAAAAAGCGGCTTCCATTCAAAATCCGGAAGAAGAAGACAACACAACAAGGACAGACAGCGATCATCATGGACCCCACAACATTGATAGCAGCACTGCTGCAGACACTGCTAACTACAGCGGCATTGTTGAAGGAACAACGTGAGCTTCACGCTGGTAGATGTAGGGGCGTACACGCTTGCGCATTGCTTCTTCTATTGTTCTGGTGTAACCGGTGGGGGTGGCTTACAGCGCACCTAGAGGTGTTTTGTGTGTACTGCATCGTTTTCAGCAAGCGTCGCGTTTCCATGTGGACACAGAAGCTTTCCTGTGTGGTCGCAATAATTTTCGTACCCGTTTTCAAAAAATCCCTCGTTTCGTTTTCGTGTAGCCGTAGCCTTAGTTCATCGACATGCTGCCTTGATGAGTTGCCCATTAATTTCTAAAGTCTGTGCTGAGCAGTTTGTTACTACAACTCACTCATCTAGTTGACATCTCACTCCAGACTGGAACATTTCCAAAGGCCTTAAAAACTAATGTCATTAAGCCTCTTCTAAAGAAAAGCAGTCTTGATGCCCCAATACTGAATAACTACCGGCCCATATCAAACTTCCATTCTTAGGCAAAGTCCTACAAAAAATTGTATACCAACAGCTTAATGTCTTTCTCCTGTCTAACAATGCTTTTGATACTTTCCAATCAGGCTTAAGGCAAAGTCTCAGTCTTAGTTCTGCTGGACCTGAGTGCTGCCTTTGACACAGTTGACCATGCGATCTTATTACAGAGGTTAGAAGACTGGGTGGGAATCTCTGGTAGTGCTTTAAACTGGTTTAAGTCCTATCTCGAGGACCGGAAATATTTTGTTGAAATTGGCAACTGTCTAAAACCAAATGGCTATGACCTGTGGGGTTCCCCAGGGGTCAATCCTGGGACCCCTATTGTTCAATCTGTAAATGCTTCCATTAGGCCAGCTGATACACAGCTATAATGTGTCCTATAACAACTATGCCGATGACACTCAGATCTACGTGTCACTGACGGCAGGAGAACATGGGCCTGTAGATACATTGTGTCACTGCATCGAACAGATCAGTGTGTGGATGCAAAACAATTTTCTCCTGTCTAAAACCTAATAATCAAGTTAGAAATCTAGGTGTAATACTGGACCTGAACTTTAACAGCCACATTAAATCAATTACATCCTGGTTGTAAAGATGTCACTAGCATGTCATCTCATATCTCAGCATAAAAAGCTTCATCACAGTTTCATCACAAATAAATGTGGTCATACAATAGAGAAGCTGAGGCAATGTGAAAAAAAATTCAGATGCTATTAAGCAGTTCAGTTTGAAACTGGAAGTCATGCTTAAAAAACTGTTTGGGAGGGTTGGGAAACAGAGAAGAAACGAAAAGAGATAAAATAGACTTCATAACATTCTAGCTGAATCCTGGCTTGAGAATAGCCACTAACAACAGTTTTGAACTGTGCACCCACCCAAACAAGGAGTCACACCCATCAGTCACAAACACTTTACATGCCGCCATCTCTGGCCCCTACTGCATAGGATTTCTTTTGAAGTATTTTGCTACTCTGGCAAAACAAATACCAACAGAGAAAGGCTGGGGTGTATGAATCACAGTCTATAACCCGATCAGGTCTCTCAGGTCATCAGGTGAAGGTCCTTGAGACGTTCTCAGATTAAGATCAAAGTCTGCTGAGGGTGCTTTTAGTTTCTGTGGTCAAACTGCCAGCTGACCTGAAGTCAGTTAAAGCTTCAAAACTAAACTCTTAACTTTGCTACTCCCAATGAAATGTGCCACAGAAATGCAGCACAAATAAAGATTTGACAGTGTCTATAGCAGCTACTGGTGGTGCTTGCATAAAACCGATGGGTGACAAACTCAGCATGGCTGAAAATGTGCTAATTAGGGATGTGCACGACTAATCGATTTGTTGATTTGTCAGAGTGGCGCACACAGTGGACTACTTTTTTAAGAATCGACAAATTTTTGTTTGGGGCAGGAGGAGACTTATGTTTCACTACGCAGAGACGTGGAACAAATGTCAAAAAGACAACAAAAAAATACTGGTTTTGCTGTAGCTAAACGCTGGCGTGGCAGCAAACGACAGGAACCAAAAAAAAACTGCTTTGGTGATTAATGTTAGTTTTTCTTTTAAATGCCCATCCCCAGTACTTATGCTGTTAAAGTAAAACTCAACTCTTTGGCTCTTTTTCTCCCTCTACAATTGCAGGATTTAACACCACAGTGTCTGTGTGAGCCATGCACATGTACAGCCAGACGCATGAATTTGTTGTCGTGTTGAAGAGAACACAGAGATGCAATCAAAGCCAATGAAAAAGTCAAGCATCCCAGGGATGGCCATAAAAAAGTTAATATACTTCAAACTGAGTCAGAAGTACGTACTTTTAGGGTTTACAGATTTTTCCAGTGTTGCTTTAATTGAGGCATATTCAAACATGGATTACAAGATTTTGAATTGAAATATGGTTTTACAAGTAAAATATTGTAAAAAAAAAAAAAAATCATTGAAAGGTGTCACCTTCCACCATGTGAGAACTGTGGTAAAATCAGACTTGCTGAGTCAATCAGGAGAAGTATAAAGACATCTTTTAAACATAGACATCTATAATAAAGTACCTTCCATTTCTGAGATAATTAATGCTCAAAACATGTTTGTTGTTGACTATTCCTTGGCCACAAACACGTATTCCCTTACAGTTAGCTCTCCGAAGTTCTCTGTTAACTGAAGCTGGACTATTATTGGATAATTATTTCAAGAAGACCACCATCCTTTAATGTTGTGCTGTTAACCACCTCTTATTATGTACCATGAAGCATCAGCAGTCAACAAATCACAGTGTAAAAGCAACAAAGAGAGTTCAGGGGACAGCCACGTCTGAATTATATCGAATGACAAATAAACTGATCAGGATGTTTTCATGTTAAAATACAACATGTAGCACCTTTAAACCTGAGAGGCACCGTTATTACCTTTGCGAGCGATCCGAATGCAATTGATTCTGGTCTCCTGTGGGTAAGAGAAAAGGTTACAGTTAATCCATTTGGCCATTTGAGGACACACAAAAAGAAAACACCTCATCGCATCTTAATCATGCCAGTGTGTCAAAATCTTGCCCACAAGATGCAGCACAGGTGGTCAGCACTTGTTTAAAATGTTTCTCTGTGAGGAAAATATTAAAAATTTCCTGAAAGTCGACATCTGCCTGTGAAATCTAAGACCCCTGCCTTCCTGCACTGTGTCACCTGGCTCCTCCTCACACTGAAACTGTCACCTCTATCCTGAAGATGGAGGGGAATGTTGCCTAATTACATCAAATCAGCCTTTATGGGTAATTATGCTAATGTGTGCACTTAGACCGAAGTCAAAAACTTTTTTCCCACCTAAAACGGTTGGCAATTTACCTTTCTTTAATTGGAAATCTGTTTCAAGTGGATACTCATTTCCTCTCATCTCCCACAGAGTGACAGATAAGTCATATTTACTCCCACCCCAGGGGTTATTAAAGCAGCAGCAAGACGTATGTCACACACCATCCTATTCTCCGTCAACGTGGGCTTTTGGGTTTTTGGAAAAGAAATGTCAAAGCTTATTAAAAGGAGAAATTTAATGCAAGCGAACCTCTAGTAGCGTCAGGAAGAAAGATGCATAGCATACTGAAGTATCCTCACCCTCGCAAGCAAATTCACATTTCATTAAATTTAGATTCCAGTACTGGATCTGCTCATCAAATATGAGCCTTTTATAATCCACAAAAGAATCACTTTACAATAGAGCTTAAAAATGCATGAACCCGTTGAAATTTTTCTACATTTACTCAGAAATATGACCTAAAATATTCCAAGGATTTCCACATATCCTTTAAGCAGATAAACAGAAAAAAAATTAAAGAAATAAGAGAAAAATAGAACAGTTGGTTATTGATCAAATTGAGGCGAATGTTGGAACTAAAAGGTTCTCCCTTATAAGCCAATGATGTTTGACTCCAACACCACTACACTGCTGAACAATAATGCAGAGCAGGCCAAGATTGTTAGGAGAAAGCCACTGTTCTTCCATCACAGACGGAAAAGTTCATTCTGAATAAAAACCTGGCAACATCCAAAGAAAAGGTCAGGACAACCTTCCAAAAGGGACCCGGTCGTCCAGTAAGAGAGTTACTTTAAAGGTTAAAGAACGATAAAATTAACGGATGGCCAAGTCAAAGTCCAGACCTTAATCCAGTAGGAATGCTGTAGAAGAACCTGAATCCAACAGATTTTGTGAATAAATCACGTAACTCATTATTAAAGCTTTTCTCATTCCAGTCAAAAAAACAGCTTTAAGCAGCTGTGAGTGGCTTTTCTAACCATGTAAAAAAAAAAGGCTTACTGTGACCCTAAGTTATCAGAAAAGCTCAGTTAAAGGGATAGTTCGCCTCTTTTGACATGAAGCTGTATGACATCCCATATTAGCAATATCATTTATGAACATTGACTTACCCCCTGCTGCGTCCTGTGAGCGGAGTTCCAGCTGAGTTTTGGCGTACACGAAGGTAGTCCGGCTAGTTGCATCATAAAAATCGTTTTGCATGAAAAAGTCAGACCTCACTTCGCTTGGCGCTATTTTTGCCTCCCTTGATATCAATGCGTCAAGCCACCTAGCGATAGCTGCAACTGTTACGGTGTTTACTGCTCGGAAGCAGGGGAGTGCTCGGTCTGCTCTTCGGTCTGCACAGTTTACATTGGACGCATTGATATCAAGGGAGGCAAAAATAGCGCCAAGCGAAGTGAGGTCTGAGTTTTTCCATCGAGAATGATTTTGTGATGCAAATGTATTACTCTTTTGAACGCATATTTTTTTGAGAAGCAATACGCTTTATTTTTCAAGCCCCAGCCAACTAGCCGGACTACCTTTGTGGACGTCAAAACTCAGCTGGAACTCCGCTCACAGGACGCAGCAGGAGGTAAGTCAATGTTCATAAATGATATTGCTAATATGGGATGTCATACAGCTTCATGTCAAAAGAGGCGAACTATCCCTTTAAAGTTGTGGCTGTACACAAATCACACACACATATAATATAATATATGTTATCATATTTTACTAAATTAGTTTTATTTCATATATATATATATATAACATACCCAGCAACCACAGAACCAAAGTAGCATTAGCTCTTAGTTCACCGGCTGGTTCCAAACTTTCCTGCTGTAAGACGTTTGATTGAGAACAGCTGCCTGCTGCTACCGCTGTAAATGAGCTTGATGAGCGTAATTACAGTGCACCAGAAGACTAAAATGGGCTCTTAAACCAAAGGAGAAAGCTAAAAAAAAATTATTTTGGAGTTGTTGGAAGTAACTGGGTGATACTATTTGGTTGCCATGAGTGAAACCTCTCATATTACAAATATCCACCTGATAAGTTCTTACCTTCCTAATTTAACCCCAATTTTAACAGTATGGATGTATCTATTCAAATAGGGAACAGGCCTAGCTAGAAAATAATGAGTGGCAACTTTTTTTTTCTGCTCATTCTTTGCTAATCAAAAGGCAGTGGCCCAGGAAATGAAATAATAGACTATTTAAATGAGCACATTTTGGGGTATTTGGCAAACCTAGAGCTGGATCACAGATCAGAGCCTTTCAATCTCCCGTCTAAATGGCCCAAAGTGATAAAACTGAGGGTAGTGACATGATTTTGTACAATTATACAAACAACAGAGGGTTGACAGGGAAAATATCAGCACGCTGTTAGTTTTCATCTTTAATGGAATGGACATTTTTGCAAATAACAAGCTTTTCTTTCTTTAGTAAAGAAGCTCCTGCAGACATGACAGAAAGAAAAATTATCTGGGAAAGTGTGTTTGTTTCCCTTCTGTGTGTTTTAAGAGAAACTGGATACACATATTGTGCGTCTTTCAAGCCCCACTGATGGCATATTTGCCAAGGCAATTACTGTTTCGGTGTAATAGCGCCTCATGGTCCACAGTAAGCCTCATACATCTAATTCATGCAGGGTAACTATCTAAATAATCACACGCCCCCAACTCCCCCCTTTTTTTAATCTAAAATGCCCATCTAACCTGAAACCCAATGTAGTTCGCAAAAAAAAGAAAATAGAAGAAGAAGAGGAAATGCTGACTAATTTTATTTTGGAATTTGTAGTGTCGGCAAACTTCTGCGTCAGAGGTGTGGCGCCGACAGAGCTTTGAAATTTGGTCTTATGGGAGAAGAACTACGAGCAAAGTCCATGATGGGGATTTCAAATCAAAGTGGAGCGATTTCAGCGTTTCCTAACTAAACCAGATGCTGGTTGTGGTCTTTCTGGCTCTTGAGGCCCACCCAGTAGCACCCAGAGGATACCAGCTCCAACCTCGGAGGACTCTCACATCAAAGCTGCAGCCAGCCAAACACGTGCACACACACACATGCACACAGAGCTTCATACGGGGCTCCTTTCCAATCTTTTTAACCCGGGAGGGAAGCGTTAGATTGTTTTTTTCTCACAAAAAAAAAAAAAAACATTCCTTAAAAGTTACACAGAGCCTGAACAGTGTGAGGCAATCTGAGAACAAATTGATTATAAAAAATGCACAAGTGCAAACTGCATTCTGCAGGTTATAAATGATTCTGGCTTCTTCTTTTTGTAGTGTCTAAAAAAGCAGAATATACATCAATCCATCTGGTAATAAAGCTTTGTTTAAGCTCACAGCTGCTTCCTCTGTAGTGTAACCTCCAGTGTATTTCCTCCTACCATCTGACTTGCCCGATGATAATCTAAATTGACTGTCAAGGTTGCTGAAACATAAAAGCGGTGTGTCTGAGCTGCAGGATCAAAAGCCTGCGGAGGCAGCTGAATAGTTCCTACCCCTCTGAAGTTGCTGGTGGCTTGGAAGTAGATGAGGTAGTTCTTGGTGGGGTCTAAAGGACTGTTCCAGTAGCCGTTGTAGGTGTGATTGTCTCCCACAGTGAAAGGCGTGGCCTCCGGCAGGCTGCTGGGGGCCAGCTCCGCTGTGTAGTAATTCCGGGACCCTTTGGCCTGGGCCTCGTTGTGCGAGTTTGGAGTGGGGAAACAGTCCACGGTGCCCAGCTCCCTCCTCCTCACCTGACGGGAGCCATCCTCCTCCACCACCACCACCTGGTAGGCACTGGGAAAGGATAACGAAGGGATTAGTACTCCAACAATGCACAAAGAACCCTTTCACCAAACAACCCACAAGAAAGCTCTGGTGTATAAGCACTTCGGCCGTGAGTTTGGCAATCATTACTAGTTGATATACTGTATGTCGACATCGTGATCAGTTATTATCATGCTGAAATCTGAGCTCATTGTGACATCACACTGAATTCAGAAATAATCCAGAACCACATAGTTTTAATAAACTGTAATGTAATGACTGCTGAGCGGAGGTTTGATCATTTGTCTGTTTAAATTCCACAAAAACCACAGGCCAAATATGATCAACCTCATTGGAGAGTTGAAAACATCGCTAACGAAGAAGCCCATGTAATTTTAGTCAGGATCAGTTTCATTTAAATGGTGAAACACAGCATTGTCCTGTTATTCTTTAGAAGAAACAGGAATTTTGAGGGGAATAATAAATCAGTGATCAGAATCCCCCCTGAACTGTAGCTCTAAAATTAGAAGATGGAGGAGGGAAAAAAAAACAACACAAAACAGTATAAGTCCAAGACATTTGGTGTTCTTTCTCGTAGTTTTGTTTGTGAATGTACAACATTCCATTTGGAGAGAATTTGACATCTAGCTTTTTCTTTTTAATCCTTTTTTTTTCGATTCAAGGTTAACATAAGGCTGATATTTATGAAAGCAACTCCATATTGTAACGCTTCACAAAGGTTTCCCTTGTTCGTGTCTCAGCTGAATGACAGTTCTTGATACAGGGCCATCTGAGGGCCATCTGAGGGCCAGAGAGAGTCCATCTTTGTGCTTTTGTACTTTACGCGCTGACATTCCTGCCGAATCCTTGAATGCTTTGATCAAATTTTGCACTGTAGTGGGAAAAATGTGAAAATCCCTTTGGATCTTTTTTTGAGGCACGTGATTTTTAAACACTTGAATGTTTTGGGGTTTTTTTCTTTTGAAAAACTGAAGATTCTCTACTCATCTTTGGTCCTGAAAGATCAGGATTACTGTCACCTGCTGACATCACCTGATTATTCTATTCTATTAAATAATGTTTCGACATTTTTTTTTATGTGTTGCAGGCCTGAAATAAAATAATGGATGTATATTAATATTCAAATGAAGTTGATGAGAGAAACATTGTTTAAATAATATATCATATTGAAATATTTATTTAAAACAGTGTTGTTTTAATTACTCATCCTAAACTCAGGTTTAGGATCGAAGAAAAATAAGGAAATACTGTGTTCCTGTTGTTCCTGCAGCCCTGGGATGTGTTTCATTTAGACTGAGCAAACTTTAGAAATAAAATAAAACTGAAAAGCAATTTGAAGCACTATATATTTGCTGCATAAACCATCCTGCTCCTATGAAGACTCAGTTATGACTCGTATGTTTTGCTTAACTGTGTATGACGCCACAAGCTTAAAGGACAACATCCTGATGCTTCACAGAGCTCTGTGTGACTGGAGCTTTATATAATTCACTGTGCAGGAGCACTGAATGAGCATCATGTGTTGGCAGTACCTGACAGGAGCTCCTCGTCCCAGGGCCGGGCGCAGCAGCACTGTGATGGTGCTCTCCGACTCACTCAGCGGAGAAGGGATGTCTTCATAGTCAAACACTGGAGCTGAGAAAAAAAGAAGAAGGTCAGAATCACTTTTAAACTTTCTTTTTCCTGGGAGATGTCGAGCAGGATTTAGGGGCTTTAAACAGGCTTGTTGCTGCAGCTCTATTTTCATATTTTAGTTTCTTTTTTCACCCCCACATGAGAAGATACAATAAGCTATCTATATTCATTACCCACACATGTTCATAGCGCACTTGTGTGTAGAGGCCTCCCACACAGTGCCATTGACTGATGATGACTATAAACAGCAGCCAACTACAGAGGAAACAAGAGGCTCTTATAGCATAATTAGGACAGATCTCAAAGCTGCACAACCTAGGCAAAGCTCTGGGGACAATGAGGTTGAGTGTTTCCATCGTTGTTTACTACCTAAAGCGAAATAATTGGAGTATGTAGTGGAGCAAACGGCCATCTTCTAGTACAACAGATGCGCTGAGACAGAAACGCTGTGGAATGGAAGGGGCAAATGTTTCGGCTTCTGAGGCAAGATATTGCTGCTTGTTGTAAAAACCTGCTTGTGTAACCCGTCATCTGAAAAACACAGACAAGATGTGTTACACCGAGCTGTGTCGGGGAGTGTTTGAGCCAGTGCATGTCAGGTGGTTAAGCCGGGGAGACTTATCAAGAGGCTAATTGTACAGCTTTGTACTTTCATGCTTGCTACCAACATGGGAGTTGGCACTTACGGTCTGCAAACACAGCTGATCGGGCCATCCACAAATACAGGAAGAAGAAAAAGAAGAAGCGACATGTAAAGACATCCAGAAAGACTGCTGTCTTGGCAAAGTGTAAAACTGTTCTGTTGTCAGACAAATCACAATTTGCAGAAATCATGGTTGCAGCAACCTTCGGACAAAAAAAGGAGAGAGGGACCATCTGGCTTGTTATCAGCTCTCAGTTCAAAAGTCTGCATCTCTGATGGTATGGTGGCGCATTAGTACCTATGGAACAGGCAACTGGCATCTTCAATGCAAAAAGGAACATATGCACCGGTAAAATGGCGTCTTTTTCCAGGGAAGGCGTTCCATATTTCAGCAAGACAATGATATTTTAACAGCACGGCTTTTGCAGGACTGTTGAGCATTTAGAATCCTATATCAGACAATAATGGGCCTCCATTCCTCTCACAATGGTCCGACAGTTAGTCTCCTCTGTTCCCAGATGTTGTTAAAAGAAGAGGGGAAGCGACGCAGTGGGAAACATGGCCCTGTGCCAATTTTTTTTTTAGACATGTTGCTGCCATCCAATT
This sequence comes from Odontesthes bonariensis, assembly GCF_027942865.1. Lineage (NCBI taxonomy): Eukaryota > Metazoa > Chordata > Actinopteri > Atheriniformes > Atherinopsidae > Odontesthes > Odontesthes bonariensis. The sequence goes on from NC_134523.1 coordinate 30,145,519, forward strand.
TAATATGAACCGATATTTTTCTATATCAATCTGCTGGAACAGTGAACTTCCGCCATGTAAAATTCATTCTGTTGCAGCCATTTTCAGGCCCAACTGATTTTTTTTCCGAATGTAATTTCTGAAATAAATAAAAAGGAGAAAGTGATCAGCAGACCTATTTAGAATGCTTCCTTTTTCAGTACTTCATCAAGGTTTTGTGGATAATTTCAAATCATCCACACATTCTGTTTACCCCCTGCATGCTTTATGGGAACACCGCACAGTGGCATTTCAGAGAAAACACAATTAGTGAACACAAATTGTAGACATCCAATCGAGGGGAGAATGTTTCACATTTCCAGCACATCTTTCACACCAATTTCAAGATCCATGTCTCTTCCCTCACAAAGACAGCTTCTTTCCTTTCTTAACTGTTGTGTCGCCTAAACATAGATTGCAGCGATGTGGACAAAGCTGTTTTAACCCAAACCATTCGAGCCGAACGTTTGTAGTTTGCTGTAATTTGTTCCCCCGTGAAACGAAGGCAGTGTGTATCTAAAAGCTGTTTGGCTGAAGAATAACAAAGATAATTTGTAAAAGTAGAATTTGGGCATTACAAGTCATTACTCAGTTTTCTTTGCTATTTACCAAACAGTTTTGTATATTTTGTGTGGATTTCTCTGTTGAAACAGTGTTTCAGTTTTATGCTATATTATTTATACTAGGGGTGGGCGATATGGAAAAAATGTTGTATCACGATTTTTTTGCATAAAATCACGATTTCGATTTTTTATCACGATCTTCCATCCAAAAAAAAAAAAAAAAAGACCAATTACAGTAGAGTTAAGTCGACATGCTGAACCACAGAAGAGCTAAGGAGTAAAAGAAAGAATTTGGCAATCAACACATTGTAATTCAACTGTAACCCAATTCAAGATGAAAAATAATGATCTAATTGATGACATCTGACACAGTGAGAGTGAAGCAACAGGAAATAGAAAAACGAACCACTGATGACAACTTGACTCCACCTCATGATGCCATTTAGCAACAGATGAGCAACGCTGCATGTTCATTTACTGCAGCCACAGTCACGCACTGCCGTCACCAGAGCGCCCTAAAGGAATACTTTTTAACTGTGTAATGTTTGTCACGGTCGCGGTGCATCCCTTTTATCTTGCACCGTATTTGGCTTACGAGCTAGCGGTTTCCTCATCCGACCCGAGAGTGCTGCTGCTGACCGTGAGTTTCTCCCGTGCGCCGCTATGGATGTGCTGTGGATGGTGCCGCTGCTGCTGTTCCCATTCCTGATGTGGACCAGCAGCAGTGGGTTAGGGTAGAAGAAAACCCGAACCAATTCCAAATTACAGAGGTGGATTTCCTCTTCTTCACCAGCTCGTTGGCTTGGCTTTCAGCCATGGCTGTCCATGCGTTTTCTAACGCACAGTTCGCTATGATTGGTCGGTTAGGTTAAGGACGCCCTACGTCTGCCGCATCGGCGGGAACCAGCATTAAAAAAAAAAAAAATCATTGCGCTGATTGGCAAAGACGATCTATACGGTTTCTCTAATTTGGTAGATCGCCTGCGATTCTCCACTCTTCCTCGCCAGTCACGATTTTACACACACACACACACGCACACGCACACACACACACACACACAGTACTACAAAGGCCAGCAATCAGCACAAAACCTCACCGGAGATGTTAGTGGTGATTTCAGTAAGCGCCGTCTGGCCGAAGCCCTTCGCAGTTCGGGCCCGGACAGACACCAGGTAGGTGGTTCCAGGATGCAGACCAGAGAACATGTGGTAGGTCTCATTCCTCAGCTTGGAGATGGTACGACGGGGACCGGGCACGTTAATGCTCGGGTCCGAGGACTCGATGCTCTGGTAGCTGATCTGCAGACAGAGAAAAAAGACGGGCCCGGATTAAAGAGACCACATATATATGGAGCTGCATTGTTACTCTCTATATGGGAAAAGGTTTTTGTGGACTATATGTTGAAGACTAAACCTTGCTCTACAAGCATATGGTAATAAAAACATTTAATGAACAATGGACAGCTACTGAAATTTCTTGCAGATCATCCTGAGGAGGGCGATATGCTGAGGTAAGCTGTCTTTTTCAGGGAAATCCTTCAAAAATCCTTCCATCAAATCATTTCACACCAAACTCACTTATCAAAGTCAAAGTCAAAGTCAAAGTTGCTTTATTGTCAATTTCTTCACATGCCAAAACATACAAAGGAATCGAGAGGACGTTTCACACACTCTCACGGTGACATATAAAGTGCACAGGCACAACAGATAGGACAGGACATATCAATACAAAGTAAACTTATCATCTAAGTCATAATGCTGTTTTCACACTAAAAGTATGACAATGAAGCATTGCTTATAAACTAGGAACATCGGGTAAAATATGCTGATTTAATCTTTACCCTTGCTGGTAGCAGCATCTTTACCCTCAGTGCTCACAGGGGCTACAGTGTCATCAGAACCGGTCCAATAATCACCACCTCCCAGGGGACAAGGCTCAAACTACGACTATATGAAGGGATGGTGTCACACTGTATCCTACAGGCTGTGTTGGACAACAATAACCCCTTTAGATGAGCATGACTTTCTAAGATAATTAGGCTAATCTATTTTTGAATTCACTGCCCCACACTGTGGGACTGAGAGTGAGCTGCAAGCCATCTTACAGTCAGGTAAAATCAGTCAATATTGTCCTGTTTTTTCCACAAGTTGTTGCTTTCAGTTTTACACAGCTAGTGTAAGACATTACAGTAAAGAAATACAACCTGACCACAGCACACTGATTGAAAATCAGTGCACCCAGATGTTGTGTTCTCATTAATGTTGATTGGGGCCAAATCAGGTGAATACCTGTGACCACAGCAGAGTGATTTGATGCAGCACTGAATTCTGATTAAACCCTTTCCCAATGCAATCAAAAGCCAATTAGCAGGTTTACCAGTGTATTAAGGGCTTGAGGTTCTTCATTTAGGAACTTGAAATTCCCATACAACCCTTTGGTGTTGAAGGGTAAAGCTATTGGGATATTTTATGGGATAAGTATTTGATTTATTAATTATTAACAGCCAGAGCTTTTGGGCTTCATCCCCTGTGAAATGCGCATACATGTCATGTGTGGAACAAAGTGGAGAATGAAGAGGTCGACCATCACAGCGACATTCAGAGCGTCATGACTAACAGGAACAGTGACGAGGAAAATGATCCCGTTAACATCTTTAGTTTATGAAAACTAAATGAATGATTTGAAATGTGTAAAGCAGTGGTGTTTGATTCAGAGCAAACTGTGAGATAGATTCCATTCTTGCTTCCATAAAAGCCTGTATAGGCCTACAAGGTGTCTGTGAGGTGCATTACAGAAAGCTCGTAACTGAAACGACCTGAAAGACTGGAGCAAAGATGGCATTTTCTTCAAGAAATGAGGTCCGCGTCTTTTCCTTAAACTATCTTAAACTACTGCAAAAAGCTGTCTCTCTGAGCAGGACTAATCAATCTGCACTGGAGTTGGCCACTGACGAGCGGACTGCAGTAGTTTATATACCATAGTGTCTTCCTCCAGCACTGCTGGCCTGATTTAACACAATTTTCTGGATTATAGGATGAAGTAAAACCCATAATCAGATACTGGGGGATACAAGTATGACTGAAGCTTAATATGATGTTGTTTCTTTTTATAGCTGTTTGATGAAAGCGTCTGTAAAAGGAGATTCGGAGCTGCAAATTCTTAAATCTTAAGAACTTTACTTCAGGATGTTCTGTTTTTTGTCTCCAGTGTAGTTTGTCTTCTTTTAGCCTTGTGATACTCTCACATCTCGTGCGCATCCAGTAAATAAAATGACAAGGTGATGACATACATTATCAGTTACCGTTTAGGGAAGTGTAGGACTTGAAAAGGTGATTACTTTCAATGACTCAATAATAATGAATCTTTCAACAGTTTATCTCAAGCTCTTTTATATTCCACCCCTGACTGCAGATCTCCTTTGATGCAAGGCCAACCGACCTACACGTATTGATGTTATATCACCATGAAATGCTTTAGCCTTACAATTGATGTTGCACAAACAGAAGATTACTTTGGAAGCTAATGGGAGAATGCAACTTCAAAAGCAACCGGCAACAGTAAAATGTCATGCGCCCAAAAGAAACCTGAAAGAAAACAGAGCAGCAGAACAAAATCTGATGTGGAAGCACCACCTCAGATGAGATCGTTCATCCCTGTTCGTCCTACATTACAGGTGCTCTCCTCTGGCTTCCTGCAGTGCAGAGTCTTCTTTGGTTGTATCCATGACTGTAACTGGTGCAGAAATCATTTAAAAGGTCTGTGACTTCTGCCAAAATGCGAAGTGGCAGGAGTGAGTGCAGGCACAACTCAGCACGAGACGTTCACTGTCAACAAACTCATTGTTCAACATCCCGTTCTGCCTCGTTCAGTCTAAACACGAATATGAGTACAAATGTCACTCATGAACACGATTATGCACAACATTGCCCACAGCAATCACAGCAGCTAACACGGTTCTTTGCTCAAATTAATGGAACTCATCGATAGCTGACATCTTTTAATATAGTAACAGATGCAGTAAAAACAAAGGCTTCTGGTGGGAATTTAAATGTAAACAAGGGAGTTTTAATTTATTTTTTTGCTGAATTATTCTGATCTGTGAACTGTGAAAAGTGGGTCCCCTCCTTTCTCTTGGCTCAGCCTCATGCTCAAGGTTTAGGCAAGATACAAGAAAAACAACCCTCGAGGGAATCATGGAGGGAGAGCAGTACAGTCCTAGAAGCATGGAGCCGAGTTTTTCTTGTTTTGAGTCACTGTACTGTAGGAGGGTGAATAAAATAGATATTGGCATGTGGAAAATAACATCCCACACCTGGAGAGGATTAGTGTGTTATGTAGCGGCTATATTAGTGCAGATTGTAGAGTTTTGGCAAGAACGTCCTACCTCGTACTGCGTGATAAGACCGTTGGGCTCTACAGGCTCCTCCCACTTGAGGAAAATCATGTCATCGAGCGGAGTGAAGGTCAGAGACTCTGGAGCGATGCCGCCAGGAACTGTAGCAGGAGAGAAAACAACACTCGCTGAAACAAACACTTCACTTGGGTCTCAAGCCTATGGACCCTTTGCACAGACACACCTTGGGGTGAAAACGCCTCTGACAGAGCGAGAAGGTGCTGGGACAACGATGGAAGAGTAGGACAGAGGTGGGACAGAGAGACGGAGCGGACTGTGGACCCGTTTGCTCGCGCGGAATGAATAGAGATCTTGGCTACCAGCATCCCATAAGCTGCTTTTACTTTTGTGATCATTTTATTTATTTTCCCTTTTACAGTTATGTTTGTCTTTTTTTGCCATTTGAGACATTTTATCTTGCAGTTACTATGAAACTCTTAGTATGAGCGATTGTAATCAATTGCACCCACTACTACATTGCTCTCCAGAAGGTCTCCCATGCATAAAGGAACACCTACAGATGCCCCCTCCCCAATTGGTCAATAGAAAGAATGCAGGTTTAATGCACTTTCAAATTAGCATGGCTCTATAGACCGAAAGGCCACATCCATCTTTTCTTCGCAGTCTATGCCAATAGTTTTTTCTCTAAAAAGGTAACAGTTCCTCTGTGTATCAGCTGTGGCTGAATTAGTAAATGCTGTTCAACATCATCCTTTTTTCTGGGTCAGCTTTTCTCCCTAAAAAAGATATACTGAAGCTCAGGTAGGCAAAGCTTCCTAAAAGATGATTCCGCAGTATCCATGACAGCCAAATCTGCTCAGAGCAGCGACGCAGCACAAGATTTTCACTGTTCAAGTGTTTGATTGTTGAGCTCAACAGGAGACAGGCAATAGTAACTGTCAGAGGATGCAGCTCAATTACCGTGGTTGTGAAGGTGATGGCGGCTCTGCTTGTGACAGGGGGATAGGGGGACTGTCAGGACTGGCATTAGTGGCTCAAAAATAAAACTTAGCTCTGACATGATATTCAAACTATCAAGTGAAGTACGAGGGGCGAAAAAAATTTCCAGCTTGTTTTTCTGACTCATATGCTTTAAGTTGTCACTCGCAAAGCAGTCAAATCTAATCACTAAAATCACAACTCACGGCTACGTTCTATATGTTATTCAGTTATGTAAATGCATTCCCTCCTGCCTTGAACACAGCAGTGTGTAGGAGGAGATAATTAAGAGTGCTGTGTGAATTGTTCATGTCTCCCTCACTACTTGGTGTTTTAAGGGCTGCTTTAAGGAATAAATGTAGATCAATCCTACAAGTTTAGCAGAGGTTCAAGTCGGGAGTTAAGAAAAAACTACTGCCAACTACCTACCATGACCATCATTTCCTCTAATTCTTTCCACTAGAATAAAAATATTCCAGAGTGGTATAAAATGACATAGCAAAGTCTCGCTTATTCTGCATAACAATAGATGTTTGACCCTCTGTATTTCCGCTGGCTGGATATGTGCACCAGACTGCACATAATCTGCTGATGTACACAGGAAAATACTTATACAAAGATAAGCTAAATCATTTTACCATTTTGCTACTGGCTGAGGCTTGAGCTGATTAATGTTCCACTAGTCTTCATTTAAAAGGCTGATGTTCTCTTTAGTTATGCTGATCCAGCTTATTTTGTGAGTCAATATTTGTCTTTTTTTCTTTTTTTTTGCTTGGACTGGATGACTAAAGGCATGGATTTGTGGAAGCAATGCGCAATTATTATCTCAGCATGAAGGCACAGCTGCAAATCTAAGTTCCAAAGCTGAGTAGCCATGACAATAAAGAGCTTTGATGAATACATAAAGAACCTCCCTGTCTTCAGTAATGATGTCACAGTTAATGCATTTGCATCATATCAGCAAACCTCTGCATCTTACTGCGTTAAGTGAAGTAAAATGAAAACGTCCACTCACTGTCTTCCTCCGTCTGGAAGGTGACCTCTCTGCTCTCCTTCTTGCCTTCCGGGTTGGCCAGCGCCAGCCGCACGTGGACCGCACGAAAGGGTGGCAGGTCCCTCAGGATGTAGTGGGAAGTGTTGCGGTCCACCGACAGGCACTCTCTGACGGTGGCGTTGTTCCCTCCGCTGCCCCCCGTTGGCATGGAGTAGCGGTAGCAGAGGGATAGAGAGTAGGTGTGGCAGCGGGTGAGGTTGTAGCCCAACGCCTCCCACTGCAGGGCCAGCTGCCGAGGCTGGATCTCGGTGGCCGTAAGGCCTCGCAAGGCACGCATGGGCTCTGAAGGGGACACAAAGCACAAAAACAAGTCACAGTGAGTTTCCCCGAAATTACAGTGGCCACTAAATAATATGAAAAACATTCAATAAAAGCACGATTTTTAATCTAATTTTATTCAATTATCCATCTATAATAATATCATATACGTAACAATTATTCATACTGCAGCAGTATAGGATTAATAAAGTATAATTAAACTGAATTTAGTTTAAATGAAAAATCCCTCTTTCAAGCCAGCGTTTGGTTTGTCCTTTCTGGGCTTCTGTAGAAACGTGACTGTGCAATTTGTCTGTGCAGGAGGACCTCCACTGTCTTTAGATGTAAAATGCTCATTTTACGTTAACCAAAACCATTCTCAAATCTATACACAAATGAAAACATATTTACAAATAATTGCACTTCTGACAATAGTTTGGAATATTTCTTGTCTTTTGGGGGCAGCGTGATAAAACAGAAGTATATGAAGGACTTCATCTCCACCTTTATCTACTCTGATCTGTCTCTTTCTACTTTAGATTTTGGATGTGATCCGTTTGGTTTACTTTTGCACTACTACACTTTAAGAATTGGCATTTATACGAATACAATTATACTAAACAGGATTACAGTTGGACGGAGCTGGATTTAAAATTGGATTTAACTGCTTTATAATTCATTAGATTCAGTTCAACTGAATTGAATTTTAAAAATTGTACTGAATTTGATTTAGCTCAGATGATCTAAATGCTTAAATTTGCAATAATCGTATTTTCCTAAATAACATTTTGATCACTACTATTTTTCCAGAGGGTGAACTGATGGTTAGAAGTCCATCATTCTACTTTTAGCCCTATTTGGTCTCTACACTAATTGGCTGCTGTCTACACATACTTTGGCTGCAGATTAAAAACACAACCGACGTGGCAAAACTTGAATAAACAAAGGAAAATACCACCAGAAAGGTATTTCTTTTCAGGGAAATGCACCCCCACACACTTCTCTTCTGTTGCTCATTTTTCTGTTTAGTTCGACCCAACCTTCATTCTGAGAGAGGATTGGGTTTCTCAGCCATCTGGAAGAATTATGGCAGCAAACATATGTACCCACACTGTTCCATCAGTAAGTTGTCATTTCAACTTGTTGCCAGGATGCCTCCTCAATGCTTTCTTAAAGATATTCTGGACTCTTCCTAATTTGGAGAAAAACCGAGGGTATACCCAAGCATGCTGAAAGAACACATCTCATATCCACCTTAAGAAGACCTGGAATCTGAGAGAGGTTGGTTGGGGAAATGCAACAGTCGACATTGCTGCGAGTGCATCCTGAATGCAAAAAGAAAATGGATAGGTTGAAATAAAACCATGATTTGTCTGTTTTTAGCGAGGGAGGATAAGCTACTATTTTCTTTTAAAGCAAAAATTTGGATTCTTACCGACAAGACAAGGGTATTTTTACCTTCTTCGGTACAGCTGGAATACTCAGAATGGAATACTAATACGGAAAAAGAGGCGGCAACAGTTGCAGCCGACTTTAAAAACTCAGACTTTGAGGTTACAGAGGGGTGAAACGAGAGAAAAAATATCCCTGCCTGAAGAAACAGAACAGAACTCTGACATTCCCAGCTCGTGTCGTGAAGGAGGTTCAATAGGAGAACGGTGAGGGCCACAAGCAAGGTTCACTACACGTGAACGGCCGAAGCCTAATTACTGCTGTCATGTGTGAACACTGGGATTGGACATCTTCGTGTCCCCGTCAAGCAGAGTGTAGAGTTTCAAACGCACAAGAGGGCATTTTTGTCCTGTGGCCTTGCCTGGATCTCCAAAGGGAACTGCAAAGACATTAGATCAAGCAAGATGAAGCACTGCCCTCAGAATGGCACAGCCGGACAGCACAGAGATGCAGAGGGCTCTGGGGCTGGACTGGAAAAGTAATATCTGCGTCACTAAACATAGATCATAAGCTAGGACATACATGAATGAAACAATGTCACAGGGGAGATATCACTTCTGAGGGGACAGATACAGGACAGAGAGGAGACGTCCCTCGAGTGTTTGATGATTTGAAGGATGTTTCGTTCTTCCTAACAGCAAAAAAAACAAAAACATAACGACTTTGACTGATCTGTATTCTGACAGCTTCTCCAAAAAAAGCCTTCCCATAGAACAGAATCAATCACAGAGGAAGAATTTGGTTACAAAAAAATTGTTTCATTCCAGTCATGTCAAAGGTGTCTGAGAATAACTGGTTTAATATCTGATTCCTTTTAACAATATAGCCCCATACAGCAGTCTAATCCTGTTAAAAACCAGCGCTGCTCTCTGCTTCAGACACCATTACTCATCATTACAGCTGCACCACAGCAGGCTCTGGCTCTGCTCTGTCCGCTCCACACGCCTGTCCTCAACCAATCCTGCCCCAAACCGACATTCTGCTTGATTAGCTTAATCAGAGGGATTAGCCGGAGGCAGGGGGGCGGATGGAGAAGGGACAGGGAAACCAGACAAGAGATGAGCACTGGAGGAAGCAAAGATGAATGGTGGGGGGTGCAAAGTCCCTGTGGATCTGCGCATTTCATCTCATCCTCCTTATCTTTAACAGCTGCCTCAGTGAGCTGCCACTGAGGCCTGCCCCTCCTGCCGGCAGCTATGTTAAAATTGAGACGGACTACCAGTGCACAGCCTCATACTTACCAGTGAAACCATATGGGGTTTGGAGTGCTGACACTTGTTTGAATGAGTTTCTACAAGTATTCATTTCTTGAGGCATAATCTCTAATATTGATAATGAAGTCCAGATTAAGATGCTTTAAAGCAGCTTAATCTGATGAAATGGTAGAAGAAGAATTAAACCAAGCAGAAGACACAAAACTCTTCGGTTTTTTTTTTCATCTGCTTACTGCAGATGAAGCATAATATGGCAAACGTGCAACCTTGCAAGCAACTATCCTGCACGTGTCAATATTAGACTAAATCACCTCAGAGAGCTGAAAGTCCTGAGCAGACTTTTTAATATACACAGAATGAGGGAATGAAAATGACATTTCGCAGATACACCATAACATGATGACCAACTGCCTAAAAATAAGTAGACCCTCTTTAAGCAGCCAAAAAAGCTCTGACCAGTCAAGATAAAGATCATCTGAGGGCGTTTTTGGACTGTCTGGTACCTTTGGGTCTGTGAGCTGAAGGGTGGGCTCAGAGTGGAAAGGGGTAACTTCCCACAGATCCCGTCAGATTTGTGACCGGGGAGGCTGGGTTAACACCTCAGACTCTGTGTTCAAGTGGGTGGCATTTGTCAAAATAACATGGCTGTGACTGTCAGGATGCTTGTGTGAGGTGTTTTGAAACATTAAAAAAAATCAGCCATCACACTGCTTTGTTCAGCTTCTAGATGTTCCACAGACGTTCAGCATCTCGTCTCTTCTCTCATCACATCCCAGTTTAATGTCTCGCTACATGATGCCACATGATCCCACACCAAGTTATTCACATCCTTCACTTTCCTAGGTTCAACTCACAAATGGTTGGTGTGAAGTTGTTGGAAATACACACTTTTAATATGCACGGTTAGGTTTAGATGCTACAAAATATGTGATTAGACATGTATGATTTAAAAAAATCATACATGTTTAAGGGCTACACATTTTATTATTCATGGTCCCATGGTTCCAGCATATTATATTGTTAGACAGAAAACAGGGCAGGGAAAAATGTCATCTCTAAGTTTCTAATGTCAGATTATGACACTGCTAAGTTTTGGTCATGTGAACAAATGTACCGATGACACATTTTGTAACTGTTGCATGTCTTTGTAGTCTCAAAGAATGGTCTGAATTTGGTTGTAGCCCACCTATGACAATTACAGCTAAAGTCACCAGTAAAGAGGAAGTGAAGAAAGATTTTCTCCTGAATTCTTGTGTTGTTGCAGGGATTTGTATGCTCTTCGTTTCAAGCAAATGCAGAACTCCAGACATAAAGAGTGACTGCTGGAGCACATGGAACATCTCTGGTCATGCCAAGGTTGTCAATTTGTAGTAACACAAAAAAGTCCAAAGAAAGGGGGAAAAGCAAAGATGGATGCCACTCATGTAGCATTTGTATGGTGGGCCGCTCTCAACAATAGCAGCATGGGATTGAAATCGTCTGCACCTGTAAGTATGAAATGTCACGCTCAGTGTGTGTCCGAAAAGAGGACTCTCTGTGCTAAAAGAAGCGTCTCTCTGTGACACATAAGGAAGACAAATTCATCCAGAGTTCGGTGTCACAGAGCCTCTGCTGTGTTCTGCTTTCACCCCGGGGAAAAAGCTTCAGATGTGAGCAATGGGATTCGACAGGAGGTGGGCGAGTGGAGGCGCTGACGTGAATGGATCAAAGACTGTGGTAGGTGACAGGGGCATCATGTTGTCTACTTGACAAGCGTCTTTTTTTTTTTACCCCAGATGTGCTCTGTGGTTACAACACAGCTGAGTGGCGATGAGAAAATGAAAAAAAAAAAAAGGAACTAAATGCTGGAAAAACATTTCACTTCAACTGCCCTCGATAACTGGTCTCAGACCAGTCCTCAACCTAAGGCTTTGGTGCGTCAACTGTGGATCTTCACACGTGATCTGCGGCTCTCCACAGAAACTCCTAAAATGCTGGTCTTGCGATTTAAACGAGCTCAGATGAAGGCATCGTTAGATCTCCAAATGTGTTTTCATTGGAGGCTTGTCCCAGAGAACCAGAATACATCTTTCATGGTGTGATGACAACAAACACATCTTATGCTCTCAGTGGCTACAGGCGAACTACAAGCTGTTAAATGATGTGTCACAACAGTTTGATGCAGCTCCCTGATGCAGCTCAGAAGCTGCGTGAATGTCAGAGTGTGAGAGCAGGAGCAGACTCTGAAAACGGTCCGTGCTGCATTCATGATGTGTCACAGCAACTCATTAAAAGTCACATGTATAATTAGAACTTATTATCCTCTGGTGTTTTGTGATGAGTGACACGCTGAGACAATGCTAACATGCAATATTTACCTTGAATGGAATCTTGGTGTAGCATTTTAGCTTGTTAATTAGCACTGCACGTAAAGTTCATCTACAGCTGATGGGAAAGTCTTTAGTTCGACAGGGTCGTAAACAAAATGTGGACATATTAAAATTACCTTAGGATATCAACAGATTCAAATTTTACCTCAGGGGACTATGACTGTGTGTTCTAAGTCGTGTTCATGTTAGACATGCTGGGATATCCCAGAGAGCCAATCATACACCGTATAAACAGAGACACTATTACTTGTCTTACTGCACACTAGCATAAGCACCAACAAGCAGATCGATTCTGGTACGGAATTCTTGCATATTGGTATCATTCTTTGCCATATTGAGCAAATGATCCGGTCTTTACTGTTTGGCTGTTTATCACTGACCACAGGAACTTTTTCATAGTTCTTGGAACTATTGGAGGTAATTCCCATTCTTTTTTTTGTGTTCACAAAGCAGGAAATGCGGCTTAGCGTACTTCATAACGCAGTCATTACAAAAAAAAAAAAAACTTTTTACTGTAGGTAAAACGTAGGGTCATATTAGCAAGTTTTAATGTGGACTGTACTTATATAACACTTTTCTCGTCTAGCTGACCACTCAAAGCGCTTTTATGCTTCAAGCTGCGTTCAACCATTCACAAGCTTCATTATACAGCACGTCTTAAGTCTACACAATGTTACAGGCCTGTGTAATGTTACACAGTGCTTTTATTCTCTATCACACACATTCACACGCCAATGGCGGTTCAGAGGTTCAGGTTCAGTGCCCAGGGAAGCCGGGAGTCGAACCATCAACCTTCCGATTGGCAGATGACTGCCCTTCATCCTCAGTTACAGCTGAAGTGACCTCAATGTTTCTATTTGTGGTGTGAATGCCTGTTTCTATCTCAAGGAGCAGCTGGGTGCTGATGGCTCTGACGTTTTGCGGTAAGACGTATTACATCGCTTCCTGTTACCTTGATTGTGTTCTGTGGAACTTCTTGTTTCTCTTGTATTATTAAAAAAAGTCACACATTTTTGCACAGTTAACTCTATCGCGTACTTGGTCTATCCTAACACTCACTCCTACAGATATTTAGTCTTTATTTTCACTTTTTAGCGGTGTGTCTGGTTTTCTAGCTTAGCATGGCAGTTCTCTCCCTCCATCTCCTGCTTTCACCTGCTCCGCGTGTCAGATGTTTTATTACTCCTCTGCCTCCTTTAGCGATAATGGTACATGTAACAAAATGTAACAAATACATGTAGTCTTTTTGTAATTTTGGAGGCGAGGTTATCTGAATTGAAAACTCGACTCCGCACCGTTGAAAATCACCCGATAGCTAGCCAGGTCCATTTAGTCGGTGCAGAGCCACCTAGCGTACCCAACTTAGCTAACCCTGTTAGCTGCCCCTTATCAGAACCCGAGCAGCCGGCACCCCAGGCTGGCTGGGTGACAGTCAGGAAGAGGAGGCCATAGCCGTAAAGTCAAGCCCATGGTCTGACCGTGCTTTCCTTTTTCTTACATTCTGGTAAATCTTTGCTGTTATAACTCCTGCTGCATCAGGCGCAGATGAAGACCAAATGGTCTTATTTCAAGCAAAAATGCAAAATATTCACCTTTTCTACCATCTCAAAGGTGAGATTTTTTAGCTTTTAGCCTTTTCATTGTAAGTCAAACATCTTTGCATTTTTAAATATTGATAACATAAAACAAGAAGTGACTAAAACAGGGACTTTTCTCTACTTTTTAACATAAGAAAAATGAACCTGCCTCCACCTTTCAAGACTTGTCTCAAGCTCTGATGCAGCATGATCATTTTATCAACATTTTCTTTGTACACACACCGTTGACACGGCAGCTTTATCTCTGAAACTCTGGCGAGCTTCACGGTTATGGATAATATTTTGAGGATGATACAATGTTCTCACTCACCTGCACACTTTGTCCTGCTGACCAGCGGGGGTCCAGGTGCTCCAGTGCCCCCCTCTCCAGGCCGGGTGAGCAGGACACTGATGCGGTACTCTGTGTCTGGCTCCAGGTGCCAAATTTTATAGGTAAGCGAGCCAACCCCATGAGTCTCTGTCAGAGTGGACTGGCTGGCGCGGTACTGGATTTCCCGGCGAATGACCGGTCCATCCCCGACTATGGAGTTAGTGTTGAGCTGGATAATCAGATAGGTGGGACCTGCCCGCAAGAGCTGGGGGGGAGCAATCGGTGTTGGGGGCACTGTAACAGAGAATGTCAGATCATATTGGTGGCGCTCAACAAAATCTAATTTTCTATCAAACATGTTGACATTCCAATACAGTACGGAACCTTAAACGTATAATCCCATTGGCATGACTTTTTGAGACATTAGAATCAGCAAAAATATAAAGTTAAAAAAAAAAGACAAAACGCTGTCCTTGAAAACAGTGTTGGAAAAACATGAAATTAATTGCCATTTTCAGCAGAAAAGAGCTGACTCACAAGAAAAAGAAGAAATCAAGGAAGCCTGTCATGGGGTTTTTCTTTTTATGTTTTACAGTTTCAGTAACGTGATATCTGTTCCTCCGAGGCGTTTAAAAAAGAAATCTTTAAATCACACCAGGACTACGAGAGTGACAGACGAGCACGAGTGTCGGAGATCCTCGAATGCTGAAAAAAAAGCAGGAAAAATGTCATTCTCCCTCTAATGATGCTGTTTTGGGGGCTTATTTGCATGAATAATTGCACAACTAATTTTGTCCTCTCTGAACATTAAAAGCTGGATGGATAAAGGACCGCTAACAGGCACACATAAGATGAATTCAGCACACAATGCTGCGAGTGATGAGCTGTGCGGGCATGGGCGGAATGTCGTTGATTGATATATCGCACGGTGACAGCACCTGCCCACAGAGCTTTTTATGACATGATTTATTGAGACTTGAAGCAAGAGATGCTGTTTTTCAACGGAGTAATTCTGCATCCTTGAAGGGAGACCTCTTTGTTCTCTTCCACGGGAGCACAATATTGATGCTGTCTCTATTCTGCCTGCCACTGTTCGGCATGGAGAAATATAACCGCCTCGCATTAAAAACTCAAAAATCTAGCCGTGTCATCCACCGTTAGATTTCTTCTTCTAATAATTATGAGACTTACGGCATCACCAAAGAATGTGGGTATAGTGGCCAGTTTGTAGTCGTCTTTCTCCTTTCTCCAAAATACAACACAGCTGAGGGGCGCGGTCTTTGGCAAAGTGTGTCCTTATAGGCAAAGTTAATAACATTCAGTACTGAGTTGAGCTACCATTACAGTGGCTCACAGGACAACGGTCCATGTCCCAGCATACATGCTCAGGAGCATAATCGAGTTTTTGACTGAAGTTTGTGTGACCTCATTAACGCTGCGGACTGTGTGAGAAACCGTTCAAGACATTGTGCTGTTTCTGGCTTTCTCGCTCATGTAGGTATATCTGAATTCACTGCACAGGCGTCAGTGGAATGGTGATTTTGTCGGATGATGGGCATAAAAATCAGAGCTAGAGCAGATCAACAGTGTGGTCATTTTTGGCCTGATTTTCAGTCACAATTTCTGATGAACCGAGACAGAACTTTGGAAGCATGTGTGGAGCACCTAGGCCCATTTGAGTCTGGCTGAGTGTAAACAAGCAGCAGTGATTCTGTCCCCAGCCACATTACCTGGGTGTGTTCGAGCAGCTTTGAGAGCTCGATTTATTTATTTATTTTGCTCTAGTGTCACGTAAAAACAAGCTAGTCGTGACACAAGGCTTTTTTTTCCCCCAAATCAATGTTTATTATTACTAACAACTTGGTACAACGGCAGTTATTAACATACAAACAAACAAACAAACAATAGCCAGGGGGGTTATCTAATTAAAAACATTAAATATTAAGCACAACTCATATGTTTTAATAGCTGTTCTGTTGTCTGAGTCACAGATGCACTGGATGTATTGCTTTGTCTCTTCTCGGAATGCTGGAAAACAGGGGTTTGAGTGACTGAACTTCGCCTTATATGATATTTCCCTAAAATGAGTTGTGACACGAGGCTGTAGAAGCACAAAGTTCCACTTCTGGGTCACAGCTCGAGCTCAACTTGTCGTCTGAAAACGGCGGCACTCGACAGTCAGCCGAGAAGCGTACCTTTAGTTTCTAAGAATAAAAAAAACAACTGCTGTTTAAGCAGATCATTTAGTGACAGAGAAAACGCAATCTGTCACAGTCCTTTGAACAACAAGAAGCTAGTTGTATCAATGTGATGTGACGGGAAATACCTCAGTTTCACTCTTTCATATTTGAGACCCATCTGGGATACGTGGTGGAATGCCTTCCGCTTTGTTTGTGAAATTAAGCTGATTTTACTCTCATTCAGAGAAGAAAAGGTGGTACAACTCTGAATATAAGCCGTTGCTGTAAATTTAGTTAGAGACTCTGCGTAATGATGTCAAACACAACTACACAACACCAGCAACTTTATTTGACTTCAGCCAAAGATCCCATGAGAGAGCTCAACCTTTTCCAAATTGAAAAAATCTAAATCAAATTAAGATAATTTAAACTGAATTTAAAATCTAATTTAAATTAGATTCATCATTTAAATCTAAGTGCCATTTTTTAACAATTTCAATCGCTTGAAATTCTGTTGCGGAACAAAGCATTTCTCAGCACAGAACATTTCCTATTGTGATGTAGTTATAGGTTTAATACCTTGTGTTTGACAGGCCCTGGTTATTTTCACGGATCTTTCCGGAAGAGGCTCAGGAAAGAGTTGAGCATGCAGTGGCTTGTTGTGGTAATGACTATTGTATTATCATTACAAGAATGATAAAAAGAAGAATTTCCGATTTAAAACATGAGAAAATATACAAATGATGGCAAAAATGTAGAAGGTTGGAATAACGAATTGAAGAGAAAATTAATGCAGTTAATCATCTTCTATAACTAATAATTCTATATTAAAGAGCATACACAGAGGGGCGACCATCTAATTTCCATCTATCTGAGAGTCCTGAGTACAAATTCCTTCCTGCCTGCTGACTTCATCCTGAACCTGGAGACAGTCGCCAACAACTGCTCAGCAGATTTTAAGCTACAAGGAAGAGTCTAATGAGGTTACCCTTATCTTAGCTTAGAATTATTGTGGAGTCTGTAATGAATTTGGTTTCCCGGGCTCTTCAGACAATGCCTGCAGTAACAGCCCAGAGGAGTGCTGTCAGACTGCAGCGATGACATCAGAAAGCTGAAACAACATCAGAAGATCGCTTTGGATGAGACCGAATTGCAAAGATTGTACTTGCAGCCGATGATTGTAATTATTGAAGGTTTCGCCTCTTCTGTGAGCGTTTGAAAACTCAACACTGGGAACTCTGGGAATTAATGTACTGAAGCTTAATGTGCTAGCTTAAGACTGGCCATCCTAATTTAAGCTAGCAACAGCTACTTTCTGTTTCAAAACTCCTGTTAAGAAGACATATACCCACACCAGTTCTACAGATAAGAATAATCTTGGCATATGTCACACGATTGTGGTTAGTGTGGCTGGCGTTCATCAGGGCGACATGCGCACTTTAGCACGCGTTGTTGGTGGAGAGCTCATAGCAAACAATAAAAGATGCTAAATATGTTTTATCTGTCCTTGCTGACCTTTTATCTGATTTTTCTTTAATTTTTAGTTTCACAGCTAGGATTACTTTAATCCAGGAATACGTCTACACGTCTGGCCTCAACAGGCCTCCATCACTTCTCCAGGCTTCCATTTGTTGGTAAGTTTCCACAGTAAGCCTTTTACACATAAAATCAGCATTACTAATGTAGACAAACAAAATGGCTTCTCTTGGTGGGTCATTTCCTGGCTACAGTTTTGTTCAAACTATAAAACATAAATAGATGTTCATCACACAGATATGGAACTGTTTGCATGACTTACCTCTGACAATGAGCTCTCCGAAGTTGGAAACAGCGGCACCTCTGGGCGACAGGGTGATGCAGCGATAGAGGTCCTGCTCTCCGCGCTGTGCCTCCACCTGGAAGGTTGCCATCAGCCGCTTGTGGCTCAACCGCGACAGCAAAGATGTGTCAAGCACCATGCCGTTTCTCCGCTGACAGTCAGAAAAACAGCCCACAGAGGGAAATCAGCCATGAGCCACACCGGCCACATGTGTTTACTGAAAGTCTATCGAAGTGATTAAAAATGGGCAGCAAGCTGAGAAGCAGACAGGAAGACAAAGGAGGTTTGGAATTTGATACATGGGAAGGCAAGATAATGAAGATGTGGTAAATGTCACTGGTAACAAGAGCGTTGAGGCAGGTGATACGGGCCTCCCGGGTGGCTGTTTCATGCACCGGGGACTGGCTGGCGCTGGCGCCTCCGCTTGCTGATGCGTCTTCGCTCCAGGCAAACTGGCAACTTGCTCAACCATTGGAGGAGGAAATCAGAGGCCAGCGTTCAGAAGGAGCTATTCCAGGTACAAGATACAATATGTGCAGCTCTCTCGAAGTATAAGCAGATTATTTAGTGAGCTGTCGCCTGCTCATGCTTTTCACAAGTAAATAGGTTTGACACCCTCGTGTTTGAATTGGTTTAGGAGGAGAAATGCACCACTGTTGGAAAATATGTAATTATATTTACACTGACTGAGCGCTATTGCCTAAAGCAACAGATTACAGCTCATGTTATCTTCAGCTTTGGTATCAATATAATCTAAAATTTTCTTTTTGAATGTGTCCTACTTTTTATTGCTTACTTTCTAAATTCCCTTTTCTCTTTTTAAACTCCCACCTGAAGGTTTTCAAAGCAAAGTCTACTTCCTGTCTGGCAGCAAGCCCTGCATCACATCATAACTCATATTCAGCGTGATTAGTCCTTTTGGTCTGGATATATATTCAGTTTAAAAGATCTAAACCGTATTTGAGAGATTTGATAGCAGAGGAAAGCTGATGCTAATGGATTAAGATTATGCAAACAGTTTGTTTGGACTACCAAAACAGAAGGAAAAAGCTCCAGAGTGGTCCGGAGAGGACCTCCACAGCACCAGGGAGATGAAAGAGAAAGCAGAAACCAGCAAACTCAGTGTTCACCATCAAACAAGCCCTAAACAACAAACTGAAGAACAGATGCTAGTAATGCTTTGGGATATATTTCTATTTTCAGCTATTTTACACCCGTTACTTTTCCAAACATGAAAAATAGATCTGTGGCCGATGTCGACCTAAATGACAAAAGAAAAAGCATTGTATTGTTTGTCATTTTCTGTACTATGTGTAGCTCCACCTACAGATTCACAAACTTTAAAAACTGATTTTTAAACAAACAGCTCTTTCACATGCCGATGAACTTCAAAGGTTTTCAATTCAGAGAGAGTGGGGGGCGTAGTGAAATAAACTCAACTAGAAAAACACAAGGGATGGATCACCAAGAATACTGAGATTTCTCATTTGCAAAGCGCCGTCTCTCTGCTGCCGTCATTTCAAAAGCACTTAGATGTTCAAGCTCGAAGGCCAGAGGAGGAGTGGAAGCATTCAGGGATGGATTTTTGTAGAGTTACATTATCTCATATTCAGACTGGGGAAACTATTTTCAGTTCATGCATGAGAGAAATGCCGTCATAGGCTTTGAAATCTTCAAATGACTCATTTCCCTGCAACAATCCAAAAGACAAACTTCTGACAAACAAATTTCTGCAACATGTACTAATACGATGAAAAAGACAATTGACTATCAAGTTTATTGGATGTTAAGGGAAATAAAATGGTGTACTTCTGTGTAATTTGGGGATTTATGGAAGGCAAAATGTTAAGAAAAATAAATCGATGCAGCTTCGGCCACTCGTTCTCGTAGTTTTGTCCGATACTTTTTAGCTTATTCCTCGGGTCCAAAACATTTGATACTGAATTAAATTGAATTAATTAAATGAAAAATACTTGATCGATGCCAAAGGGAAATTAGAATGTTGCAGTTTTCTTTTCTTCTGTTGATGCCGGGAGGAAGGACCACATGTGCAGCAGAGCTGAAGAAGCCTCTGACTGAACACACTGCATTGTCTCAAAACTTTACACTCTAATGAGTCAAAATAGCATGAGCAGCCATAGATGATGACAATAAACCGAACATCTTTTGTTAAGTGTTGCAGCGGACGGAATGTTTCTCTTACAATAAATCTTTTGATTGTGACTTTTTCGGTACAACCTCGGTTGCTTTAATTTGTTAGATTTCTTTTATTTAAGGACACGTCTTTCAACAACAACGGAAGCTTACAAAGCCCAAGAGGTACAAACTTTTCTGGGTTTGGTTGCAGATGAAAGATGATTGGCATGATCACGCTGAGGTGGTTGTACTTGCTATGGGAAAACAAATGCTTGTACTTCTTGTACCCAGCTGTGCTGAGCCATAGAATACTGTATGATGTAATGTAGGAAGGTTTTTAGTCCAGTCTGCTTTGGAAATCAAGCTGTCCTTAAATTTGTGTGACAGATTTTACTGGGAGTCTATTTGATTGTCAGCCTTTTTTCCTTCAGCGCAATGCATCATGGTACATATTTGATGGTGATGATCAGTTATACAGTACTTTTAGCAGTGCATCGTAGGATATTTGCGCACACCATTATAGTCTGCCATGTAATGGCCGTGGCCGGTGTCAGACTGATCCAGTCACTGCAGTCCTCAGCCTCCCTCAGTTCACAGCATGGCAGATATTTGTTCAACGGTGCGCTTCAATGGTCCTCATCCACTCAGTCACTGGAAAATATCCTATCCTTTTTTTTTCCCAGGTTAGTTGCACTCAGACTAACTAAGCTAAAGAGAATGATAATGCACATGTGCAATAATGAGATGTAACAAGAACCTCCAGTGTTTAGGACTAGCTGGCAGCTTGTCCATTGTTCCATCTTTCAAGTGGAAAAAACACAACATAACAGGGTGTTCGCAGGTTCAAGTAAGCAAGATTTTAGACTTTTTAATGCCAGTTAGGGGGAAAACTCAGAACACAATGATACCGGTTTTTCATATATATGGAATATAGCAAAAGATTATTATTGATTGATTGCCTTCGCAGGCGACCTCCAATTGGGAAACTTGGCTCAGTGTTTTTAGTGAAAAGGATCCAGTAAGCACTGCAAGTTCAACAACCCATTTAATGTCAGCTTTTCATGGGTTTTTCATTTAAGACCCTGAAGATTAAAATAAAATGCTTGAGACAACTTCATATGTAAAAGTTTCTAAATTCTAATTCATAATGGCATCACATATACTCACTTCGAGCATTACATTCCTAAATTGGCTGGTAGTTGTGGCTGAGGCAGAAAAGACAGTAAAATCACTGAAATATGCTCTAATAAGTGTAGCAGGACATTTAGGGGAAAGATGCTTTCAACCAGCAAGCAGTTGACTGTCCTGGAGTCAGCAGCTCTGACTGTGGGGAATCTGTAAGAATTTGTAGGAGTCTTTTATCTAAGGACAGGATGTTAACTGGTATCATTTCAGTCAAAACAAAGGCCCTTGTGTAAACAGCCACTGGAGTACTAATTCATCGAGAGTCTGACCAGTTGCCTTGTCTTCAAATGAAACCACAGTAACCACAGAAAATACATTGTGATAAGACTAAAACTAATTAAAAGACAAACTGTAAAGCCCCCCCTTGTATTGCCTCTTTCCCTCCATTTGGTCTCCGATCCCATTCTATATTTCTGAGATGTGGTCTTGTCTACTCGAGCAGAGATGACAAATAAGAAGAAAACAAAAATGGCCTCAGATGCCCACTCTTGCTCTCACCTCCAGTAGGAAGGGCTCCGTCTCAGAAACTTTGCCCGTGGCGACGCACTGAAACGAGGCATTCTGCCCGGCGTTCACCTCCACATCACCCAGCCGAGAGAAATGAGGCACCTTGTCTGTGGAAGGAGGACACACAGATACAGTGATGAAAGTGGCACATCTGGAGTTGAGCACCGCTGTCTAAATATATTCAACACGAAGATGTGAGGAGTAATCTATTCAGAGCCTCAGGCTCTCAGTGCAACCTCATAAATATAAGTGATTCTGTTTTGTTTAACGTGTTTTTAGTGGACTCAAGGTGAATAATTTCACCACCAATAACAGATCATTACCCTGGTTTTAAGCTTAGACAAGTCAGAAGAATACATAGCTTAAGACAAACCTTTATTTCACATTGCACCCCAGCATCACCAATACCCTCTCAACTTGAGAAAGTCTTACGACTCCTTAGAAAATTCATTGCTATCACAACCCAAGAATCCAAGAAAGTTGGGACACTGTGTGAAATGTGAATAAAGGAGAATGCAATGATTTGTACATTCCATGAGAGGTTTGTTTAATTCACAACAGAACATACAAAGCATCAAATGATCAAATGAATATATCAAATGTAAAGTACAACATTAGCTCATCTTGAATTTTCCAGCAGCAACATGATGAGTTGCTCATCACGTTGAACTACATGATGAAAAAAAGTTAACATGATGACACGACGGGTATGAAAAGAGCACCTTCGAGAGGAAGAGTTTCTCACAATCAAAGATGGAGAGAGGTTCAGCAATTTGCAAAAAACGAGTCCAATAACTGTGGAGCTATTTCAGAATAATGTTCCTCAACAAAAAATTGAGACGTTTGCAAATTAAAAACCATGCCATCCAAAAACTCAGATTACAGCTCTTGATCCAAACACATTGCTGTTTTTTCTAGACTGAAATGAATTTAAAATGGACAAAAGTGGAAAACTTTTCTGGGGTCAGACCGGGGCTCTAGACTAACTTTTTGCACTGGTTGCACTGGTGCGCCCAACTTTTTTTCTTGGGTGCACCAGCACAAAAGTTAAGCCTGATTTATGGTCGTCCGGGAAAGGCCACGCTCTCCGTCGCTTGCGTGCATCGGCCAAAATTCCTATCTATCCGTCGAGGTGACGGAGACTCGCGGAGACCGCAAGGGTTGTGATTGGTCGGCTAACAACATCATTTCCAGAATCATTTTTCCGGTTTAGCTCCTTCCTGTCACAACAACAACACCGCCATTTTTGAAAGAGTTTACTGTGTGCCGGTCAACATTTGATCTAAATTATTTGCATTTCAATATCAATAAGCTCCAACTCCAACAACAGTCTTTCTCTCTAGGTCGCCATCGTTCACTGTGAGGAATGGAACAGAGCCGGAAGGTAAACAATCAATCAGCGACTTTCACGATAGACATCGAGAGATTTGGGTCGTCTAGCGTAGCGACGCTTTCTGATCGGGAGGTGAATTGCATTGTGTATCCGACATCCCGACAGAGAACTTTGAAAGGTTTAATAGCCTCTGCGTGACCACAGAGTCCGATTGACGGATAGCTACGGAGTAGCATACCGAGGCCTTTAGGTGCACCCAAATTTTCGGCCGCATTGCATTCAACAAGAGTTTTACAGGTTCACTCTTTTTTTTTTTTAAATAGCTGCCTGTCTTTTTAGGCAATATTGACTGGTAAATGAGCAACTAACACTCTGGCCTAAAGTTCTTTATTTTAAGCACAATTCCACAAGACAGGTAACTAACTGAAAAGTGCTTCACTGAGCTGAAATTTAAACTTAAAACATCTTAAGATAAATGAAAAGAACAAAAAATCTAAATTAAAAGTGCAAGTGTTTTAAGGACTCCAGCCAGTTACTACACTGGTCACCAAGAGCAGCAAATGCTTTCTTTGACGCAGTATAAATTCTTAAAACAAATTAAAAGATAATACCATTTACTTCCCAGATCAAGAGTTTATTATAGAATCTACTTTTTAACACCATTTTAACCATCAGTGCTGAAAGGTATATACAGGTTTTAAAACAACATATGCTCCCATCCAGATGATGCCTCTTTCAGGGAAGGCCTTGCATATTTCAGCAAGACGATGTTAAACCACATACTGCATCTCTTACAACAACATAGCTTTTTAGCAGCAGAGTCCGATGCTGAACTGACCTGCCTGCAGTTCAGACCTTTCAGCAACTGAGAACACAAAGACAAAGAAAACCCAGGACTATTGTCATGTCAGACAAGAATTGACCAGTTCCTGTCCAAAATGTCCAGGAACCGGTCTCCCAGATGTTTACAGAAAGAAGAGAGGATGCTACACAGTTGGAAACATGAGATGTGCTGCTGCCATCAATTCAAGATGAGCTAATATTCTTTATAACGTATTAAAACGTCTCACTTTTAACATCTGATATGGTTTAAATGATCTATTGTGAATAAACTACTGGTTAATGAGATTAGTAATCCCTGCATTCCGCTTTTGTTTTTCCCATTTTACAACCGGGGTTGTACGTGAGACAGACACCACGCTGAGCAAATCTTGCTGTCTTGTAGACAGAATATGTTCTGTTCAGCGGTGGCACATTTCAACTGGCCACCCATGTATAGGACGAAATTCAATTCCCATACAGTCATGCTCGATTTTCACAGTAACCAACAGCAACATCTGGCTGAGAATAGGATGACAGAAAATGCACTTCACATTCTGCTCATTTTCCTCCTCCTCTCTCTCTCTCTCTTTCAGTCCTTTTTATGCTCTGTTCATCCAATAAGCACAGTGACAGTCAGTCATTTCCTCATGTGCATATCTCCAACCATAAATAAGCAATTTCACACATACATCATGTGTTGGGTAAAGATAGCTGAAGTGACCCCAAAAGAGAGGAAACAAGCAAAGTAGACACTCCATGGAGGACAACTGTTGTGCTGCCAGTTGGGATATTTTGTCAGAGAGAGACGTGCATAAACTTTCAAATCATCCAGCGGTAAAAGCCCCAATTATAAAATAAGTTATTTGAGGATATGGCCTTTGCATGAATAATTACCAGGAACATTTAATTTGAAATCTGAAAGCTCAGTAGTGTGGATATGGGATCTGTCGAGCCTTAATTAAGATCGTTAAAGATAAATAAAAGGCAAGGTAATTTGAATCACAAATGCGTTTTTACTGTCTGGGATGTACATTCTTTAAATTAGTAATGCTGTCGCTTATTAATGATGCATGCTTGGATTGGTCATGTCTAAAACAAGTGCATAGAATTAAAAGCACGATCTACTGAGTAAAAAACAAAAAAAAAACACAAATGACAAATGCTTTTGAGTGAAATCAGCCAAACAACACAATACTTTGTAATTTTTTTGTTGTTTCTAAGAGATTCTGCATTATCTTACAAATGTTTACCAGCACCTTTGATAAAAGAATGCATCCTGACATCTGTACAGATGTTACTGGGAAACATCACCCACACCACAAAACTGCTCAGGAACAGGGCGAGCAGGGTAAACGCATCCTCTCAACTGCCCCACATCCAAACGTGACTGAAGTATCGGAACTAGTTTGGTCCACGGAGGCTCCACCTGCGAACCTACAGCACCTCCACCAGCGCCAACATAGTATGAAGCAGGTGGTTGTAATGTTGACGTCGATCAGTTTGCAGCAGCTAAAAGGCTTGATGAGGGCTCAACTGCCAACATCTAGACCGGGGCTAAACTCTGCCTAAGTCGCACACTAATGGGATTTGTCAATGCTACCTCCCTCAACCCCACCCCAACCTAAATCACCATGGAAACGCATCCTGCTCCGAACAGGAAACGCCGAGGAGGAGTTGTAAACTGTAGCTCTGCTTTGAGAGAAAGAAAAACAATCCGGACGCTGAATTTGGAAAGGGTTATTTTAGTTCCTCCGTTTCCCAGTGAGGATCCAATGATTTATGATATGCAGCCAGTCTGGTTTCCCGAGCGCCAGAAAAGCATATCTGAATTTCATGAGCTCATAAATACACCACATTATCATTCATTAACATTTTCCCATATTTATGCAGCCCATTCTAACTGTAAGCCAGTGTGAACTGTGCATCTAGCAACTGAAATACAGAGGAAATGTTCCTATTTTTAGTATTTTTAGATTTCAAGTGAAGCAGCAAATAGATGATGGACTAATGCATTTTGTTTTTAAAGCTTCGTGAAGTGATTTCTGATCACAAGGGGGCAGTGGAATGAGCCAAAAAAAAAAATTTACAAGAAAAAAAAATGACCAACATTGAAGGAAATTTGCATTTGTTTGGATTAGAGTTTCTCGCATTGGGATGTGGGCCAGAAGCTCGTATCATTAACACACTCAAGAAATTTGATTCAAGCCCATTTGGGTTTAAGGCATTCTGCCAAAAACAAGTTCAGAGCTGTGCAGTAACACAGTGAACATGTAATCTAACACAATAACTGCTCAACAATGATAACAGTTAAATGACCTGTTTTAAGCTGACTTTGAGAATATGCTGCTGTGGCGGCTTGCTCTCTCATTTGGAAGTAAGCATGGGTCAGATTTTCTAATGGAGTCTTCTACCAGGATGAACAAGAGCTTAACATTAAGCTTTTACTTATGCAGCACAGTAGAGCAAATAATCTTCTTTTCTTTAAGATTTTTCTTCTGGGTGGGGGCACTTATTTAAATGTGAGCATAGGGAGAGACTAAATTCTTACTCCCTAATATCTATATAATGACAAAGAAGAAGAGTTTAAAGTACAACCACTCGCTGTCTTTTTCCTGCCTTTATTATCCCATTGGTTTTCAAAACACCTGGCTGGGACCATAGTGAACGGAAAGGTCAGCCGTTCATCCAGGACAAAAACGACGCCTCCTGCTGTGTTATTACAGCTCCGACACTCAGACAGTTTCCAGGTATATGTGCCTGCATTGCCCCCCTGTCAGCAGAACTGCGTCATAGTCTTCAATCCCCTCTGAGAAGCTGTTGAGCTTTCTGGCCTGGGCTCCCATTGTTCAGCTGGACACTTCGAGCGGACTCAGTAAAGGTCAGCAGGTAGGCTATGAGCATTGCAGAAGCGGGTACTTACAACAGGGGTAATTGAGCAGCACAATGTCGTCCAAGGCAATGTAGCCCTGTCGTTCCTCGGAAACGGTTGCTTCAAAGATGACCTGGGGAGACAACGGATAGATTAAATGACTACAGACCATTACATCTTGAGTGTCAAGTAGACTGAGACAGAGGGAAAGTAAAGGGAGTTAGGGTTCAAATTCCTGTTAGGAACAAGAACACGCACAGTCTTCATTTAATCTCTTTGAAAATCAAAAAACTTTGTTGCTAAATTATATTTTTGCATTAAACCTCGATCGGGAATGTTTCACTGCTGCGTGGCATTTGTCATACAAAGCAATTTAATCACAGCTATAAAAGAACAACTTATTAGCAGAAGCTTTACATCTCTGTAGACCGCCGACAGGGAAATGTCAGGATTTAGTATAAGCCCATCTGGATCAAAAAACAAGAGCTCTCTGGAGCCTCTATTTTGTTCTGAAAGGTTATGCGCATCTTACACAAAGGCTCCATAACAAGACAGAAAGATATAAATGACTACACTAACACTGCTGTGAAGGGAAAGCAGCCACAAGACAGCTGCGTGAGGCATGTCAGGTGTACTGTATGCTTTCAGCTATATTCGAAATGTACAGTTCTACAGGAGTGCACATTTGTAGTGAAGCTACAGCCACCTCGACCTCAAAGGCCAAAAGGTGTGCAGAGACAAGGAAAGGACGGTGGTAGAAAATAAAGTAAAGTTCACTGACAGGAAGCACAAATATAAAGGAAGACACAAAACACAGCTTGGCCATGTTTAATCCCTGGAAACCGAAATGGCTGATTGTTCATATGATTAGTTCTGTGAGGAACATGTTTGATACAGTCTTGAAAAGTCAACAGTTCTAGCAGGAATGGGAGGAGTGTGGTCCGTGGTAAACTGATCTGGTCTCTGCAGAAGAGGATGTGGTGCTAAGTCTCTCTAAACAAGAATCTTGTTCGCTGTAGTTCTTCTGCTTCTAATCTTCGTAGTCTTGTATATTTTTGCTCTGGGGTGAGTGTGTGCAGTCAGTGTGGTCAGACTGCATTGGTTACAAATATTTGGGGGCGAAGGGTCATAGTGAACCCACGCAGACTGATGCAGAAGATCGTAATGGCGTAACAAGAGACAATTTTATGACAGCGTCAAATATTTAGGATGATCATCCTGCAGAGTGACTGCTGCTACAACCTACGTCTACCAACAAACCAGCAGGAACGCAGGATGATGCATTTATGAACGCAATTCTGGGGGCCGCTGAATAAAAAATTCTAAATAAATCCTGTCAATGCAGATGGAAGCCAAACAATGTGGAATTCAAACCAAGAAGCAAATCTGGTTTAGTTGTAGCAGCAGGAGCTACGTCTGTGTGATGTGACCTCCAGCTCGTAGCACAACTGTGCTGAGATGCACACAGTATGGAAAGAAATAGTGCTACCAATTGCAGTTCTGAGTCATGTTAAGTTTATCAGCTCATAAAACGTACTTTTCTACTTTTTCACATCTTCAGATCGACGCAGGTTCGAGTGCCAGTTTGCTTCATGTCATTCTCCCTCTCCAGCTCTGCCCCCATTTCCTGTCAAGCAACTTTGAAAAAAACGCCACCAGAGCCCTAATCTTTTTTTTTTAATATACTTTTCATTCATGCGATGCTGTGTTTCTCTTCACAGATACAGCCTACAACCATTCAGCACACATCAAACATGATGTCATAACAGAGTTCATTAGATGCCTGTCGCATTGGGTGACTTGAAGTGAACTTCTAAGCAGACTAAAACCACACAGGGCGTAGCTGCCTTTAAAGATGAAAACACATCCATACTTCGCGTTTGCACCTTTTTGAGCTGTTCAGAAAGGTACAAACAGGCCTTGCAAAGCTTTCTCAGACCAACGGTGGACAGGGAACAGAACCCGTTTGGCTTCTGTGTTGAATCATCCAACAACAGAAATGCTGTCATCTTAACACAAGCTTTCCAACCTCAGAGTATAAATACATAGATGTAAAAATCCTAATTGCTTTCGAACTGGAAAACATTAGGAGGTTTAGACGGTTTCAATCATTTTATCTTTGAATACCAGTGCACGACTGCACACAATCATCACAGACTTGATGATGATGACTGCTAACATTATGAACAGTGTGAAATGCTAAGGTCTCCTATTGTAATGTAAATTCATTAAATTAGAAATCAAAGAAAGCTCAGCCAGCACAATATAAAATCAAATGACACCAAATATTCACACTTCTACTGTTGTTTGATCAGATTAGTGGTAAACGTAAGAGATTTTACCTATTGAGCCTTACAGTGAATAAATCTCTTTCTCCTCTCCCTACTGGCGCTTTTATTAAATCCATACGGCAGCTCCAGGAGGGCTTAAACACAGCCTAAATATTCACTCACTCATCTAAATGAGCCAGGCACACGCAGAGACTCAAAGTGAAACGGGACGCCTCCCAGCGTGCAGCAAAGTCATCCTGGCTTTCCGAGTAGTAATTACAGTCGGCAGAGCCTGGATGATTCCCTCTGAAAGCAACCCTTCACTTTTTACTGCAGCGCCACAACGTCTGAACTTGAAGACCGAGTACATTAACAGTGGGTAAGATGAAAGCTGTACCTGCATCAGACACACCAGCGTGTATCTGTGGCAGTCCCAGGGTTTCACCCACTCTTCACACTGCTAGTTGTCTATGCCAAAGCCTGGTGAAAGTCGGACTGCGACTCAGCACTCAGACGGGCAATAGATTGAAATGTTGACAATACATCAGGCTTTAAGTGCCTCGGGCCAATCAATACCACAAAAGGCCTTGGCAGATGGATAAAGACTAAGGCTTTCTTTCTACTAATTTATTTTTATTTTTCATTCCTATGTCGGGCCATTAGAGACGTCTGACCGATTAACTCTGCAATTCATCACGCGCCAACGCACCCACCGGCATCGATTCGCTCGGCTCTTCGCTTTGAGCCATCATTAAGCTCCTCCGCATCTGCCCTCGTTCGGAGAAAAGCGTGTATGAGCACAAGTGTGCCCCAAACTGAGGTATAATGCCGGTGCAAAATAGCTGCTCTTATGCAAACACCAGCTATAATGCAAATGGCTACAGTGGAATCCGTTTGCAGTGTGTACCTACAAAGGTGATAACTGCACATGAGACTATCTGCTTGATGCAGGAGGAGCTGAGAGCAGTTTGAGGGGGAGGAACGATGTCAGCAGACGTCAGCCTGAATAGATACATATGCAAGAACATCTTGGACTGATTAGAACACATGTGTGAACTTAGGAAAATGGGATACAAATACAGAAAGGAAAGAAAGATAATTTAGTGACGATTGTCTTCCGATCAGATGATGGGTGGTTGGATCCCTGCGCCTCCATGTAACAAAGTGTCCTTTGGCAAGGTGTTGAACCTGATATGCCCACCAGTGATTGCAGTGAAGCAAGTGCTGAGAGGAAATTATATAATGTAAAGTGCTGTATGAGTGTTTTTGTGAATAGGTAAATGAGAAAAAACCCTTTGTAGGCCATAAATAAGATTAAAATGAGCCATATAAGTGTGGTTCATTTAAACAAAATACTTAAATACTGCAAAGTGCACAGAAAAACACCAAGTAGCTAATATGTATAAACTTATATATATATATGCTAATGTTCTATGAATATGACCCTTTGATCTGCTCTGTATTTTGGGAAATCAAGAAGAGATGTAGTCCAATATTGCAGATGGAAGCTATAGTAGATAAAGAAAGGGTCTTTTGAATGGCAAGTTCATCTTCAATACTAGACTTTGCTCAACAAGACCAAAGTAAACTGCCATTACTGTAGATGTGAATTGTGTTCATCATCCTTAAAGTTGAATGTGAGAAATGTGAAAGAATGTTACATTCAGGTCAATATGCCCTTCGACTGTTGCTTGTTAGGTTTCAGTTTGCCATGAGAAGCTTTCAGAGTATCTTTTAAAGAACACTGAAGAATGCATTTGTCGGGGCAATTTATCTCTTGCTTCTCTGCTTATACACTGACCAGCCACTTTATCAGGTACACCTTGCTCTTAAAAGGTTGGACCCCCTTATGCCTTCAGATCTACCTATGGAGATTTTGGTCCAGATTGACATGATAGCATCACGCAGTTGCTGCAGATTTGCCGGCTGCACATCTATGATGCAAATCTCTCGTTCCACCACATCCCAAAGAGGCTCTATTGGATTGAGATCTGGTGACTGTGGAGGCCGTTGGAGTACAGTGAACTCATTGTGATGTTCAAGAAACCAAATTGAGATGATATGAGCTTTGTGACATGGTGCATTAACCTGCTGGAAGTAGCAGTCAGAAGATGGGTACACTGTGGTCATAAAGGGATGGAAATGGTCAGCAACAATACTCAGGTAGGCTGCGACATTTAAACAATGCTCAATTGGAACAAAGGGGCCCAAAATGTGCCAAGAAAATATCCCCCACACCATTACACCACCAGCAGCCTGAACCCTTGATACAAGGCAGGATGGATCCATGCTTTCATGTTGTTTACGTCAAATTCTGACCCGACCAACTGAATGTCGCAGCTGAAATCAAGACTATGTACATAGTGCTGGGCGGTATACTGGTTCACACCGAATACCGGTTTATAATTTCATTATGATATGAATTTTTATTATACCGCCATACCGGTGTATTTGATTACACAACGGGGGAAAGCTGCGTCGCGCGACATTGTTTGAGACGGGACCCTTTTCAGTGTTGCGCTTCTAAACACGCATGTTTACTGTCTATTTTTAACGCTATTTAAAAAATACTCGTATTCGTTAAGCTGCATTTCATTTCCCTGCTCTCCCTCCGTCTCTGTCAGTCATGCGTCTCTCTCACATAGCCTACTCACTCACACACAGCCCCTCCCCTCCGTGCACACCGCGTGTGTCTCCATCAGCGAGATCATCCCTGGAAGCGTGAAAGTTTGCTAGCTTCAGCGTCGCGTTAGATTAGCTCAACCGAAAGAAGACGGCTGGCGAAATTCACAAAAGGTTGGTATCGCGTGCAACTTTATAAAATCACACATTAAAAAGTCCTATAAAAATATTTTATATTTTTAATACAATGTTGTCCCGTCCCGACCCGACCCATAGCAAACAAGCGATTACGCCTTCTTTATAAAGTTAACTAGTCGCAAGTTTGCCGTAAAAAAAAAAAATGGTTGGGTTGTCGAGGTCAAAACACTAGCAGCTGTGAATCAAATAAATTAGGTTTTTTAAACTCTTACAGTGAATATTTGCTGCTTCAATCCAGATGAGTATTGAAAAATATTTTCCGCGATTGAAAAAGAGACGTGTTGAGGATGAGGACCAGCCTGAACTGGAGGTATCAGTCTGAAACAGCTGAACAGTCCGACCAGTGTAATTAGCTATGTTATTAATTTGTTTACAATGAAGATGTGAATATTAATACAATAAAGTTCTGTGTGACCAATTATTAACGAAGGAATTATTTTGAAGAATTTTTATTTTAATTTTTAATTCTGTTCTCAATCTGTAGAAAATGCTGTGAACACCTAATTATGCATGAAAAAAAAAAATACCGTGATATACCGTGAAACCGTGATACTGTGAAAAAATACCGTGATATGTATTTTTGGTCATACCGCCCAGCACTATATGTACATATATATTTATATATACACTACAAAAGAAGAAATAAAGATGCACAGCGAAAGAAAAAACACATGCAGGAAAACACAGTGGATAAGCACCTCACGGACTAAGAAGAGGATGGGATCTTAAGGCCTACTGCTATTGTTTGTCACCACAAGGCTGATAGTATCTTTAATATTTGATAGCAGGATTTCAACCTTTACCAATCCCCACACAAGCAGGCGCTGTGGAAAATCTATTTCTGCAAACAATATAAAAAGATGGCATTGTCCAAGCAAGAGTATCAGCTCAAGGTGATGTCATTCTCTAGTTTTCTCTCCTGCTTTTGTTGTTATAAAACATTTTTCAAGGCCCGTGCCACCGCACAGGAACAATCTGTGAAGGGTGAAGCCAGTTTTGGTCTGCTGGCAGCAGCAGGGTGCCATCTTCCGGGAAGAAGCTGAGTCATCCTCAGCAACAAAAGCAAATGACACCAGAAACAAATCCCCACCAGAAAGCAAGCTCAGCAGCAAGTCTAGACAGTTAGGAGGATGGAGGCAGCTGGGCAGCTACATTTGAAGTAAAAAGCATGCAGAAATTCTAATATGAACCTCCTGCTGATTTGTGTTTGGCTCCTAAAATGCAACAAGAAGGAACTGATAGTGTAGACTTACTTAATCCATCCTGCAACTCAGGGGGCCTTGCAAAATCAAGCATTGAAGCTTGAAACTGGGCGGTAGTAAAAAGTAGATTTGCACAGTTATTAATATAGTTTTCAGTAGAGGACAATGGTGATTAGTCATGCATGTGCGCTTTGATTAAAGTCTCTTATATGGGGGTACCCCAAGACTTCATGAGGAGTTTCATCAATTTAACCACTCGTGTTGAACGGAAAATTTCCCTGATCCATATCGGCTGTGGACAGTAAAACATGTAAATATTTGGCAAGCAACCATGCCTGTCACCTTCACTCTGCAGACTGAAGAGATGGAGCGAGGAGTACAGTGGATCTTCCATAGTGGGGTGGAGGGGGCGAATGATGCCATATGCCGAATACTTCTCGCCTTGTGTGGGTGCGCGTGTAGCTGAATGTGTTTACGCAGCAACAACTGTCGAGAGTGCCTCCACAAAAATCCTCTGTGATGAAGCTGAGGATGGGGCTGGGATGAGATAAATCTCAAAGAAATGAAAAATGTAAATGTGGTGAAATCATAACCTCCAACTTTCAGCGATTTAATCTACAAGATTGCAAGTAGTTAAATATGTAATTATTCTAGTCCTAGGATGTAGTCATTCTAGGACCTTACTTCCTTATATCTGCATCATAGTTAGAGAAAATTTTTAGTTTTTATCACAGGAAGCAATCTGTAGCCTGGATTTTAGAAAGAGAGAAATCATGAGATGTTAAATTACAACACCAACGTAGCATGTAAACATTTGATTAAATGTAAACTAATTAAATTGAAAAGCACTATATTAATCCAAAAAGCAGCAGCTGAAGAAGCCTCTGACTGAAGACACTGCTGTATAATCCCTATAGCTTCAAACTTTCCATTTGATGATTTGAACAAGAAAAGGTGAGGAGAAGCAGGAAGAATTGAAAAACTTCCACTGATGTGCAGAAAAAAAACACTTGATGTGTATTAGGGAAAATGGAAACAACCCTATGAATCGCTTCTGACGTGGCAACGGTTAAGATGACGTGACTCGCCAGCTGTTTCCAGTCAGAGCTGGCAAACATATCTCTTTTCTTCACAATCTCTTAATGCACATGTTTTTTCCTTCTCAAGGTTTGATACTGGTTAAGAATTTTTTTTTTTGCTGCTTTTTCAAACAATTGCTTTGCAAATTAATAGAAACCTTGCTTACATGCTTGTGATGTTGAGGGTGTGCAGTGTTGTCCATCGTGCTGAGCAGGTTTCTTAAATGCACGCATAGGCCCAGGGGCTCCAGAACAGTCCCTGAGCACAGAACTAGTCTCATGTAGGATTATCAAGATCCCTTAAGTCGCTGTCTCCAATGCCAATATATTTCTCTAATAAGGAAGCAATTATTATTCCTCCTGCATCCAATTGCATTGCCAGAGGCACTGGACCCAAGAAACTGAGGACAACATGGTCATGGAGACAAAACTAAGGGAAGAGCAAACACTACATCTATAGGAGACTAAATAGTTATTCCATAAGAGTGTTTTCTACATCCACAAACCAAACCGGCAGTGAATTGGTGAAGGTGTCTGAACACATTTCCGGATCGGCACAACAACTGTTATGCATTCTGTTTTGTTTGCCCATGGAGCTTCTCTTCCTCTACAATGTTTCACAAGTTCAACAGACAAACTGCAAAAATTCATGTTGTTTCATGATCCAGGCTGTATCACTATGCTAAAGCAGTGGCTAAAAGTGCAGAATTTATCTAACAGAAACTAAACAGAAAGGCAGAAGTCCAACTCATGACCTGATACTTTGTAGAACCAAGGTATTTTCTGTATGACATAACACATAACAAACAGTGTTACCACTGAGGATAAATTCACTTGTTTTTTTTCTTAAAGGAAAACGCCGGAAAGTTTCAAATTTACTATTTTCCCTGGTACATGTTCCCCAAAATCGATTTCTCACCTTGTTTACATTTGTCAGCCCGAGAGAGTAACATTCGCGAATGTTTGAAATTCAAGTTATACCGCTCTGGCTCTCCCTCCCTAGCGCCGCCATGTTCACTCAACATGACGTCAGAAATGCAAACATTTTTTCTACAGCAATGGAAGACACTTATGAACTGTCTTGGTCTGACTCGGACCCGGAGATAGAATGCGAAGTTTCGCCTGAGTCCGAGTCAGATCATGATCAGCCTCTCGATCCAAGTTATGTTAGCTTAGCCATCAGCCGAGATGGTCGGATAAGGCTAAAAATAAGGATGGACAAGTGGCTGTCGCAGCAGCCGCGACACTGCCGCCAAATGCTAACGACTCACTGGTTGTATCCACGAGCCGTGAGGCGTTTCCGGACCCCATGCCCAACCTTGTGTACCGTTTCCAGGCCTACCGGCAGGTGACCTACTTTCTCCATGGGAGACTTGGGAAGCGCTTCCGAAGAGTGATTCCCTCCTGTGCGGTGTGGGCGATCAGGGATAAATATGAGTCGCAGGACGGGACCTACAAGGGTTTCCTTCACGCCGACGAGGCAGTTGTAGACTATCACTACAGATATATGTGAACATACATGTTGAAATAAAAATAATTTCTAATTCTACTATATACAGGTAGTATTCAATCATTGTGTATTTCCAAGTTACACTCTACACTTTGTTAGAGCACACTCCCGCCACAAAAGTAGAATTTTTTTTTCCTTCCGCTGCACAAGTAGAATTGCATTTCTGACGTAAAATATGCCCGGATGTGGCTGAACATGGCTGCGCCCATGGCCAGAAGTGAAAAAATCTGGGAGCGCAAGGTTATGGGTTGAATAATGTAAAACAGTGTGAGAAATCGATTTTGGGGGACAGGTGTCAGGGAAAATAGAAAAATTGAAATTTTCCGACGTTTTCCTTTAAAGGCCACCTTCCATCGTCATTTCATCAATACTGCTGTGTTCACCATTGTTATTGAATGCATTAGGCGTCGGTTCTGTTTAAAAAAACGTTATGGTTGCTTTGTTTCAAGCTGTTTTTGTGGGCAGGAAGAATGGCTTGATGAGATACGACAGGGTTTTCCGGTCCTTCTCATGAATATCCTTGACGCGATAATGAGGCGTCTCTGATTGGCCCCCTCCCATGAATGAATGAATGAACCCCCCTCCTCCCCGCTCTGTGTGTATCCGAGAGCCTGCAAGTTTTTTTTCAACTCAAAACCTGTCGAAGATCAAACTTAAACACAACCCATGCGGTAATAATTTAATCAAGCGTTTTCCTTAACCAATATTTTTCACCTCACACGTCAATGTTGCAAAATGTAGGCCTATAACAGCGCAGCACTGAAAATCGCGTGGCAGAAGTAGTGATTGTGGTAGACTGCAGAGATTGTTCGTGGCGTGGAATATACAACCAAAATGAAAAGGCACAAACCCATTTTTGAATATTTCAAAGCCATCCATCATCTTCCGCTGGTCCGGGGATCGGGTCGCGGGGGCAGCAGCTTGAGCAAAGAGACCCAGACGTCCCTGTCCAGTGTTTCCCACAGATGTGAAGGCAATGTGTGGTGGTGGTGGGGCGGGGGTGTAAAAAATTAAAATTCTTCAAAATAATTCCTTCGTTAATAATTGGTCACACAAAACTTTATTGTATTGACCCTTAAGAACCCAGACCCATTTCTACTTAAATGAAAATTAAGGGGGTTATAACAGACTAAATAGACCACATAGAACCCATTTCAGAATTTTTTTCCAAAATACCACCCCCACTGTCAGAGATCTGTAATGTGACATATATGTCACATTGGGAGTTAAGAACCTGGATAATTTCTCCATCAAGGAAAATTATGGGGGACGTAAGGCCGATTTCAGACCAGAGCGTGGCGTGGCGGCAGCGAAACGACGGCAGTCTTACGCCGGTTATCAGGCGGTGTGTTCAACTTGGCTTTTCACACCGGACAGTCTGCAGCCGCGGTAGTTCTGCTCCAGCCCTGTCTGCATTCCCCATTCATTTCAACGGCACACCGCCGGCTGCCGCCGGCTGCTGCCGTCCAAATTCCGCTCGAGTTCTATTTTTCAAAAGCAGCGCGGGACGGAGGCGTCTCCGCGCCGCTACCGCCCGACTACCGCCGCGTCGATGTGCAAGGACAGATCTGTTTCCATGTATTTTCACCTCCGCCGGTGAAAATCGCTTCCGTTCCGCCACGCTTTGCCGCCCTGGTCTGAAATGGCCCTAAGGATGTGTGACACCGGCTTATCTGCAGATATTCACATCGTCATTGTAAACAAATGAATAGCATAGCTAATTACACAGGTCGGACTGTTCAGCTGTTTCAGACTGATACCTCCGGTTCAGGCTGCTCCTCGATCATCATCAACACGCACTTCTCTCTTTCAATCGTGGAAAATATTTTTCAATACTCATCTGGATTGAAGCAGCAAACATTTTCAGTGTAAGAGTTTAAAAAAACTACTTTATTTGATTCACAGCTGCTAGTGTTTAGACCTCGACAACCCAACTACATTTTTTTTTTTTTTAACTGCAAACTTGCAACTAGTTAATCGCTTGCTATGGGTCGGGACGGGACGGGACAACATTGTATTCAAAATATAAAATATTTTTATAGGACTTTTTAATGTGTGATTTTATAAAGGTGCACGTGATACCAACCTTTCGTGAATTCTTTCGGTTGAGCTAATCTAACGCGACGCTGAGACTAGCAAGCTTCCACGCTTCCAGGGAAGCACGGAGGGGAGGGGCTGTGTGTGTGAGTAGGCTATGCGAGAGAGACGGAGGAAGAGCAGCAAGGAAATGCAGCTGAACGAATACGAGTATTTTTTAAATAGCGTTAAAAATAATAATAATAACGAAACGCAATATGTGGCGGCCGGTGTTTAATCTGTGGCGCACCGCCACGAATTAGTCTATGTGTGGGAAACACTGCTGTCCCCGGCCACTTCCTCCAGCTTTTCTGGGGGGACCCCGAGGCGTTCCCAGGCCAGCCGAGAAACATAGTCTCTCCAACGTGTCCTGGGTCTTCCCCGGGGCCTCCTCCCAGTGGGACGGCCCGGAACACCTCACCGGGGAGGCGTCCAGGAGGCATTCTCACTAGATGCCCGAGCCACCTCATCTGACTCCTCTCGATGCAGAGGAGCAGCGGTTCTACTCCGAGCCCCTCCCGGATGACCGAGCTTCTCACCCTATCTCTAAGGGAGAGCCCAGACACCCTGCGGAGGAAACTCATTTCGGCCGCTTGTATTCGCGATCTCGTTCTTTCGGTCACTACCCACAGCTCGTGACCATAGGTGAGGATAGGAACATAGATTGACCGGTAAATCGAGAGCTTCGCCTTTTGGCTCAGCTCCTTCTTCACCACGACGGGCCGGTGCAGAGCCCGCATCACTGCAGACGCCGCACCGATCCGTCTGTCAATCTCCTGCTCCATTCGTCCCTAGAAAAAAAAAAAAAATAAATAAAAAATATTTCAAAGCAAAACAAGTAAAAAGCACAGCATCATCTGATGGGACAGCTGTGCCCCAACCTTCAACTGTGGACTAACCAAGCACAGAAGCCCCTCTCACACTGAGGAAGAACCCGCGTTTAATTCGCGAATTTAGCGTGTCCGGTGTTCCTTTCACACTGACGACCCGGGCTGGCATGTCAACTCGACTCGCCTTTCGACCCATGTCGGACCCTAGTCTTTTTGCCGAGCTGAGTTTGGTGTGAAAGCAATTGACGCGGGTCGGACGTGGGCGTGGCGTGACGTGAGGAGTTTAAAAGACAGAATGGACAGCTGATTCAGAACAACAGCGACACGTGAGGACAAGTTTTACTCTGTTTTACATCAAGTTACACGGGTCACCTAATACGCCAAGCTTTCACATTGCTCGACGCGGGTCGAAGTGGCAATTTGGACCCGCGATGGTAACGGGTCTCAGTGTGAAAGGGGCTAGTGACAAATGTTCTTCAACTACTACGCTAACCGAACCAAAGCTCGCTGAGGCTAGCCATGGGCACTATTCAAGTGAGTGCTGCACGGATCTTACAACGCCTCATCAACCAAGCAATCCCGATGTGCTAAAAAGAACCAGGAGGGTGCAAGGGACAGGTTCTTCACAACGATAGGCGCTTCGACCAGCGTGATTTCGGAGTAGTGGTGGACATTGAGAGGCTACTAGTGACAGCTGGGGACGGGGATGAGGTGACACTCCCATCATCCATTACGTCTCTATACAAAGAGTTTGACTTTGATCAACTCTGCGCACAGTTGCGCATGTTGCCAGACACGATTAAGACATCTACACTTCAAAATGACAAACTGTCAGTGAGAGTCATAAGCAATGCAATGAATGCTGTTCCTGTCGCAAAAGACCTGCAGCCCGAAGTACACAAACTTATGAAACTTTTTTCACCACCCCAGTCAGTAACGCATCAGCAGAGCGTTCGTTTTCCACACTTCGTCGACTGAAATCATACCTCCGATCCACAATGACACAGAAAAGACTGAATGACTTGATGAACTGCCATATTCACCGTGACATTCTGGAGGACACTGACATGACAGCCATCGCTAAGGAGTTCGTGCAGGCCAATGAGAGACGCAGGCAGGCCTTTGGGAAGTTTTAAGGGTAAGTCAATAGTTTTATTAGACCCGCCGTGTGCACTCTTCCAGCCATCATCTTCCGCTTGTCCGGGGGTCGGGTCGCGGGAGCAGCAGCTTGAGCAGAGAAACTCAGACGTCCCTGTCCCTCTTCTTTGTTCAATGTTTTTATACTGCATTGTACTGATACAAGCGAGTTTAAGTTGAGTTAACATCTTACTGAGGTGCTTTTGTTGTGTATTGTTGGCTGATTGAGCATTTTACTCGGCACAGTTATGTGCTGGCATGTTGTGGGCTAAAGTCATGACCATTGATTCATCTATGTAGGCTATAGCCTTCTGTGCTGTGTTGACTGTTTTGGCAATTTGCGCACTTCTGTGCTGGCATATTTTGGACTTGGGTTATTAGTGTCTTTGGCTGTTTGGACATTTAAAGTAAAATCTTCCTGGCAACGTGATGTGCAGCCGCATTCTCTCTCTCTCTCTCTCATATACACACGCGCGCGCGCCCAGCTCTGATAAAACAGCAAGCATATTCCCATTCATTCCTCTGACCAAGTACCACAGAACGTGCACTTCTCTGGGTTCAGTCTTTCTCATAGTGCTTTAGTACTGGTACAAGCAAGCAGTTTCAGTTGCGTTACCACCGATGTACTTTTTTTTGTGCATTTTATTCTGCGCTGTTCTGTGCTGGCTGACATGACTGATGGCATTACGTGCGTGTCCGTGTATACTATGCATAACCTCGACTATGCATCATGTCCGACCAAAAATTTTGGTGACCCCCTCTTGCGATTGTGGCCCCCCTTGTTCAAACACGTTCCGCGGTCTATGTAATTTGCCATGGTGGCTATGAAGTCTCCGTGTGCAGCGTTAGTATTTTAGTATTAGGTTAGCCAAGGAAAGGTTAAACTAGTTACTCCAGAAAATAACATTCTGTATATGCTCAGTGTCAAATGTAGTTGATGGAAAGGTGGTAGTGATTGGCTCGATGAGGAGGAATGAGGAGCCCCACAGACTACAGGTTTCTGCTTAGTTATAGGGCCCGTCCGAGGGGGGCGGGTTTCCATGGGCGGGCATAATCCCAAGTGGGTAACGCCTTTTTTCAGTTTGACGTAGAATGTACAGGCTTTTCTGATTCGCTCGTGGCTCTGCATTGTTTCTGTAAATTCGGGAAAACAGCCTGTGGAGGTGACGCAACACTTGGAAGCCTAGTATGTGTATGTAACTAGGGATGACCCTCCCTTTTTCAGAAGGAGCGAGTAAAACCGGTTTTTAGTGGAAGTTGGCCTTTAAGACTCTCTAATACTGGATGATACTTTCTCATGTCCCGATATGTAAAACCTTGAAATTGAAAGAGGGTGAATTATTTTTGTTTTTAATAACTGTAGGCATATAAAAATGATGGAGAGAGTTTCAAGGATATAAACTGGGGTTTAAATCAATTAAATGAATATCTTGGCCTCTGCTATATCATTCAGCCATTCTTCTTTTAATTAGCCTCTTTTGAGTCCCCTAGACTGTATGAAAGCACAGCACTAAATCGCTGGAATCACTGGAGTGCCACTTAAATGATTACAGTAAGTTGGACAATTTCCTTTGCTATATATCCTGAGCTGATTGGCACTGTAACCATCACGGTGAGGATTTACCGTCTCTGAACTGATCAAAATCATGTCTAAAAGGTTTGCCCATCTTTTTATCATCAAACTGTTAGATCAACCTGAAATAATTTGGATTTATTGCACAAAAGGCTATCATAATATCAAAGATGGACATCTGGAATCCAGAACTATTGGCAATCTGATATCATTTAAAGTCTAAATGCAACAGGCCAAAAACACCTCTGATCCCAGTCCAACATATCTCTAAAGCAGTCTGTATCTCCTGAGGGGGAGTCGATGTTCAATGATTACTGAGTGCTTTTTTTAAATTTAATCTCATCCACCACTATCACCAGCAGCTTCTCGCACTCATGTGTTCTCCTCGAAGCCCTTTGAAGTGGTTGTTCGTCCCCTGAGAGGAGCTGCTGCTCTTCGGCCTGCAGGGGCTGATCTGTGTGCTGGCAGTGATCTTTATCGATGGCACTGGGTGAATGGATGAGTGGAGCCAGCCCTGTGGGGCCTTTGCTGAGCTCTGAGCAGTCGTGGTAGTGGGATCATGTGACTTAAAAAAACACTAAAGAAGAGGCAGAGAGAGGCAGGTTCACTCGTGCCCTCCTTTATACAGCAGATAAACTCTCTTTGTTCCTGTTTGAGCCTCCTAACTTATCGGTGCAGATTTACTTGTTTCAGTAGCTGCTGCCCATCATTCAGGTTTATTGGACCAAATAAAACAATCCTTGCTGTGTCTATATTCCTTGTTGGAGAACTTCATGCAGCTTGGACATTCATCACCAGTGTAGTAGATCAAACTGTGTATGCACGCCTTCCCAAACGGCAAACACTGCGGCGCTACGCAAACTCCCCACCTGAGCCCAAGTGTACACCTCCGCTTACCCTCCTGCCCCGGCCTCCACCTCCTCCTC
Organism: Odontesthes bonariensis; assembly: GCF_027942865.1. Lineage (NCBI taxonomy): Eukaryota > Metazoa > Chordata > Actinopteri > Atheriniformes > Atherinopsidae > Odontesthes > Odontesthes bonariensis. The sequence continues at coordinate 30,187,962 of NC_134523.1, forward strand.
TGTTACCGTGTGTGGCAGGCAAACTTCTCACATCCATACAGAAGAGGAGAAAATCATTACTTTAAATAAGTTTGGCTGTTTGTGAGAGTTGTGAGGACAGCAGAGCTGAGGATGGCGAGGCGCAGGCTGTCATTGATCTGTGCAGGCCTCTAATCTCATTAACTGGCTCTTGATTTATTGAGATGGGCTTTGGGGTACACCAAGGTTATGGAATCAAACACCCGGATGCCCACCCCGCCTCCACGCTGAGGGTTGCATGGAATTGAGGTCAATTGACTGTCTCGCAGACTCACGCTCCCACAAGCCCTTACAGCAGCCACTGCCTTCTCATTAACAGCAGTTTTTTAGGGTGAGGTGAGGTGGGAGGCAGCAGGCTTGGTAAGAAGCAAGAGAGCATTAGGGGATAAATTATCAGCTGTAATGAGGTGAGGCAAGGCTGCATGCAGTCATGAGAAGCTTACAAGCTCCACAATGGCCGACACAGGCGTAAAACACACCTACTGATTACATTGCAGCACACAGGTAAATTGACTAATAAATAAAGATACAATCTAAACACACACACCCTGTAATTATACAGCTATTGAACCACAGTATATGACAAAGCTGCAATTTGCTAATTCCTGCATGTGGTTTGACGAATGGGTCGCATGCTGCAACTCACAGGAGTCATGATATAGAATAGAAACATTGGTTTTAAAATCTACCCGTGTCATAATAGAATTCAGGTGGGGTAAAGACTGGACAAACCTCTCAGAAAGATAGTTTCCAATGGAGAATAAACCCACACTTAAAGAGTGAGAACACCAATTTTTACCCAGCTTGCATCCAAACTAACCGAAGTGCAAGCAGCCACTTCTAGCAGTGCTCATAAACACTGAAATTTCCAACGAGTAAATCAGAAAAAACATCAAACTTAATGAAAATGGTGCAAACTCATGCATTACTTAGTCCAAACACTAAGTGAAACGGCCTGCACATGGGTACCACTCGTTACGTGGTTTCCATGGTTTCAGACAGTACAGAGGCCAAAGCAAGTTAACAAGGAGCCAAGAACAGAAGCAAGTTGCTTCTCAAAGTCGAGGATGCTTCCTTGATAGGATAAGACCTGCCAAGTTGGGTCCTTCTTAGGCATCTCTCTTTGAGACTAGTACAACTTGTACAATCTATGAAGAACAGAGAAAATGTATGTACAAGTACATGTGAAGTACGTATTTTCAACAAATCTTCTTCTTATCTTTACTGTTCCACACAGGGGAGTCACCAGCTACCTTCATACTGTCTGAACGTTAATCTTGTCCCAAAGAAACATTAAACGAGCCCCATTGAGCTTGTTTAAGTCGCATTTATCTGACAGATTGCATGTTTTTTTCATTCAAAACAATGGGCCTCTTGCAAGAACATTTTCGTATTTTTATTCTAAATTTCTCTTACTTTTTTTGTTCGAAGGTCTCGTACGAACACACAACGTCAGATTCAACAAGCGCTCTTAACTTCGGAAAAAGTGTGCAAACGACCTGCGTAAATGATGAATCCCACCCGTGCGTATTTAAGGGGCACGTGCACGAGGATAGTAGATTTGCATACTCCACGCCCACAATTATACCATATTAGGAGCTGTGCTTCCTCTCCCTGTGCCAGGAAGTGTTGAGTGTTGAGTCATGAAAACGGCATCAAGACGCAAAAAGAACAACTTTACGGGCTCTGACACTGAAGTTCTGCTTTCAGAGATCCAAAAAGGAAAATCTGTCATTTTTAGCAGTGTCAGCAGTGGAATTACGGGACCTGCTGAAGCGAAGAAATGGGAAGCAATTACGAGTGATGTTAATTCAATGTCACCTGTAGTTCGTAATGTCACCGAAAAAAAAAAAAAGGAAATGGTTTAATATGAAAATAGCTTAAAAAAAAAAAAAAAACGTCTCGCCATGGTCAGGCGATCGATGACTGCAACTAAAGCCGTGCAACCAGTTGTTGCCTCGTCATGATGGCACTTTGATGGGGTGGTGGTCCATGAGGGGGGTCTTCTGGCACCACACCTTCTGGTCTGCCTGGGCTGGTTCAGGTTGTAGGAGACCCTCGTTCATGGAAATATTGTGCAAATCTGGCATGCCTTCTCTGTCGAGACACTCCCACCTGGCCTTCAGCTCAGTGCGTTCCACGACAGCACGGGTGCTTTGATGCGTATATGTGTCTCGTGCTCCAATTATGATTGGCAGTCCAGCCAAGGAATGAAAGTCCCTCTTAATTTGTACTTGTTGGACAGCGGTGTATGGGAATTTGATGTACCATGGGTGATAAACTGATGAGAGCTTTGATGACCAAGGGGAGCGCACGAGTCACAGAGGACTGGGACACCCCCGATCTGTCTCCAATCTCCCTCTGAAAGGTTCCAGTGGCCAAAAATCCAAGGGTGGTGAGGACCTGGACGTGTGGTGGAATTGGGTTTGATCGGCGTGTTTCTCTCTGGAGTTGTGGCTCTAGCAAGTTGCATATTTGCGGCAGCACAGTCCTTGGCAGTCTTAATCGCGATGTCAGCCATTCATCTGTCTCCGCAAGGATATCTACATGGCCTCTTCAACAGCCTGACCCACTAAGGCATCCAAAAGTAGCAAGTCAGCCGCTGGTTACGCTTCCCAGTGACCTTGTTATATACAGATTCAAATGAACCTTCAATTAGTGCATAATTTAAGTCAAACAGAATAATGTCAGCATCATTATGGGGTATAATGTATATATTTATTTATGTTTGCTTCAAAGTAATTAAATATACAATCCATTAGTCAAGCAAACTTGATTGGAATAACAGCGGACTATTTTACGAAACTCCTACGACAGGTCTGGATCACTCGTAAATTCTGTTCGTACCTGAAAGAAAACGTAAAATACGAAAAGATTGGTGAATGCGCAAATTTTCTTAAATCACTCGTACGCACAACTTAAGAACAAATCTGTGCGTACGAACGGTTGTTGCATGAGGCCCATTGAGAGTGCACTGTTACACGACAGACAAAAACTGTAGGCGCCTGGACAAACTGGTAAAAAAGGCCAGTTCTGTTGTAGGCAGAAGGCTGGACCCTCTCAGTGCTGTGGTAGAGCAAAGGATGAGGAGGAAATTGTATTCTGTTTTGGAGAACAATAAACATCATACCACACAGCATCCTGGCATCCTTGAATTTCCCCCATTGGGGAACAAATTAAGTATTTTTCTATTTTCTATTCATCTATTTCTATTCTACAGATTCACTTCCCGCAGAGCTGGTGTGGGAGCTATCAATAAGCAGCCACAGTGAACACACCCCAAACATTACTTAAACATTTCACAAGTTAGAAACTTGGACAAAATAATTCACCTCCTCAGAAGAAGGTGTTCTTCTTCTTCTCCATGTTTTTGACTAACCTGATATTCACTGGGCCAGAAAGTGCTGACAGCAAGGTCCACCTGGTGCCACTGGCGCCCCTGGGAACCGGATATATTCCACACGGCGCTGCCTTTCGGACCCCCGTTGACCCGGATGTAGACCTGCAGGGCTCCGGGACTGTGGCCATCGCGGCTGTACAGGAAGTAGCTGAACTGGATGCAGTGGGTGTCGTTTTCGCTGAGCGGAAGCAGGTGCAGCTGAGCTCGCTGACCCTCGAAATGCTGCGAGGAATTGACCATCATGAAGGACCCTGGTGGTGAAAACGGAAACGGACAGTTGTTCTCTTCAAATATTGCACATTTGGAAGCGGAGATCCAACAAGTTTGGAACTGAGACAAAGGTATAACATTACCAAGCAGCTATAGAAATGCATGACTGACAGATAGCAGCTATGTAAGTATTTTCACCTGCAAGACAAAGCTGAGCGTCCTGAGATAAGAAGAAATAACAAGATCCAACCTGTCGGGCTTCACCTGTAACACCTCACCGAGGATAGACATGTCATGTTAGTTTTAAGCCGCTGAAGCCAGTCTGCCCTCTCCTTATTTTTAAACCTCCAAAACAAAGCCTGAGTGCCAAAGTTGACAGGTTCAAGGTTGTTACTCAATGAATCTTTGAGATCCTCTCTGGCTATTTGCCTGTATATGTTGAGTATGTGCTTCTCCTTGCCTTCACAGGGCTTCAATCAGTTTTGCAGCGCTTCCTCAGATCTGCTGTGCTCAAAGATGCGGCATCAAATTGGACTTTCATTTTGGGCTGAGGTTCACAGATGTGAGGCTTGCTGTCTTTTCCAAGCGGCACAGCAGCAATGCCCTGGCCATGACAGGAGTGTGGCGATAGATAAATAAAGGGGTGGTCTGAAGCTTGAAGGTTGAATAGCTCATAAGTTTTTAGGGTTTATCCGACTTATTCTGACTTGTCAGTTGGAACTCAGCTGATGATAATAAGTTCCACTACTTTAAACCTTGTGGTAAAACAAAAGAAAAAGCAGGGTCTCTGCCAACGAAGCTAGCTGACTGATATTAAACCCATTCAAACACTGAAAATACTAGTCAGTCATATCTGCTGTGTCTAATGCAATCAAGATGTTACAAGTAAGGGAAACATTGTGAAGGTATAGGCTTGAGTCTTACTTTAAAATGTTTCCTGTCACACAGAAGTTCTTTATATTTCTTTGTATTCAATATCTCTTTGATGTTTTCCCGTCAGCTCTCATTCAAAGAATTCAAATCACAAGTGAGGAAACTTAGCAAACAGGGTTTAACAAACATGTTTGTGATGAGAAGTAGACCAACTTTTGGTTTGGAGATAGAAAAGGACACCATGTAAACTTTTTCGTAAGTGCATGGGATCATTCTGCTTCTGGCTCAGGAAGCAGGCTGTGGCAAAGGATGTGGATTCCCCAAAATAACTTCAGAATTTAGACAAGAATAACTTCCACCATCGCAGGAAATGGAGATTTTGGAATGGGCCTTACAGGCTGTTTACAATCTGGGGGACTATATAAACATGCTGTGCCAGCGTTAAGCTTATCTCAGCACTTAAAACCATCTGCAAGGAAAATGGTCTGAAGTTGTTTTGCAATCAGGAAAAAAAAATTGTGAGCTGGTCATGGTTCTAGTGGAAGAAACTCATCAACCAAGCAACATCGAAAACTGAAGCTTTCCAACTGGTAGAGGTCTCTGTTTGAACTCAGATCATGTCAGTGGCATGTTTCTTTTTGCCTGGGGTGCCAAAACTGTAACTTATTACATTATACTGAAACATTAAATAAGCCTCATGAAACAAATATGCTCTATAATGGTTTGTCCTTGTGTTTTTTGAATGGTCTTCCTCAGGCTACCTTTACACGGAAACGATTTGAAACCAAAACGCAAAAGTGGCGTTTCGTTTTCACTTTTAAATCTGCATTTAGACGAGCGTTTTAGGGTGAAACTCTGCGTGCATACGGAAACGCAAAAGTGTGTGACGTTTCATTATCGATGCAGTAAACACGCCAGATGGCTAGGTGGCAACACTACCAAGACCAAGTCTTTCTACCACTCCATTCATGAAGTTATCCCACCACTGAGAAGTCCTCCCAGGTCTCACCCACAGCTGTCTGCTTTCTCTGAACTTCAAGAATTTCGAGAACGTTGTTCATATTTTTGGTCTGTTCTTTACTACTCTCGCTCATCATTGCTGTTATCTGATGAAATGACTCTGGAACGTCAATTACCGCGCCTAAAGCGAGTTGAAAGTCCGCAGGGACGGACATGTTGATAGCCTACTGATGTGTTTCCCACGGTTTCCTGGCGCTTTATTATGCTTGTCACGTTATTTCTATGTGAAGAGAAACGCAGTTTTGCGTTTTGATCGTTTACACGGTGGCGCGACAGTGGAGCGTTTTCAAGAATTCCACTCTGGAGGGCGGTTTCACTTTTTTGCGTTTTCATGCCCCCAAAATGCCGTTTCCATCTAAACGATATAGTGCATCCGCAAAAAGGTTTTGCGTTTTTAACCCGTTTTCGTTTCCGTGTAAACGGCCCCTGAGGGAAACGAAAACGGGTTAAAATGATGACCAGAGAAAAGGATTAACACAATAAGATGCTATCTTTAATAATCACGACTGGACAGACTCTCTCACGTTGCCCGTAGGAGGAGGAGTGAATGCATAACTACCTGCACAACAAATTCTAGAGTCGGGTTGTGTCGGCCTGCAGCTCGACGAAGCCTGGTCTGACAGACCACGGAGATCGTGGGTAGTGTAGTTGCCTAGGTACTGTAGTTGAGGGAGAGTGCAATCAGACCGCTGCCTCCAGCCATTAATCATGCTGACACAGTTATTAGGCCATAATGGCAACTGAGGGAATGCTTAAACCAGAGAGATGGCAATAATACCTGCACGCTGACAAGCAGGACACATATCAGCACACACATTTCTCTCTTGTAAAAACATACACACAAACAAAGTTCAGATCCAAGTCTTGCTGACCTTCCCAAGCGTCTTCTCTGAGCTCCCCCACCCCCAATTCTCCTTTTTACTTTTCTGTCATCCTCCTTGTCTCCTCGTCTTCTTTTTCTCTATCCCTTTCTGATAAATGCACTCTGTAATACATTTATAAATGGCAAGTGGCTTTGTTTTAACATGAAAGATTTAACATTTGTTTTCTGTTTTCCAGTAAACACATAAAACATAAACATCAAAGAAAAATATCTGCAAAGGTTCCATTAGCAGGTGTGGACTGAAAGAAAAAGTAAGCGGTGCTGTTGCTTCATAGATTACAGTTAAGGGTGCCGACTGCACACGAGAGGCAATGTTTTTTTACACTTTAATGTTCTCCTTTGTCTTAATGTGGTCATTTATATAGCAAAAAGTTAATGCAGACAGAAAGTTAACCCCCAAGAACCCAGACCCATTTTTCTTCAATAAAAATGATAGGGAATATAAAAGAGACCAAATGGACCACATAGATAATATTTCCAAAAAAGATTTTCAAACATAACCACCAAGTGTCAAAGATCAGTAATGGTACATAATGCTACGTTTCCCGTTTTGGTAAATTCATTTTAGTTTCAATCATTCATGACACCTGTCTCAGCATGTGTCCCTTACGGGTAATTATACAAAGAGCAGTTGTACAGTCATTTTCTCTGTCTAACCTGTGATGCAGTGGCATCATTCGGTTTTCGAAGGCATGTTAATGTCTGATTAAACTTGGATTGTTCTGGGTCTTTTTGGTCAGATTCAAAGTGTAACTTTAGTGTTCTCTTATCATTTCCTACGTTTTAGGAAATTGAAAAATGAAGAAGGTCAAAAGGTAATTTAGAGCGACGGACAAGCTGGAGATAAAAAGATCTAAAATGGATTGCACAGGCCTGACCACTGTTCTTCCCTTCCCTCGCCTCAGTCTTCCCAACCCCAAAAGCACGGATGAAACGCCAACCTGCCAGAAATATCCTGTGATAACAAGCAGCTGCTGTCCTTTGAGATCTCACTGTGCTCTTGGACAATGCTGATATTTCTCTCCCTCACCTGCTTGCAGGCGAAGGCTGAGCAGACGAAGGCTTAGCCCCCGACACTCCTGCTGCTTTGATGTGTCAGTTCTCCAGGGGGGCTGTGTGGTTAAATTGCTTTTTCTTCAGCTATTGTTGGAGGGCAAGTCTCCAACTGTCCTTATAACAAGATTGTACTGGGAAGAGTAGGAGTGAGGTAACAACGATATGCAGCCATGGCTATAACGATCAATTTGGTAAGCCAGATGCGGACGTATTTTATTTACTACCAAAGGGTGCATTATTTATTTAGGTCTGCTGAAGCCACCTAGTGGCTTGTAACCTCATAAGTTGTTTGTCTTTACCTTGGCTATGACCCAGAGGAGCACATCAGGAATTATCCCTCCTACCAGGGGCAGGAAAAAAAGCAAAGAGCTTTCCCTGCAGTTTGTTTAGGTTTAGGCGTGAAAGTAATTTAGATGGGTTATGGAAAAAACAAATGCCAATCTCTAAAATTCAACTTCAGTGTTTTGCAGACCCATTCATCTATCCAGTATTCTTCCCGTCTTTATCTATTTTGCTGAAATGAATCAAACCAAGACTCCAAACTGCCTTTTAACTGTATGTGGAGCTTTCTAATCTAAAATGCACAGAAATGAGGCGAGTCCTCTCAGAATCCAACAGTAGTGATCCACACGGAAAGTGTGTGAGATTTCTGTCCAACATTGCTTACATGAGATCAAACATATCTACACTCATATATACAAAGATCCATCCATCCATCATCTTCCGCTTCTCCAGGGATCGGGTCGCGGGGGCAGCAGCTTAAGCAGAGAAACCCAGACGTCCCTGTCCCCGGCCACTTCCTCCAGCTCTTCTGGGGGGACCATGAGGGGGTCCACGGCCAACCGAGAGACAGTAGCCACATTCGGACAGAGCAGTTCTAAGAACGCAGTTCTAAGAACGCAGTTCTAGAACGGTCCTCCTCGAATTTCGTTCTGATAACTGCCCTTCTCCAGGGGAACTGTTTCAGTTTGCATTCGCACATGAGTCAGGACGTGATAGAGACTGGTGGGACGCAACCGTCTGCGACAGTGACATGTTACTTTAGCGCCACATTCAACAACGAAACAAAACATAACCTGCGAAAAGTAAGGAGAGAAGAAAAAAAACACCACAAAGAAGCTAATATGGAGAGCGGGGAGGCCATGTTCATGGTCTGGATGATGGTGATATTAATCATGGACGATCACATCGGGCGTCTAACATCGAGGCTGGAAGAGCACACAGAGAGAGTCAGGATCGAGCGCAGGCGATACTTCTTCGTTTCATGAAGGAAGGAGAGCAGAGCACCGCAGACAAAGGAGACAACGTGTAAGTTTAACTTATTAAACACGCGCCGGTTGTGTCCGTGTCGTATGAGTAAACATTTCAGCCGTGACAACATGACAAGGGGCGTAGCTACCAACCACCAAACACCTACGTCAGATGTGTTCCTATAGTACCTAGAAAAGACCCAGCCTCGAAGAAGGAGCTAAAATGGTTATTGGAACTGAGGGCCATGGTCCCGAGTTCCTGTATGTGCGAATGCGGGAAAAAACGGCCCTGCTCCTGAAAAGGTTATAGGAACTGCAAAAGGTTCCTACAGTGCGAATGCGGCTATAAGCCGCTTTCGGACTGTAGGAACCTTTGGCAGTTCTAATAACCTTTTAATCCGCGGGGCCGTTTTCTCCCGTGTTCGGACAAACAGGAACTCGGGGCTTTCTCCCTTAGTTCCTATAACTATTTAGCTCCTTCTCCGAGGTCGGGTCTTTTCATGGTTCTATAGAACGATCTGAGGAGGTGTGTGGTGGTCGTTAGCTACGCCCCATGTCATGCTATCACGGCTGAAATGTTTACTCATACACGGACACAACCGGCGGGTGTTTAATAAGTTAAACTTACACTGGTCTCATTTGTCTCCAGCGCTCTGCTCTCCTTTCTTCCTTCATGAAATGAAAAAGTATCTCCTGATTCTCTCTGTGAGCTTTTCCAGCCTCGATATTAGACGCCTGATGTGATTGTCCATGATTAATATCACCATCATGCAGACCATAAACACAGTGGCCTCCCCACTCTCCATATTAGCTTCTTGGTGGTGTTTTTTCTACTCTCCTTACTTTTACCGTTTTGTTTTGTGTTTGAATGTAGCGCTAAACGGCTAACGGCTAACACGTCACTGAAGCAGACGGCGCGGCGCATCAGTCCCTATCAGGTCCCGACTCATGTGCGAATGCAGACTGAAACAGTTCCGCTGGGGAAGGATAGTTATCAGAACGAAATTCGAGGAGGGTAGTTCTGATAACTACTTTCTTAGAACGGTCTGTCCGAAAGCGGCTATAGTCTCTCTAACGTGTCCTGGGTCTTCCCTGGGGTCTCCTCCCAGTGGAATGGGCCCTGAACACCTCACCAGGGAAGCGTCCAGTAGGCATCCTAACCAGATGCCCGAGTCACCTCATCTGACTCCTAACGATGCGGAGGAGCAGCGGTTCTACTCTGAGCCCCTCCCGAATGACCGAGCTTCTCACCCTATCTCTAAGGGAGAGCCCAGACACCCTGTGGAGGAAACTAATTTCGGCCGCTTGTATTCGCGATCTCATTCTTTCGGTCACTACCCACAGCTTGTGATCATAGGTGAGGGTAGGAATGTAGATTGACCGGTAAATCGAGAGCTTCGCCTTCTGGCTCAGCTCCTTTTTCACCACGACGGGCTGGTGCAGTGCTTTTAAGACTTTTTAAGACCCCGCGGGAACCCTGTTTTCTACATAAGTAACCTCTACGTGGGAAAGGTCTAAGGGACGTTTCATGCCTGAAAGTCCAAACCAAAGCCTAAAACAAGGTTCATGGTTTTGTCACAATGTATAAATTCGATATCTTCTTGCGTTTAAAACAGTAACCAGTTATCAGTAACCCAGTCACTGTTAACTGAATCGAGGAAAACGAACAAACAGGTTAAGCTCCTTAACATATCATCAGGTCATAGCATTTCGACCAGCAGCATTAAGTGTTTTCGTCGTTGGCTTGTTGTCTGTGTCTGTGCTGTGGTGTTGTAGCGTTTACTACTACTATGCTGCAATGTTTCATCAATGCTTTACACAGTCCACACTTTCATTTGTTTGAGAAATAAATGAACAAATTTAAAAAAAAAAAGTTTTTCTTTGCCGGTAGGTCTGTGAAATAGGCTGTGAAATAGGTATTATTTTTTTTACAAATAACAGCCAAATAAAAAGAAAAAAAAAAATTTATTCAACCCAAAGGAAAGTAACGTCACAGGACATCTCTTAAAATCGTTGCATTAGTAATTAATACTAAAAAAAATGGTCAATGTAGTCAATTTGTGGCTATTGCTGCTGGCAGGAATGACCTCTTGTAAAGTTCCTTACAGCAGCAGGGCTGGAGACACCTCTGACTGAGCACACTCATAATGAGTCGTAAAGGGTGGGCGTTAGTGCTGGGCGGTATACCGGTTCACACCGAATACCGGTTTATAATTTCATTATGATATGAATTTTTAATATACTGCCATACCGGTGTATTTGATTACACAACGGGGGAAAGCTGCGTCGCGCAACATTGTTTGAGATGGGACCCTTTTCAGTGTTGCGCTTCTAAACACGCATGTTTACTGTCTATTTTTAATGCTATTTAAAAAATACTCGTATTCGTTAAGCTGCATTTCCTTTCCCTGCTCTCCCTCCTTCTCTGTCAGTCATGCATCTCTCTCGCATAGCCTACTCACACACACACACAGCCCCTCCCCTCCGTGCACACCGCGTGTGTCTCCATCAGCGAGATCATGCCTGGAAGCGTGAAAGTTTGCTAGCTTCAGCGTCGCGTTAGATTAGCTCAACCGAAAGAAGACGGCTGGCGAAATTCACAAAAGGTTGGTATCGCGTGCAACTTTATAAAATCACACATTAAAAAGTCCTATAAAAATATTTTATATTTTTAATACAATGTTGTCCCGTCCCATAGCAAACAAGCGATTATGCCTTCTTTATAAAGTTAACTAGTCGCAAGTTTGCCGTAAAAAAAAAAAAAAAAAAAAAATGTAGTTGGGTTGTCGAGGTCAAAACACTAGCAGCTGTGAATCAAATAAATTAGGTTTTTTAAACTCTTACACTGAATGTTTGCTGCTTCAATCCAGATGAGTATTGAAAAATATTTTCCGCGATTGAAAAAGAGACGTGCGTGTTGAGGATGAGGACCAGCCTGAAATGGAGGTATCAGTCTGAAACAGAGCTGAACAGTCCGACCAGTGTAATTAGCTATGTTATTCATTTGTTTACAATGAAGATGTGAATATTAATACAATAAAGTTCTGTGTGACCAATTATCAACGAAGGAATTATTTTGAAGAATTTTTATTTTAATTTTTAATTCTGTTCTCAATCTGTAGAAAATGCTGTGAACACCTAATTATGCATGAAAAAAAAAAATACCGTGATATACCGTGAAACCGTGATACCGTGATACCGTGAAAAAATACCATGATATGTATTTTTGGTCATACCGCCCAGCACTAGTGGGCGTTATTATCCATTATGTTCAGCAACTTTTGCATTAAACGCTGCACAATCAGTTCTGGGGGCCTTCAGAGCAGTTCCCAACACAGTCAGTCTGCTTTATCAGTTTGTTCAGTTTCTTTGGGCTCTGATGCTGCTGCCCCAACTGATGCCTGCAGAGCAGAGCATCTCGGTGCAGACACTGAAGGACCTGTAGTTACATTTCTTATCAAATAACTGAATACAGTTTAAGGATAAGGATAAACGTTGTCATTATGTAATCACACCAGTATGTACTCAAACATGGAATGTAATCTGTCATATGGAAAGTTTAAAAAAATTAAAAAACATCATTCTTTACCGTAACACCGAAATGATTTCGCAAGATAGTTTAATGACCATTTTCTGAAGAATATTTAGTAAAAATGATATGGATTTCTGCCTGAGAGCCCTTACCCTTACTGTTTGCTAATGCGTCAGCATAAATGTTAGCATTCTCTACAGTGCTAATGTTAGTAAACAATTGCTAACTGATATATTATCCACAAGCTCATGAACAACATGAATGTGAAGTTATGTTAATGTATGTCTGATGTCCAATCTAATTTTTAATTTTGTTTTGGTCTGAACCCCCTTCCTGAGATTTAACCATTACAACAGCTAAAGTTTCTGGCCAAAAAAACCCAAAACAATGAAATGAAGAACACTAAAATGGTGAATTAAAACCACAGAGAGAGAGATTTTTTCTTGTCTAACTATGTTCAAAATATATTGATTAAGGCAGCTTTAAGCCACAGAGTAGTATGATATTCTGATTTAGCTGAAGCAGACAGGTGAAGGTTATCTAACAGGCACAAATTTGTCAAAAATAGGCTCTAGCTTAAAGTCAACATGATTGATTTAGTAATTAGAAAATAATAGAACCCATAAAAATATCACCATCTCTGATAACCTTACAGAGAACCCTCGAGGACACCCACATGAACAGAGTTACATACTGTACAAGTACACACAAGCTGGTGTAAAAAAATACACACCCAGTGCTGAGAAATTCTCCATAAATCCATAAAAGCTGATAAGGCTCCATCTATTTCTCCCATGACCCTGCCAAGGTTGAGGGAACATGCATTAAGAGATTAGGGGACAGCCTGAGATTCCTGAATTCATATCAGAGTGCCGGGTGGGAGGCTGAGTCATAGGTCTGCCTGCTTTTATCACACTTACACTAAAAAAAAATAATAAAATAAGGAGAGGAGCCGAAAGTGGTTAGGAGGGGCAGGGAAACAGAGCAAGAAAAGAGGGAGAGATAGCCAAGGCTTTTATCTCTATGTTAGAGCCTGTCATTTTTCGTTAGAATCCCTCCGCTGCCATCAATAACGCTTTGTATAACTCAGGCAGTCCCATTCCACACAATGACAACACCATCTTTCCTTTGAAGCGGCTGGGCAAAACCTGATGCATTTTAATCAAATCCTTATCTCAGATTTCCTACCTCATACCACCTCATACTACCTCTGTGTTCACTCTCCATGAATAACACCGAGCGGTCAGGTTTCGGGTGATGTTGATCAGGACCGTGTGTTTGGCGAAAGCAACCCCCTCCCCCGCTCCTTAAGGGCATCTGGAGAAGGTTGTACCAAATTTTTAATCTCAACTCTGAATTTGATATTTTATTTTTATTTTTTCCTCTTCTTTCCGATATGGCAAAGCGGACTTGCTCTGACCTCAGATGATATTATGCATAAGAAATGTAAAGTGTAGATGACTAGTCATGGTGTTTGCTCCTCTTTGTATCTGGCTGTAGTGTGTGATGTCTGGCACGAACACTGGAGCCAGGGCTTGTTTACTGGAGCCAAAAGGCAATGCAGATTTTGCCATTTACAAGGTGACACACTGCTCACAATGTGCAAATGGGAAATCTACAAACCAACAGCAGCTGGTCACGAATGCCACTCTGATGGAGCCAAAACATCCCAAAAACAATACCAGTCCAAGTGCAGCTGACAATTTGAGCTAATAAATTCCCCAGCTGAGACTCAAGAGCCCAGCGGACAAGTTGGAGACCGCCATCAACAATGAGTCATTACTGTCTTTCTACACCGGCACCTCTGAGACACACTGATTAGCAGCACAAACTGAGTGGCCAACAACATGCACTTTCATCGTTTATACAAATGCTGCATCACATGTAGTAGCTTTACCCGTGTGCTGCTGTTCTGTTCCACCAAACCTCTAAATCCACCAACAAGTTCAAAACATCGATGACCTTATTAGTAAAATCAGACCTTAAATCACTCAGAATGTCACCCATGGTCCATATGGATTATCTCTCACCTCAACCACTGCACTGCTCTTCTGACAAGTTGCCCAGCTTGCACAGTGAAACCCAAATTTGATCCAGAAAGCTATGGCGCAGAGCCGCAGATTCATACTTAATCAGTCTAAAAGGACACATATTATTTTATAACCCATTCAGGTCCACTGGCTCCCCATTATTGCCTACAGTGTAACTGCACCTAGTTACCCTGGGTCTGCACCCAGCTTTCTAAACTCAGTCATATGGGCTTACGCTCAGGAACTCCATCTGGAACCACCATCCAACTCATCAGGAAGTCTGAGACCAGACTTGTTCTCATTTATGGTCCAACAGTGATAGGACAAGCTAACAAATACTATCAGATCACGGGCATCTCACTCTACCTTAAAGAGTCTGTCGAAGACTCATCTCATCAGAGAACATCTCCTCTCCTAACACCTTACTTTGTGCAGCCATACCTGCTCTTCTGTCATTCGAAAGCAACACAAAATAAGTTTGTGAACCTTAAGAACTATGTTCCTCTGACTCGTTTTGAATTACATTGACAGTTGTCGCTCACATTCCCAGGCCTGAAAGTCTCGTAGAGTGCCCGGGGGCTGAGATACCACAGTTCACAACTTTGGTTTCCAGCCCTTTGCCACAATGTTTTGCTTTACGGTCAACGGGCTTTGCATGGTGTCTTTGTGGCCTCTTCAACAAGACAACAAATTCATGTGTATGGCTGTATCTTTGTAGAGCTGACACAGAGGTTTGGGGTTATGATGGTGGATTTGCATCCCAAAACTGTAGACAAAGAGCAAAAACACATTTTGAATGTTATTTAAGACGTACATTTCAGATTTAAATTTGTTTTTTTCTAACATGCCTGCCGCACTCTGACAGCATCTGCCTCTTTCAGCAGGACAAAGCTCACCACTGCACCACAACACACCATTCAGGCACAGCTGGGGGAACATGACGAGTTTCACCTCTGTCGTTCCTGTTTTTCTATTTTCTGAAGGGAACTAAAAGAGTAAAAACAGTTAAGACAGCTAACCAAAAAGAGCTGCAGAGTGCGACCGAGAGGACCTGCAGATTCAGATATTCTCTGCACGTCCATCACCACAACAGACTCCTTCATACATAACCTGCTTTCACATTGTCATTTCAGAAATTCCAAATGAAGGAAAAAGAAATTCTAGCATTGTGTGATGAGCACTTGGTTATGAAAGCATTTCATCAGCCACTTCAGTGGAGAGAGCTGATTTCAGAAGGAACAAAGTGGTGCGAGCCATCAACAGTCCTCCAAAAGAGTGGACTTTGCCTGAGAAGATATCAAAAGCTTGACTTCGAGTCCAACCAAAAGCAGAGCTGTAGGTAGGTCCTGCAGGCGGTTCATGACAACCATTTTCTCTAGAATGAAGGGAAAGATTGTAGCAAGGAAATGGAAATACAATCTGCACATGCCCTGGCCTTTTGGTTTTGGTTGTTTTCTTGTGTGCTTGTTTGCTTTTCATCTTTGGGGTCTTATGTTTTCACCTTCTGGTTTGGTTCACTTTACTTTTTTTTTAAATTTTTTATAAAAATGTCTCTTTGTGCATTGCGGTGGGTTTTGTTTCCTCCTCTGTGGCAGTTTCACACTTGGGGTGTCAGCAAATAGTCAAGAAAGAAGAAGTGGGGAAAAAAAGAGCTCTTTCTGAAAAATTAAGCGAAAGAGAAATTCATAATGAATCTGATCCACTTGAGGATGGTTCTGTGTTTCCTGTTCTCAATGAGGTCAACATTTATGCTTCTTTCCTTAGCTTTCATTTATCCTGCTCTTACCATGGCTGCATCTCAGATAACTTTGAGTCAATACATTAATATACAACAGTTCACCCTAACTCTTATAGTTTCACACCTGGGATCAACTGGCTGGTTACACATCCTTCACATCCTCACAGTCTACATATACAGTTAAATTTCAGATCCTCATTATTCCAATTTTGTTTTACTGCCCTTTTGCCCCAACATTGTTCCTCACTCTGCCTGCTCCACATTTCCTGCTCTGCAGTGACTTTGTTTAAAAGTTCCATTAAATGATTCTTTGCTCTAAATGTGTCTGCTCCCCCCCGCAGCCTTTTTTTTTAGATCCTCTTTTAACTACAAACCATGACGATACAAAACCTTGGCTGGATTGGCTTAAGTCAAGCTCAGATAAAAAAAAAAGTAAAGCAAGAGCAAAGACATATGCTTCTACTACCACGGAGGCACTGTGGGATTGTGCCAGTGAAAGAAAAGGTGAGGGCCAAAACTCACTCAGCAATCTCTCAGTAAATATCTAACAATGTACATACAGCAATCCTCACAGTTTATATAACTCCATATGATTGCGCCAGATACTTTGTACTTATATCTCCAGAAACGTTGTAGGTATTCTGGGATCCTAGAAATTAATTTGGTGAGTTCAGTATGATTACACCTGAAGAGATGGCTGGAGACTTAAAAACAGGCTGTAGTTAACCTTCGTCTGAGAACAGAACACACAACTTGTCACATCTGAGGTTGAATTTTACTCCTTCGATCTGCTGTGAAGCGTACTGACGCAAAGGTTTATCTCATCTAACAAACTCCACTGAATCACACACTCACAACTGCCCCAAAGTGTGGTGCCACAATCCCTTCCTGTTGCCACATATAGTATACGTAAGGAAACGGCTCTTCTCTTTTTCTTGCTGCGTCTTAAAATTCAAACTGTGGCCCAAGAACCATTTTTTCCAAAGACCGACTAAGAAAATGGACAACACATTTTCTTTTTAAGTCCTGCCTCAGGAAAGCAATTTTCATTCCAACGAGGCTCTCCCATTAATGAGTCCACCATCCACCTCTCCATAGGTGGACCATGAAATTTGGTCTTCTTTGGTCGTCTAAGTGAGCAGCCATCGCTGCTGCCGGTACGAGGCACGCATGACCCGTGGAAAAAGGCATCACAACAGTGTGGAATGACCGTGGCTCTCCGGAATCCAAAGAAGTGTCAAAAGTGATGACAATTTTTTTTTCAGTTCAGTTAGAACAAATTGGCCTCTGCCATTTTCTAGGATCAAGTGTTTGAGGAAAGTCATTCCTGCAGCCGCAAAGGAAAAAAAAATAAAATTCTGTACTAAAAAAGGAAATATGAAACATTGTCATGTATCATATGGGGTTCAATTTGTTTTTGCAAAGCTCCTAAGGTGTTCACAAAGACAACACAGCAGGGTCTCAAAGGCTAAAAACCTCAAGTCGGAACACTAAAACCTGTTGACGAGACACATTCTCCACAGCATCTGTGCTCAGTTGTAAAAGTTCTTGTAGCTCGCAGCGTGAATTCAGGCCTTTCAAAAAAAAGATTCTAAACTCAAGTCCATGTCCACCAGGGTCCGAGTCAGCTGACAGAGACATGAGAGGAGGGGAACAGGCTCGTACCGCGGGGTAATTTTCTCAGTGGCAGAAATCAATAGTATATTAGCAGCCTCCCAGCGACAATGTGCGGGCCGACTATGCTCTCTCGTATACCACCACCAGCTCTCTCGCCCTTCTGCAGCATCTTGATATATCCCACCCTCCCTCAGCCTCTCCATCCAGCTCCTGTGATCTACGGCTTGTCTCATCTCGGCCGTCCGGAGGCCTTTTTGGGAGCTGCATGTTCTGCTTTCCATGTCGGCATTCCTCACTACCTCCACACCAGTCATTCAGTGAACAGAGTGCCATTTCTGGGTATCTCCTATGTGGGATCAGGGCTCAGAGCGGGGGCATCACGGACAATTAAGTACAGCGACGGGGAGCTCTGACTTACATTTGATGAATATATAGGCCGTTCTTAAAAGGCATGTATACTGCATATATTTTGTCTTACTGTGTTGGTTATTATGAAAACAATGCAACTATTTTAGACCTCAGACTGAATGCAAAGAATGTGTATAAAAACATAAAACGCTACTTACAGCATACTGTGTAGCTACTAAAGGTGCCATCTTCAGATCAGGGTTACTAATCAGTCACAGACCCAAGATTAGTTTGAGCTCTTTTGAATCTCTGATTCTCAGTTTTTCACACGCAAAGTGGAAATCACAGAAACCTCTTGTGTTTGTTGTTGTGTATCGTCCACCTGGTCCTTATTCTGAGTTTCTGTCTGAATTCTTGGAGTTTTTATCCTAGTTAGTGCTGAGTACAGATAAAGTCATTGTAGTGGGTGACTTTAATATTCATGTAGATGTTGAAAATGACAGCCTAAATATGAACTTTAATTCTATATTACACTATATTGGATTTTCTCAGAGTGTTCACAAACCTACTCACTGCCTTAATCACACCCTTGATCTTGTTCTGACTTATGGCATTGAGAGTGAACAGTTAACAGTGTTCCCTCATAACCCTGTCTTATCTGACCATTTTTTGATAACCTTTGAGTTTACATTACTTGACTATACAGTTTCTGAGAAGAAATTTACATATAGAAGGTGTCTATCAGAGGTTGCTGTAACCAGATTTAAATAATTAATTCCATCATCCTTTTCTTCACTGTCATGTGCAGATATGACAGAAGACGACTTCCTAAACTTTACTCCAGAAACACTTGAATCTCTTGTTTACAGCACCATAGTTTCAATGCGTACAGCACTGGGCAATGTTGCCCCTCTGAAAAGGAAGGTAATCAGTCAGAAGAGGTTGGCTCCTTGGTATAATTCACAGCTGCATGCTTTAAAGCAGACTGCAAGAAAGCTGGAGAGACAGTGGCGTTCCTCTAATTTAGAAGAGTCTCAATTAGTCTGGAAAGATAGTTTAATAACGTATAAGAAAGCCCTTCATAAAGCTAGAACTGCTTATTATTCATTATTGATAGAAGAGAATAAGAACAATCCCAGGTTTCTTTTCAGCACTGTAGCCAGTCTGACTAAGAGTCCGAGCTCTGTTGAGCCAGGTATTCCTTTAACTCTCAGCAGTGATGATTTCATGAGCTTCTTTATTAATAAAATTGTTTCTATCAGAGAGAAGATTGATGGAGTCCTTCCCACTATTATCAGTGATGTATCATCAAGTACAGCAGCTTTAGAAGTATCTTTAGAACCTGATTTATATTTAGACGGCTTCTGCCCAGTTGATCTCTCTGAACTAACAACAGCAATAGTCTCTTCTAAACCATCAACTTGTGTTTTAGACCCAATCCCAACCAGACTGTTCAAGGAGGTTTTCCCATTAAAGCTGCAGTCTGCAAGATTTGTTGTTGTCAAAAGTAAAGTCCTACTTTTTGGCATTTTAAGAGTTTACATGATCTATCAGAACGCTTGAAGTTGAAAACGGTGACCTCCGTAGTCGCAAAATGCAAGAAATGCTTATTTTTTAACCGAAAAATAAAAAGTTATTCAACTTCCTGTCCCGCCCCTTCAAAACACATGAGAACTCGTGCACGTAGACGTGCACGCCAGATGCGCCTACACGACTCCTCATTCATCAACTCACCTGTCATTTGCAATCATGGAAGACACAGTAAGTAGACTAGCCCGTAATGAAGTTCAATAGTCCAGATAAATAAGCGTGGGGACGAGCCTACCTTGTATCGCGCGTGCACAATCGGTGATTGACAGGCAACAGAGCCCAGCTCGTAAACCTGATTGGTTACCTTTTACCGGTCCGGTCTGCAATTTTGTAAACAAACCTGCTGGCTTTGGAGGGACCTAGCGGGACATATAGGGGACCTAGAGAACTCATTTTTTTTTGTATTGGGGTATTTAATGTACTACTTTCAGAATCCCCGGACAGTTCCAGGCATTATGCTTGAAAAAGAGTTGCAGACTGCAGCTTTAATTGACACTTCCATATTGGATTTGATCAATCTGTCTTTGTTGACAGGATATGTACCTCAGCCTTTTAAAGTTGCCGTAACTAAACCTTTACTTAAAAAACCTACTCTTGATTCAGAAGTGTTAGCTAATTATAGACATATATCCAATCTACCTTTTATGTCTAAAGTTCTTGAAAAAATTGCAGCTCAGCTTTGTGATCATTTAAACAAAAATAATCTGTTTGAAGAGTTCCAGTCAGGATTCAGAGTGCATCATAGCACAGAAACGGCACTGGTGAAAGTTACCAATGATCTCCTCTTAGCCTCTGATAGCGGACTTGTGTCTGTGCTTGTCCTGTTGGAGCTCAGTGCTGCATTTGATACGGTCGATCACAGTATCTTATTAAAGAGACTTGAACATGTTATTGGGATTAAAGGAACTGCATTAGGCTGGTTTAAGTCATATTTATCTGATAGATTTCAGTTTGTTCTTGTAAATGAAGAATCTTCCTCACACACCAGATTAAGTCATGGAGTTCCTCAGGGTTCTGTGCTTGGACCAATTCTTTTCACTTTATACATGCTTCCATTAGGTAACATTATTAGACAGCATGGCATAAATTTCCATTGCTATGCTGATGATACTCAGTTGTACTTATCTATAAAACCAGATTAACCCAATAGGTTGGTCAGACTACAAGCATGTCTTAAAGACATAAAGACCTGAATGACTGGATGAAGAACTGTCTGCTTCTAAATTCAGACAAAACTGAAGTCGTTATCTTTGGACCTGAGTGCTCTAGGGAGAAATTGTCTAGCTATAAAGTTACTCTAGATGGTATTTCCTTGGCTTCTAGTTCTACGGTGAGCAACCTTGGAGTTATTTTTGACCAGAATTTATCATTTGACTCGCATATAAAACAGGTTTCTAGGACTGCTTTCTTTCATCTTCGTAATATTGTTAAAATCAGGAACATCTTGTCTCAGAGTGATGCAGAAAAACTAGTCCATGCATTTGTTAATACAAGATTCGACTACTGTAATTCTTTATTATTAGGCTGCCCCACATATTCTCTGAAAAGCCTTCAGTTGATCCAAAATGCTGCAGCCAGAGTTCTGATGAGAACTAACAGGAGAGATCATATTTCTCCAGTTTTAGCTTCTCTTCATTGGCTCCCTGTTAAATTCAGAATAGAATTTAAGATTCTTCTCCTTACATATAAAGCTCTTAATGACCGAGCTCCATCATATCTTAAAGATCTCATTGTAAGATATTTTCCTAACAGAGCACTTCGTTCCCAAACTGCAGGTTTACTTGAGGTTCCCAGAGTTTCTAAAAGTAGAATGGGAGGCAGAGCCTTCAGTTATCAGGCCCCTCTCTTGTGGAATAAGCTGCCAGTAAATGTCCGGGAGGCAGACACCCTTTCCACTTTTAAGACCAGGCTGAAAACCTTCCTTTTTTATAAAGCTTATAGTTAGGGATGGCTCAGCTGATCCTGAAACATCCCATAGTTAAGCTGCTATAGGCCTAGACTGCTGGGGGGCCTCATCTGTCACACCTTTCCTCACTTTACTCTCTTTTTTCCCCCGTTTAATTTCTCAAATGATATTATGTACATGTGACATTATTGTGGTCATTAACTCGTGTTTCCCTGTTCCAACAGATATCCTTTGAATGGTGTTACAGTGGTTTCCCCCCCTTTTCTGTCTTCTCAAACCCCAGCTGGTCGAGGCGGATGGCCACCCTTCCTGGTTCTGGTTCTGCCGGAGGTTTCTTCCTGTTAAAAGGGAGTCGTTCCTTTTCACAGTCGCCTCAGGCACGCTCAGGACGGGAGATTGGACTGAAGATAAGTTTCAGTGCAATCTGTTGGTTTCCTTAGCAAGGAAAGTGTTTTTGAGTTGGCTCTATATGGATGAATTGATTATTATTTTATAAATAATTATGATTACAATGAATTGAATTCCAATTGGCTTGAATTGGATTTTATTATTTAAGTGCCTTGAGATGACATTTGTTGTATTTAGCGCTATATAAATAAAAATGAATTGAATTGAATTGAATATTCAATGGCCTCCTGATTCCATTATGATTCACTTTGATTTAATGTTTGATTGGTCTTGCATCATCAAATTGCTATCTTACAGCTACATGTTTATTCATACAATCTGCCTGATCAAAAAAACCTGGTAACGGTTTGAATATAAAAAGCTGCCTCGTTTCAGTAGCAGAGCCTGAGTGACCCACCTCAGTTCTGTACAGACTGGACGTTAGATACAAGTCACATGTACAGTAATAAGTACTCAAGAGTCCTTTAGCTGGGCTTTTTGGACACTTATACAGTCGGGTGCTTCTGGAGTTTCAATGAACGTCCGTCTATCTTGTGTTTTCCATGTGTAACGCACCGTCTGCATTGTAGGATTCATAATTTCACATTCTGAACTGATATCTCCTCGTCTTCACATTGCTGATTCTTGTGGGGACTGACTGCACGGGAAATCAGATTTTAGCAAAAAGCAACACACTCACACACACACATTATATGTTTGAATGAAAGCAACTTTAAAAAGCCATGGCACACAAAAGCACACCTGAGCATACTGCTTAGTCATTTCCTTCCGTGTAAAGACACCTTTACCAGTCAGCCTACAATTCAGTCTGTGTATAGACAACATATTTAAGAGCAAGAAGGTATAAAGTGTACGAGGTTTCAAAAATAACATTGAACTGGGTCTACGAGATAGAAAGATTATTAATAAATTCATTACTTTTTCACAGAAGCAAGTCAATAGACTTTGGCAGTTCTTACACTGACGCCTGCTGGGAGTTCAAAGGAACAAGAATCGAGTTGTAAAACAGCATTAGTGTACACTGGAAAGTGCACGGGTTGATAAGTGTTGGAGGAAGTTTCCCATTCACGAAGTAGCAAATTGAAAAAATATGACAAGGTGAAGCTAAGCTGTAAATCTGTCCACTTAAAGTGCCTCTTTAATCAAAAAATGCCTCCTCTGAGAGCTGGACTACAATTTGTGGCTTATTGTTCATGTGGAGGCGAAGTTTTTTGGCTGTACTTTCTGAGGGTGCAACTGGTGAACAACAGCACAAATTATTTTTGTAAACAGTACAGGAAAATAAACTACTCAAAGTACACTTAAATACTGGACTTGAAGCAATATTCTGCAAACATTGCCCGAAATGAAGGCGTCTGATCCGCTTCCAACTCCCCGCTTTTAAGCGCAAGCCAGTTTTATCTTGCTTTAAGTCGAATGTTCTCAACCTTCTTGAGTCGTGGTCCCTTGAGAATATTCAAAGGAACCTTGCTCCATTTTTCTCCTGGGGATGTTAAAGTATTTCTTCTATTGTACTACAAGCACGCAAAAAAAAGGCTTTTGACGTTTCAGATAATTTCAGATTTCCGCCCCAGTGACTGAAATCCAGCTACTAGTACAGGTGATAAAATGTACATTAGTTTGATCTTTTCTTTACAACCGTCAGGTGACCCCTACACGTCATCTCACTACCCTCCCGGGGTCCCAACCCCCATGTTGCGAATCACTGGTTTAAGTAACTAGCCGTAATTCAGTCATGCAGAACAGATGAGGACTGATGAATCCTCAGTGTATCGATAATCAGTGACAGATTTCATCAGTGCAAACTTTTTGATAAAATAACCTCTAAAAGTACCTTTAAACTCTTTCTACAATGAGAGCTGGTGTGCAAACTGTTGGTGAAATGTGGTTTTATGTTCATCAAAAGGTTTCCCCTCTGCTTAAATAAATAATAAAATCTTCATGTTCGTAGTTAAACTGTTAATTAGGAATATATTACATGACTGGACCCAGTAAACCTTTATGTTTAATACAGTGTTCCTCCAATCCTTATTATGTTGAGCTGAATTCTGCCTTGAAATGCTTTCTCAACAACATCTAATGGCTGTGACTGAGTCCGTGGCCCTTCAGTGAGAAAAGAAAATATCCTTCAGAGAGACCACATCTACTTCAGATATCATTACTCTCTCGATGAATCCTACGGGTGTGTCTGAGAAAAGGCAATAAGAACAGCTCTAATGGTCGCAACATAAGAGGCTCCATCACAGTCCGGATACTGCAATCTCTCAGACATGAGGTGAATTTAAACATCCTGTAACAGAAAGGTACTGTATGTTACACCAGGCAACATGAGAGCAGGCACTCAGGCTGAGTAATCTGAGGTAATGAGGGAGAAGAGGCCAATCGATAAAAGCAGGTCATGATCTGTCCAGAGTCTTCAGCTTCCATGCAGCTCTCCATTCCCTCAACCGATTTCCCCTCATGACAAGACCTTTTCTGAGCTCTGTTTGTCCTTCGCTGATAGGCACGGTGACAAGTGGGTGGGAAGTTTGAGACCAGCAGCCTTAAATCAGATTTTCATCACCTGGTGCAGTGAAGAGGAGGAGACAAGTGAGTACGGGATCTGCCAGGCTGGATCAAAGCTTGCTGCAGGTCCCACTACCCTACCTCCGCACACAGAGCTGCTGCGATAAGGCCCTATCCGTTACAGTCCTGTGGTGCGCCGGCAGCGGATAGGGAAAGGTGAAGTGCATCTGGAGGAGAAAGGATACCATCTGCTCAGATCACCTTCAAGCTGCAAAGACCAACACTTATCCCCTCCCCAATGTGTCCGTTCTGTAGCACAGCCTCAAAACCCTGACCACAGGACCGTCCTGTCAGACAGGGTCACTACGGACACAGCCATGTTGAAATGACAGAAGTGGAAGTGAAACTGCATCAGCCATGAAATTTTTTACCCAAAACAGAGATTCTTTTCTTGTTTGTTCCAAATATAAAATTCTTTAACTTGATGAAACGTTTGGGTGTAAAATGTTGCAGTAACATAGATGAGCAACATCCCAAGAATGCTTGATAAGTTCATCTCCCCGAACATAAGGCTGTGCCCGTTGGATCAAATTTCTGGGAATTTTTCCCGGTCGTCTTATTCTGTGACATCCTCGTGCGGACCCGCCAAGCCTAAATCACAACCATAGGCTCAAAACATGCTCAACTCGCGGGGGCGGCCAAAACCAGACAGAGTGCGTGGTATTACTTTAAGAGCTGGGTCATTTATTATTGTGACATGTCTAAATTTAATATGTCTACCCTAAACATAAAAATTAACAGTTCCAAAAAGTAGCTCCACATAAATTTGTTGAGGAAAACATCTGAATGATTTCAATTCCGACCGTGAGGATGACCTTAAAGTAAACACTGTCGGATCCGCTAACTTAATGTAGTCATATCAATTTATTCATCACTGAGTTTAATGGCATAAAGAGCTTCCGTTAAACAACAGAGGACTCTGTGCACCTATTAAGAATGCATATATATAGTACTTGTTCATACGCAAAGAAAACAATTCAGCTTTTTTACATGACTCTGTACAAATGAAACCATAGTTATTCCCACAATGTTACATTTCTGACAAATTGATTGCCCTGAATGTTACAGAATGGAACTTTAATAAGGTGCCTTAACCAAATGCCTTCAGAGCTCCTTCACTGCTGCTTGTCACAAATAAGCTAAGTTAATGAGCTCTACAGCAGGGGTTCTATAATTCTGTATTTTTATAAAGATGATGGAGGACACGGCCAAAAAACATCTCTCCAAAATCAGCCAAAATCAGTTCGGTTGAGAACGAACCACAGCATGGTGCACCACATGTCAGACCTGTCAAATTATTCATAAAGACTGTGGTCAAGATAGTAAAATGTACTTTTGGTATTTCCACACTGATTTAAATCTGTTTTTCCCTGCGATTTTAACCGAGTTGGATCACTTAAACACTGAGAACAGCTGCCAGTGTCCCCAGCGTCCTCTGTTGAGATGCTGCGCTACAGTCAAACAGTGAAAGGCTAATGAAGGTTAATAAAGGTACGTGCCGACGGTATGAGGTGCCTTCTGACCTAACCCAGGTTCAACAAAGCCCTTTACAATGAGTTTTTTTATTTAACCATTCACACAAAGCACCTCTTATGCTTTCATAGTATTTTTGACCATGGCAGAAATCAACCACCCATGATGTTAACATAGAAAAATACATTGGGAATTGAACTTTAGAGAATCTAGTAGAAATAACTTCAGAACAGTGATTGCATAATCGTTTAAATCATTTGTTATTTGTTCATTTCATTTTGAATCCTTTTGGTTTCCATACATGAAATCATGAAGCCTATAGACCTGATACAAAAACCTCAGACATTACAGACAGTTTGATCACATAAAAAGTCAAAAGTTCTCTTCTTGATAACAATTTTTACTGAAGAGCATTTTCATTAAATGCATTTCTGAATGTTTCTAATCACAAAATAAGCCCTCAGTCTCTGGGTAGACCTATCTGGGGGTTTTAAATCCGGCAGCAGGGGGCACACTAATGCCAATCTGCAACGTTTACTGAGGCCCCTCACTTAATAATGAATCTGTATGTGTCACGAATCTCAAGGGAAAACAAATGTAAATCCGTTGGATTAATTAAAAAAACAGGGTGGTTTAAATTTTAAATGTGTCAGTGAAAGGTAGACCGTTAACTGGGGAGGGGGCCTTTCAAACCCCTTTTGGGTCTAAACCAACGGACTAACGGCTTAACGTGCCACACACAATGCCGTGACTGGGAGTTATTCAAAAACACCCACGCTTCAACCCAATTGGCTGCGTGGAGACACAGAAGCAGCCAATGTCCCTGCTGCGGGTTTCAAACGGGCCAAACAAAAAGCAGGCGGCACTCAGAGTTCATCTGCTTTCACACTGTTGTTCATCCAAAAGTCATTGCTCTGTGAGATGCAAATGAAAGGCGTTTGTAATCCCCGGGATCTTAATTCATATCCTGCGTGGCTGCCGTTTTAATGGTGCAGCTTCCAGCGTATAAAGCCATGGAAATTGAAATCAATAGTAATAAATCAGCATAATAAGCATCTTGGCTGAAGTTGGAGGGAAAACGCACGCTGTTTGACATTTATGAGGGGAACTCTTAATCCTCGGATCCGCTAAGGGTGAGCGGCCCGACTGACTACAAATCATGGCCATCAGGGTCCATAAAAGGAGCTGTGAAAGGCTGACCCTGCACCTGAAGCAGCCTCGGGTTTGTAATTACAAACGAGCGCAGAGACGAAAAAGTCTGATGAAAGCCCGCGGGGGAAAGCAAAAGTGATATTGTAGTCATTATCATTACGCGTGTACCTGTGTGTATGTGTGGGTATGAAAGGGTTAAATGTGGGATTCTGGCTTTGTTCGTTGGCTGTTGGCCTGTCAGACGGGAGACACACGAGAGAAGGGGGTGGCAGGAAGACAAAGGTTCCCAAGTGACAAGAAATGAGGTACCCAGCACACATTAAATCCTATTGATGACCACCCCCCCCATCCCCCACCACACACGCACATACACGCGCACGATACACATCCTCTTGTCAGAGCCCAAGTGGAGCACTGAGACAAGGAGGGGAACAAACTGGAACTGGGTCAAGAATCCAATTAATCTGTGACAGGAGAGTCAGTTTGGAAGAACACTCAGAGATCGTGCAGCAAAAACGCAACGACACGGGAAACAATACACCACTGCCCATTGACTTGTGTTTGTGTGAGTGTGAGGTGCGTGCGTGTCGGCTGGATTCAGGCTGGATCAATGCCCGGCTGTGCCTTCCAGTACAGAAACGGGTGCTACAGTAGAAATGTAACTACTATACTTGGACTGGTTGCAGTTTCCATATATCTAATAAAGGATACTCCTTATATGGGCAGTTCTGTGCAAAAGTCCTAAACCTTCCCTCGTCTATTTGTACATTTGCAGTAAAACAGGAAATAAGTGCAGCAATTTATTGAAATATGTGCAAAAATAAATGGAAATTCAGTATTCAGAGGTAAAAACAGTTTGAAACAAGCTTGAAAGTCCATATTTGGTCTGAGCACCTTTATTCTCCAACACAGCGTGAACCCCCTTAGACAAGCTTTCTGTGGTTTCTTTAAGTAGTCTTCTAGAATAGTTCTCCAGGCTCCTTGAAGGACACCCCAAAGCTCTTCTTTGGATGTTGGCTGCCTTTAGTTCCATTCTCTGTCAACATGACCCCACACTGCTTCAGTAACGTTGAGGTCTGGGCTCTGGGGAGGATTCATCCCTCCATAACACCTGTTGCCACTGATTTTTTGATTTTGAATTTTTCACAGATGCACCTTCAGAAAGTCTGAATAACTATTGCTCGAGACCACTTTAACAGATCACACTTTAACATAGTACCGTTCATTAAAAGCAGCTCTCCCTTTCTTTGCTCCAGATCCAATGGTTTTATCCAGCTGATTGAGGAGGAGGCGACGGTTGGAAGGTGTCATTATTCACTCAGACACAATTCCTAACGTTCGTTTCTAATCCTTTCAAGCCCTTGCAAAAACCTGACCTCCTTTTGGGTGAGGGCTGAGGAGGCCGGTGCTGGGGAAGCCTGGAGACTGCTGCCGCTGAATGAAAGTGGGGGAAAGTGTCTGTTTGGGTCCCCCCGGGGATCCAGACATGTTAATGTGGGGTGAACAGGCAGCAGCAATGGGCTGACAGCAGGGATGTCAGCGGGGCTGCAGAGCAGTCACTACGGGTGATAGGTGTCAGATGGAGAGATAAATAATGTAATGCCTACAGAATGTAATGGCAGCTGTATGACTGGAGCTCGTGGCACTCCCAGGGAATGCTGCATTCTAACAGAAGACAAATTCCCGGCGGTCAGCTGCTGCTGCTTCCATATGCAGGAGAGTGGGAAAGCAAGGAGAAGGAAGGAGAAGAGAAACCAAGAGACATATGAGATTTTAGTGGATTACTGTGTAAACACAGCTTGGCTTTGAAAAAGTAAACTGTCACTAATCTAGAGGAGCATGTTGTATCTCTGGGCACAACCCAATCAATGCTGCCACGGCAGGTGTTGTCCATCAGCCGTCACAGTTCAAATGATTTGCAGCCTTTTGGGATTCAGTACGGATTCGCCTCTAAAACCTACAAACTGTCCAGTTTGAAATGTGACTACTTCAGCGACCCCTTACTGCTATCACTCTGTCAGCTGTCATGGAGAAATTTGTCACCTTTCATTTCCAGACGGCTATTAGCCCGTTATTCAGTTATTCAGCCCGTCTATGATTTCACATGATGTGATTGGTGATTTTCAGCTTGAGACAGTTCAGCTACAACTAAAACGGCTGTTAAGTGTTTGTTTCTTTTATTTCAAAAGCTACTAATAGAAGAGTTGAACAATCTCCAACTAGTCACAATCTAATGTGACAGCTGACTATCCCGATGACCTTGGAGGAGCTTTTGGACCAAATGGGTCTTTGGGTATGCTGAGGGTTATAGGGACTGGGCTCTCCAAAAAGCAACCTTGATTTGCATTAGAACAGCAGATATGGAAACTGGCATACAGCTTCGTCACATGCTAGGGTTCCTTTCATGCTTGACAAGCTTCTACTATGAGGCAGGAATTTTATGAACTGTGATCAGTCATAGTTCCACGAAACACGAAAAAGGGGAACTTTATTCAGTAGTTAAAAGAGGAATAGCCCTGTTTCAATTGTTGTTTTTTCGATTTGCATTTAAGGGACTTGATTGAAAGAGCTGAAGGGAAACAGTCCCAGTAAAGCACAAAAAAGGCTTAGAATTTTTTTTAAAATTCGATGCGCTTTGGATAAATTTCGCAAATTGTACCTAACCTGGAGTGACTCAACAGCGGTTGCCAGTCTCAACCAGCACACTTTAGAATCATGTGAATGACACACATCTTCCCAGATATGACATAATATCCCAGTTATTTCGAGAGAGGAAAGTAATTCCTGACAGAGAGCTCTCTCCATTTTCCTCTTGTAGATGTCCACTGCAGTTGTTGTTTCTTTTTCCTCTGCAAGGTTTGTTTCTGGTTGGGACAACTACTTTTTTTTCTTTACTGAATTACAGCTCGTGGTGAAGAAGGAGCTGAGCCAAAAGGCGAAGCTCTCGATTTACCGGTCAATCTATGCTCCTACCCTCACCTATGATCACGAGCTGTGGGTAGTGACCGAAAGAACGAGATCGCGAATACAAGCGGCCAAAATGAGTTTCCTCCGCAGGGTGTCTGGGCTCTCCCTTAGAGATAGGGTGAGAAGCTCGGTCATCCGGGAGGGGCTCAGAGTAGAACCGCTGCTCCTCCGCATCGAGAGGAGTCAGGTGAGGTGGCTCGGGCATCTGGTTAGGATGCCTCCTGGACGCCTCCCTGGTGAGGTGTTCCGGGCCCGTCCCACTGGGAGGAGGCCCCGGGGAAGACCCAGGACACGTTGGAGAGACTATGTTTCTCGGCTGGCCTGGGAACGCCTCGGGGTCCCCCCAGAAGAGCTGGAGGAAGTGGCCGGGGACAGGGACGTTTGGGTTTCTCTGCTCAAGCTGCTGCCCCCGCGACCCGATCCCCGGACAAGCGGCAGATAATGGATGGATGGATGGATGGATGGATGGATTGATGGATGGATGAATTACAGCTATGAGCAGCATAGCCCACACTGCTCCACACTGCTACCAACTGGCAACACTACACCACCTAAGTTAATTCGCTTCACACCAGCTAACAGAAGCAAAATTTCTTCCTTTCTGGTTAACATTTCCTTTTTTTTGTGGCTTTTCAAAAGATCATTCAGGTTTGCCTGCTATTGAATGGAATCCCGACTTGTGAAAGGGTTCCTGCAGTCTGAAAGCAACTTGCTGTTTCGACCCAAACCACAACAGAAGATCAGGGAAAAAGAGAAAATTCTTATGAAATTCCAGTCCACTAGTGGAAGACCATCTTTATTGCTTTGAATTGTACAATTGAGACTGAATGAATGACTATTCTGAATGTCTATTCATAACTTTGTGCCAGCAATGATGGTTGAAAAGGCTTATTTCCAAAAGACAATGCTGGTTTGTGGGCATTAGAGAAGAGCTAGGACAGATGGTTAAAGGGATACAAGGTAGTTTAGCGGCAGTATAGCGATCTCTATTGGTCAAACTGAAATTCTACACTGTCGTAAAAATGCCCACCTGTACACACCCACTAACTAAACATCGTGGCGAATGCTGCCGTTGTGTTATTTAGTCAGTACAGTTAGGTCATCTGATTCACAAGTGTAGACTGCCCACGTAAGATACTATAATCAGAGATTTTCTGTAGAGAGAACTCAAGATAATATGCTATAATCCTGTTGCTGGAGGAAGTGGCCGGGGACAGGGACGTCTGGGTTTTTCTGCTCAGGCTGCTGCCCCCGCGGCCCGATCCCCGGACAAGCGGAAGATAATAGATGTTTGGATGTATGGATGGACTGTTGCTGATCTTGAATGGGATTTTTCCCTCATCATGGTGTATTCGTGGAGTGATTCCTTTGTATTAGCAGACACTTACAAAAGTTACATCTTAGACAGAGATGCGCGCAGGCACTACCAACACACACGCCGCAATAAACGCAGACTAGCTCTACACTATTCCGATTACAATCACAAATTAATCAATTTTCATTTGTAGATAACAATTCTTGTTCGGATCAAAACGCTATTCTTATTCTAATCAGGTCAGTCCGTGTATTTCTGAAGCTAGGCTACGTCTCGAACTCAGGAGGAATTAGAGCACCGTCATCACCTGTCTCTTCACGATCTAAAACGCAGATCACTATGGTAATTGAACAAGATCACGCTTGGAGAAATTTCACAAAGATGGGAAGTGCCAACATCGAACGTTTCATATTCAGTCTGTGAAAGGCAGAATATGAAACGCTTGGTGTTGGCTCTTCAACGCAAGCGAACACATAGCTACAACTACAGCTAGCATACAGTACCTAGCTAAGTGCCGTAAACACAAACGACTCTTCTCGCGCATCACGACACTTCAGAAGCGGGTCGCTCCTGCCGCAGTTACATATGGGATTTTCAGCATACAGACCCCTGCTGGGAGCGAGACAGGCTTCATTCGCTTACTATTGACTTGTTTAACCTTTGTTAAACTCCTAAAGGCTATAATTTTAGGTGAAAATGCTACCTAGTGCCCCTTTAAGAGATTAATGTGAAAAATAATTACTGTACAACATGGAGAAAGCATGTACCCTACACATGGGAAATGCAATAAATGTAATAATGACTTTCGGTGCAGAGCTTCCGTTTGATAACAAATAAAATCCAGCACGAGTTCTTTACTTTAAAACTGCGAATCTCTGAGAAGACCAAAGAAACTGAAAAGGCTAAAAAGAAACACAGAACTGGTAGAGGAGAAAGCAAAAGGTGACTAAAAGACAAAAGAAAGTCAATAATGAAAAGATGCAAAACCTGGCAGAGAGAAGAGGGGGGGGTTAAAAAAAAAAGGGAAATCAGATGGCTGAACAACGGAGGGGGACAGATTAATCTGAGGAGGGGAAGGACACAGAGAGCCATAGAAAATGAAAGGCATGGAGCAATGTCTGAGAAGGTGAAGCCTTGAGCGGCGCTCATTTCTGGGGTCACTTCTGCCTTAATCAAGGCGACAAGGCAGCTACGGGTGCAGCTACAGGCCCCGAGAATGTGCCTCTATTGTTGGCAGAGGAGTGATCAATCAGAACTGCTAGCCGCCACGCAGACACACCGCAGAGTCGTAATGAACGCACACACTCAGAGCGGCAGTGATGTATTAGAAAACTCTCAGACAGTTTAGGAGTCACTGACTTTACTCATCTGAATAATAAACTGTTGCATGATCCCATCTCAAAGATGTGTCTAAACAGTCAGTTTTTTCTACCACAGATTAGTTTTAAGATTTCATTTTTGATTCCTTTCCCCAAAGCTCAGAAAATGTGGCTTTGTTTGGGTAAAGCTGGAAAATGTGAATAAAAAATCATCAGTTTACCAAAAAGCTCTCACTAAAATACTCCAACCATGGAAATGTATGAAACAGTGGTTTCTATGAATGCTTTTGCAACGGTACTCCACTTTGTCCCTTGCAAAGCAGAAACAGTGCTAACTTTCCTGCCACTGGAAACCAGGGCACCTTGAAAATAATGAGAACCTGCTGGGTAGAAGCACTTTCTCATAACATCCCACTCCAGATTGTTGGCACCCAAAAAGGTCTAAAAACAAACCCAACTCTTCAGCAGCAGAACAAGTGGGAAAGGAAGAGGAAAAATTAACTTATACACCATTACATGGCAAGTATTTTTGACCAAAAATGCAGCATACTGTTATAGTGGTAAGACACTTACTGAAGTGTCTTAAGAGAAAAAAAGAGGTGTATTACATCAAATCGTACTTCTGTTCTTCTTGCCAAATATTATATCAACAAACAAGCTTAGCTGTTGTAGGTATAAAATCCTAAGCAGCATGAGGATATCTCTACTGACCGGTTCCTCACATGGTCGAGTTACCATTTCCGCATTGAAATAGGAGAGCAATCACCAGATAAATTCCTAATCACGTTTGGATGGACATTCATGCTCCTTAGTGGATAAATTCAAGCGATTGTGTTCAAGTGACTTATGGCTCTTAGTCAAAAATAACTCTGCAACACACCACAGAGACCGTGTCGACCTGCGAAGTGAGGAAGTGCCAACCGAGCCTGTGCAAGAGGACACGACACAGGAGGGGGTAGTCGTCCAATTATGACACGCAACAGAGGAAACCTGAAGACGGCGTGGATTGAAGACAAAAACAAAACAGTGTTCGCTGGGTATCAAGCCCCTGTCATTTAAAAGTTTGTGTCTGGTTAAAGGGTATGTTTGGAAAAGCTTGAAGACGGGAAGAGGCATAGATGAAAAATAAGGAGAAACCGCACTAAGAGGGTGGAGTCACGGATTCTCCTGAACAAGCTGAAAACCCTGGTTCTGAAAACGTCAACACGCAAATGAAAAGTTCGGCCAGTATCGAGAAGAAGGAGAATGGGAAAAATATCCCATTCTTTTTTAACATTTCAAATATATAAAAAATACATAAAATATCTTTATCGACATCTGCCACAACATTCCGACCACCTAAGTTTTGTTCGTTCAGTAGGTCCATCTCATGTCTTATGCAGCCACTAAATCAATCATCATAATCCAATTCAGTCCAATTCATTCTTGTCGTGTTATAAATAATACCCGTTTTAGAAAGTTGTTAAGCTAACAAAACTAATTGCATTAAATCTTCACTTTGATTTGGTTCCCTGTCCTCTGCATGTATGCAGAGGGGGGAGCAGTTGAGCAGAACAACTCACTTTTAAAGCGGCGCTATGCAACTTTCAGTAATACGGGGTTTGTTTACCATGCAATACACACCCCAAAGCTGTAGGGGGAGCTCCGTAGAAAATAAGGCGACAGTCTAGCCGGACTGTCATAAACCCACCAGAGGCAATTTACGGTTTATTTTTCAAGATACTGGCAGAGAGTTGGAGAGCCGTCGACAGCTAATGGAGAGGGGGTGTGTCTTATCAGGCTCCCTGGCTCGGCTCAGAGCCCTTTACGACCTGCCGTGAAGCAGTAGTTCTCGGCTCTCGTGTGTCGCGAGACTTCCAGAGGTAAACAAAGCACGCGGCGCCACAGGCAAAGTTGCAAGCGCTGTTTCGGTCTAGGGCCACCAGATGGAG
Source organism: Odontesthes bonariensis (assembly GCF_027942865.1). Classification (NCBI taxonomy): domain Eukaryota; kingdom Metazoa; phylum Chordata; class Actinopteri; order Atheriniformes; family Atherinopsidae; genus Odontesthes; species Odontesthes bonariensis. The sequence continues at coordinate 30,222,563 of NC_134523.1, forward strand.
ATGGAAATGTCACCGTTTTCATCAGAACGGGTCAGCCAAGCAATCTGATGATTGCCAAGCAATTTTATGACCATAAAAAAGCTGCATTGTGCCGCTTTAAGAGGAAGAGGCGGTTGACGTTTGTCCCCAAACGTCTGGTATTGGGATGTTGGCAATAGATCCTATTGGCCCCATGGGTTGTGTGGATGTGGTCTTGGCGGAGTCTAAGTCTGGGTGAACAACTCAGACTCATTTTCATGTTTTCTTGTTTTTCATCTTCAGACTGGTTCTAATGTTTTTAGGCGATTTGTATGGACCACAAATTATCAGTAACCAATTTCACTCTGGTTTTGTTGACATTTTACACAACTTTTCTGCAAACACACTCAAATGTGTGTTTTATAGTAAAATATTCCAACAGCTATTGGAAGTATTTCCATGACAGGAAATGCAGACATTCATCTTGACTTTTCAAACACCCCCTCAGGTCAAAATTTATTTCATCCAATCCTTGGACATATTTTCTGTGTCCATGTGCAAATATGAACATACTAGCATATTAAACTGAGCGGTGAACCTTTCATTTTTAAACCCTGATCAGCATTGTGATTGTGAGGATGTCATAGACAGGGTTTGTGGTTTTTAATTCCTTTGATATTCAAACTGATGTTATATGGTGGATCATTTTGAAATTTATAAAATCAGCTTGGAGGGGTGGAGAATTTGTAGTGCTTCCTTTGGGTTCAACCATAACCAGCCAATTCAGACCACAAGGCTACAACAGAACAATAGAATGTTCCGACATATCGATTTGTCTCTCCGAGAGCAACTTTTTCCATATTTGCAGGTCCAAGTGTGACATTTTTGTATAAGGCAAATGGCCTATTGCTTTATTTTTCCTAAGAATAAGGCATCTGCATCCAAAGGCCAGCTATCATTTTTGTGTTATTCATGACATTCTGCACCGATGGAGGGTGGTGTGTTTAAAAGGCACACCCATGTTCTGCGCTCTGAGTAATGACAAAGCTCAGAATGCGGAGATGAAAACAGACCGTTACGGCGCAGCTCAGATAGAACAACAAAAGCAAGCCGATCCCAGTCTTCGAGACACTGAGGATTTTCATACTTGGGTGGATCACAAAGCTTAAGGGGATTTGGTGGTTTCTTTTTTTTAGCATTTCTTCCTGCTTCTTTATATTCCAACAGAAAACTATAACTCCACACCAGTGTCACAGCTTAGTGTGTAACAAGCTGCCTGTTCACTGCAAGAGGACATGTCAGTGCAACATTTTGCTTCACTTGGTGTAAGAACTACAACCAAATAACTGCGTGCAGATATAGCGAAAACGGGTGGTCTAAGACCAGGAAAATACTTGATTCTTAATCACTTGTAAATTTTTGAGGACGTGCACAAGATTAAGATCAGATTTATTGTCATGCACATATCATGCACACACGAAATTTGTACTCCGCTTTTAACCCATACAGGTTGGCACCTGTTGAACATGCACATGCACATGCACATGTACAGGGTCACACACTCATAGAGACGGGTGCCATACACTGGAGCAGTGGGCAGCCAATCACAGCGTCCGGGGAGCATGGGTGGTACGGTGCCTTGCTCAAGGGCACCTCGGCCGTAGCAAGAAGGTGGACTGACACCCCTCCAGCTGTCAGTTTCACCAATTTTTGAGAACCGAGAGTGGGAATCAAACCATCAACCTTCCGGTAACTGGACGACCCAGTCTAGCCACTGAGCACAGCTGCCCAAAACGACTCTCCAAACAAATAGAGGATACGCAAGGCAGCCATGATAAACACACGTATTTGTAATTAAGAGCATGTGCATTCTGCCCTAGAAGTCATGGGGACGCGTGTCATTGGAATTTTAAGTTTCATGTGGGACTGTGATTCTTTATCTCTCACTTACTGATAAAAGAAAATATTGCATTTGGGGTTCAAATAGACTTTTCTAGAAATGGGCATGTCGTTTTTACTCCAATAAACAATTCAATTCTATTATCCTTTCTGTGGTGGGGTCAGGCAACAGTCATATATATGTATATTTACATGACGTTAGGAAAAAAAAGAAATACTGCGTTAGTTTAATTTAAACCAGACCTTTCATATAACATGTGAAGATGTTAGTCAGAAATAGTTCCAAATCCAATTTTTAAAGTCGGACTAACACACCCAGATTAGGGGATTGTAAATTGGACTACTTCTTTGTGTTTTATGACCCAGAAGTCATGGAAAAAGCTGGTCTAAAGAAGGGGACGGTACCAATCTTCCAGCTAAATTATCTATTAGTTGTTTTAGATTCTCACGTAACCTGTCAACTGGAAAAAAAACAACTAATTATTAGCTGAATGGGGAGGGGGGCATTGCCACCTACTGTAGGCTTAAGTTAGACATACTTCGAAAAAGACAGTAGTGTCATGCCATGGACTCATGCCATGTGTTTTATGTTTTAGATCATGTTTGGTTTTTAGATAGTGTCTTTAGTTCTTAGTTAGATCATGTTTTAGGTTCAGGTCTTTAGTTTTCATGTCATGCCATCAGCCTCACGTCCCTCACCTGTGTTTTCCCCTTCAGCTGCACTCAATCCCTAATCACCCTCCACAGTATTTAGTTTCCAGGTTTCTTTTCAGTTCTTGTGAGATCCTTCCCCGTCACCATCCATGCTACGCCACGCCACAGATAAGTCACAGATAAGTTTCCATGCTTTTGTTTTGTTTTGTTTCGTTATATATTTTTCCACAGTTTAGGTTTTTGTATCCGGCTCAGCCGCGCCTTTTGTTTACCATCTTTTTGTGAAATAAACTCAGTTTTGCTTTTCATCCTCAATTCTGCATCCGCGTCCTCCCTTCAAACCCAACCTTTCTGACAAGTAGAGAAATTAAAGGGCCAAGTCAAGCTATAACCTCAGCTCAGCTTCACTATGCATGTAAATGTACTGAGTGTATCCACGTCACGTCTACATAAGGTGACTTGACACCCGTTGATGCAGCCACATTAAGCTCTTATGGGTCGTATGATTGTGGGAGAGGCACCTTAAAAACATAACTCTTGCTTTTAGTCTTTAAAAAACAATCTGTAAGGTCCAGATTCAAAATAGAAATGAGAATGTTCTCCAAAGGAAGTATTGGCCATGAATAAGTCTCAAACAGTATTTCATAAATAAAACCTGAGAAAAGCAACCAGGGTTGGACAACCAACTTGTCAAAACTAGACCTTTTGAAAATGAATTCTTTTAAACAGAGTTTGCGACACACTGCTTTCAGCACTGAAGTATGTCCTATTTGTTTGAAGCAAAGTCAGTGGAAATGTCCTTTTTCTTGGGAGGAACTTTCTAACTTACCCTATGCAGCATTTTGATCTATCAGGCCCCTCCTTCCACACAAATCTGATACTAATTCATTACAACTCTTTTTGAGATAGGGCTAATTTGGCATTCAAAGACCACTTCAAGACAGAAAAAAACTCAAACTAATTCAATAAGCGGTGCCAGGAGAAACTTTTTTCTTCGAATTTTAATGACTTTATCGCTCTCGTATTCTCTATCTTTACAGAACCCATGAAAGGGGAAAGAAGATAGAGCAAAACTAGATGGCTAAAAAGGAGAAAGAGAGGGTGGAGGCGATGTAATGTAGAGATATGGACTTCTCTCGGTCTTTATTAGGTATTTTAGGCCGGGCTTTGAAGTGCCTGAGTCCCTGGACAAAGATGACTATGGACTGTGGAAAACAGGATTACATAAGCCTCTCTCGTCCAATTAATTACTCGCCCGTTTGGGGAAATACACTCTCCATATCTTCTCATGCCATCGCTGTGGAACTCTTCACCTTTCTGATAGTTGAGGAGTTTTCAAATCCAGCTCTGGAGAATACTGGAGAGCAAAATGAAAACCCCTCCAATAACTCCAACGTGTGCTAATCAGGAGAGATCGCTCCACATCCAATTAAAAACCGTTCAGAATAAATTGCCAAGCTCAGATTCATCTAAGCTGCCATTAAGAAACGAAAACACAGACTTAATTGGTTTCGTTCGGCATTGTAAAGGTTGTCTTTGACTTCTTCTCTTCTCAACATAGCGAAGTGGTGTGAGCCCACTGTTTTTCCGTTTGAGATTTAGGGTTTTGCAGCAACATCTGTGCTCTCTTCACGGGGCAGAGAAAGTGCAGGAAAGCAAAACTCTGTGCTTATCTAAGCTGAAGGCAGTTTTTAAGGTCGTGACCTTCTATTCGCTGTATCACTTTGGCCTGAAGAGAAAAGTACACATCAACAACTATGATACAACTAAGCCTCCAGCTCTGGCCAAAAAAAAAAAAATTGCACCAGTGTGGGAGGCCCAATCAGAGTCTTGAATCCTGCTCCGTGGGAGTTGCAGCCCCCGGTTAAAGACAGCAGCCCAGAACAGCAGATCCTGGAGTCAGGATTAGGCCTGCCAAGTGAAGATTCCCTTGCCGTCTTTTTTTCTCTGTTCCTCTGATGGATGCTCTAAGAGAGCACGTCAGTTCATCTCAACATAAAGATGTGCCAGGGGGAGAGTCAACGCAGTCGTGTGTCGCCCCCCCCCCCCAACCGCAAGGCACCCGTGAGCGCACCTCGCAGCAACACCCTGAGTGTTCGGCAGCCCGTCAGCTGTTGCACTTGAAGACAAACAGGCAAATATGTGGAAAACAGAAGTAACTGCCAAGTTGTCCTGAGAAAGCCGTCAAGTTCAAAGAAAGGTTAGACAATTCTGTCCAATAAAATAAGGAATCCAATGCAGAAGAAACACCATTTTAAATAATTTTCTTCGGTAAAAAAGTCTTCAGATCTCAGGAAAATGTTGAAGTTCTTGCTGCAAAGTGGAAGCATTAAGCTTTTATTTGTTTTCTGTACTACAGACGAACGTCTTCTTTCCCTCTTCTTACTTGTATTTTTCTGAAATCTAAATACACCAACAAATAAATAAGATGTGAAAAAAAACTAAGTTCACTTACTTTAGAAAAAAATCTTAGGTGCTTCCTTAGATTCCTGTCACCCTTAAGCACCCACTGACAAGACCTAAGCCTTACACTCACCAAAGCCAGAAGCACTGTTGCCCCGGCAACAACACACAAGGGCCGTTTCTCAATACCAAGAATGCAAAGAACAGACTTGTGTTCTTGAGGAGAATGTTCTTGCTAGTCAACCTCGGAAGAATGAACTCGGGAGATCACAAGTACACATGCTCCGTTTTCAGTTTTGAGACGATGCGTTCTTCGTGCCCGAGGCAGCCTGCTCTGATTAAACAGCTGGGCTTTTTCATCCAAGTGCTTGAGGCGCAGAATTCTTCCGAACAAAATTGTAAATAGCTGGTATTAAGACAAATTAACGATAAAATCGGGATCTAAAGGGCTACTTTTTCGCCTCAAAATGTTTTAAACGTGGATAAAGTGATATATTTAAAGAGTTTAGAGCTAAAATGAAATCAGCTTCAGCCTGTTGATTTCGGCTCGGGTAGGAGCGCAGTGCATTGTGGGATATTTGCGCTGACAAGTTAGCACAAGTTAGCTACCGATGCATCCTCGGTAAAATGGGCATGTCGAGAACACATCCGGGAACTTTCACCGTTCTCGGCGAAATGCGAACTTGTGTATTGGGACAGTACTTGGGCTGCGACTGACGTTTCACAAGAACACAAGAACACAAGTACGGACAAGAACGTATATTGAGAAACGGCCAAGCTTTCTATCATTTCCCCAAACTTAAGCTTCCATTCAATCCAACATATTTTTCAAGTGTATTTCCACTGGATGCAGTCGGCATGGTTACATGACAAAAAAAAAGAAAAAGGTCTTAGACCGAAAGCGGACTTTTAAAATATGTGTTAACACGTTAGTCTGCACAAAGTAAATGTGATTCAGTTCGACTCAACTGTGCACACAATTGTGAGTTCCCCTCTCAGCGTGTCAATGACCTACATCAGTTCTAGTGCACACCGTGAAGCTGTGCTGTCAAAAAAAGTTGATGGAAAGGACTCAAATTGAACAGATCGAAACACCTCAGCAAAATCAGCCGTAACAAGGCCAACATGTTACTCACATGACTGATGTCTGTCATGTCTATGAAAAGTTTTTAATAAAACTCAATGCTCCTTTTTCTGCTGGTGGTTTATAACTTTGGAATGTAAGACCGGGTCTTGTTTATAAAAAAAAAAAACACATTTTATGCCACATAAACAGTCATTTGTCACTCCGTACCGTAACAGTATTGAGTATCGAGCATCAAGTATCTCCTTGGTAAACTCATTATAGCGACAGCCCTTCAACTTAGCCTGAAATGCCGTCTGCTGGAGACAAGCGCAGCCTAATGCATTAAGTCCCAGCAAGCTGATTGAAGTAATCCAGATGTGTATTGTCTGAACAACACAATTCAAATTTGCATCCCTACTGGATGGAATCCCCATAACATTTGCAGCAAAACTCAGCCATGTTCCATTTCAACTACCAATTAATCACTGTATCTCTTCTTAAATCATATCCTTTGCAATATTTTCTCCAAATATTTGCACACTTACACATTTCCTGTAATTAATGCGTGTTTTAAAGGGATTTTTACTTTGAAGCTGCTACATTTGTATTATCAACAGTTTTATGAGTAGCAGCTTATTGGTAGTAATCCGAAACCATAGGACGAGCAAAATTAATATAACTGTGCAGCAAAAAAAAAAAAAAGTCTGCAATTTGAGAATTTACAGTTAATTCACCACTGACAAGTAACAGGTTCCTAGACGGGCAGAGCAAAGTTACCACTGCAGCAATACTTCAATGGGTTTAAAAACCTTCAAACTGAAACTAGTTAAGATGGAAAAGGCTTAGAGTGAAAATATTTCCTTTTGACATCATAATCTTGGCCAGCCCTCATTTCCCACTTTGCAACAGCCTCTTCAAGTGTAGAGCGTGTTTACCGTCCCCATTTTCAAATTTCAATCTAACAAACTTTCAATTTCGCCATAGTCGAAATGAGCAAAAAGGGGTAGGCAAGAATGGGGGGGAAAAAAAAAAAAAAACGGGGGGAGATAGCACTCATCAGTGAGCAGCGGCCGAGAGAACGATGAAGAAGAGGGAGAAGAGGAAGCCAATTACCCATGTGAGTAAGTCGACCGTGGTGAGAAGTGGCAGCCTGTTTTCTGTCCGATAACCACCCCGTGTCATCCCTCTGTGTCAAGCAGAATTTTATCTGCAGCTTGGGGTTTGGAAGGAAAAGAGCGACCGCCGCATAAGTAACAACAACAATCTGCAGCCAGACAGAGCCACAAGCCACAGATGGAGATGATGAATTAAGGGGGTCTGGCAACCACAAAGGCAAATGATATCCAACACGTGAGCTGAACAGAAAGGGAGGTGCTGGAGACACTTTCATGTGAGAAGGGGGGGGCACTCTGTTATGTGCTTTGGGAACATTAGTAATTAGTTTACGTTCATTTGTGGCGCTGTTGGTCCGCCTATAAATAGGCTGGGTTTTGACATGTCGGGAAAATTCCACTTCCACCTTGCCGCTCGCTTCCGCTTGCTCCAGCACCAACGGGAACGCGTCCGGACGCGGTGCGCGCGCGTCCAGTCGCTGTAGGCCGCAGCTGACGTCTCCAGCCTGCCATGCGGTATTTTTGGTTAGTCTTTGTTTGCTCGTTTTCTCGTTATGATTTTGGCCTGGTGGGACCGGTTGTCCTGGTTTCGATCTTTCTTTGGCATTAGGTTCTTTTCGCTTTAGTCCGGTACTAGTAGGGGCTTCGACGGCCCTGTATAGGGTTGGCCCCCTGCTGTACCGTTTTGTTCTGTTTGATCGGCTCACCAGGTCCAACTTTCTGTTAATACTTTTGGGGTTGTGTTTTTCCCTTTTTCTTTCTTTTTTGGGACACGGGAAAAATGAGGGAAGTTAACTCTCTTTTTCTTCACAGAAAATCAAAAGCAGCTGAATCAAGAACTAAAGTTCCAGAGAGTTTAATAATAAAATATATATTTTTGAACCCTCAATCTTGTCTCGTGTCCTCCAAATATGTTGTGCCTTGGTGGCCGTAACACACTCCCTCTACACGATGTCAGGAAGGAGAAAAGTTACACGCTTTTAAGAGATGATTTGGGTTTTTCTTCCCGTTCAGTGTGTTTTCTTTTGGTCTGCAAAGTTACAAAGTGCCAAGTCACAATGATGACAATAATAATACAACTATAAAAAAATCTGTTTTGGACCATTAAGCACGTGAACCTCGAAGCAGACCTCCCAACGCAGAATGATGTGTAATCTAATGGCCGATGAAAGCCTTGCACTGACAGTGCTCACACTCATCCGGCACGTTCGTCATGCCTGGAATGAGATGGTCTTTTCAGTCACCACATTCTCAGAGGATTCAGGGCATTTTCTGGAGCAACCCGCTGGGATTCCAGGAACAAATGGACTGAAACATGCAAAACACCAGTCGATCGGACAAACGGAGAGACACATAAACATCAGCGTGGAAGAGTTCGAGTTGGGGGTGGGGTTTACCCAACAGGGTAGACAAAGCTTCCACAAGGACACAGGAAGTGTCCACACTGAGGTAGAACTCATGTACTCAGGATTACAGAGACATGTTACACACGTCAGCTAAGTGAGCGTGAGAGGAAATGTGGTGCTTCGGTGAAATGAAGCCATGATGTCTAAAAGCTGACAGGCTACTCGCAGTGTAAGAGCAGCCAACTGTCAACTGAGTCAGGGTTAAAAAGAAAGATGCTCTTTAGCTGATGAGGCCTGTCTGTTTAATTAGCAGACAGCGTATCAGCATTAACATCACACTCACTAACACCCCTCTGGAGAAACAGTAGCTGCCGCCACATCTTTGTGGTTGTTAGCTTACGTGACAAATTCCTGCAACCGGTCCTAAAACATGACTTTTATTGAACATTGCACACACTGAGTGAGGTAAACGGTAGGTGAATGAGCATGGGACTGCACAGCTTTGGCAGAACCTGGCAACATGACTCAATTCAAAACCTGTAATAATAAAAGTACTCACTTTGATGTGGTTGGCTTAGAGACAACTGACAGTTTCAAGTAGGTAAAGTGACATGAGCCTCATGAACACTGTGCACCAGATTTGAGCAAACCTTTGTTTGGCTAATATACATGTGCTGTGAAAAAATACTGAAATGAGAAGCTAGTGCCAACTACAGGAGAAGTTAGCACAAGCTAAGCAGAGAGATGGAAGGAGAAGCTGCAGACGTGGAAGATTCTGTTTATGGCTGTGATGGCATGAAATCATATTCTGAAATGTGTTACCCAAAGATGTTAAACTAGGACAGGAATCGATTCAGTTTCTTAAGAGGCGTCCCGCAGTGTCCCATTAAAAGTATCAGAGGATATGGGCCTGAAGTCTTCTTTTTTCAAGCGTCTGCTTTACATATTTGACATATATCTATACAAAATATACAATATACAAAAATATCTGGGTTATGCCACTTAAATGAGGATTGAACCTACTTTTGCCGCTTGTATTTGGAATAGCTTTTATTTGGCGAAACTGTAAATACAAAGTGGCCAAAACGTGTTTCCTCTGAAGGGTCGCTGACCGAGACTGAAGGTGAGGACCTGGGTCATTCAGGAAGAGCTGCTCATCTGGTAAGAATGCCCACCAAACGCCTACCAGGGGAGGAGTCTTAAATCTGTTTAACTGGGAGGAGTCCTTGGGGCAGACCCAGAACATTCTGAAGAAATGACATTTCTTGGGACATTTCTGCATTTCTTAGCTGGGTTGGGAACACCTCATTGGCCCCTAAGAAGAAGGAGCAGAGGAAACTCTGGGGATGTCTGCTGTGACTGTTTCCCCCACAACCCAGGGCCCAGATTAGCATATTCACTGATCCCTTCTGACCGAATGAGGAAAAGACGTGGAGTCACACCTGAGCCATTCTGAGGCCACAAAGTTGTTTTTTTGTGACAATAACTTAGAAATGTACATCTTTTGAGGAACACGGATGAGTTTTTTGGGAGATTAAGTCTAGACTCACTGAAAGGATTGGATTATTGATTAAATTACAATAAGACTGAGTTATTGAATTCATATAGACACCTTAATCTGACAAGAAATTGGATCGAATCGGATTTCTCGCGATCGGATTAAGACCCCGAGATAACTCGGTTGAAAGTAAAATTAAACGTGCTTTTAGACGGTGAAGGACTTTGCGTTCTGCGAAAGCTCGAGATTTTTTTCCGGGGGTCGTGGACCGGAAGTCGGAAGAGACGATATTACCATTGTCGTCGCCGTCGGAAAGAAACAAACAACGCAATGGAGAATGCGCCATTGTGCATCGCGTTTGTGCAATAAGCAGCTCATCACAAACGAAATGTAGAGGGATGTAGCTTCATCTTGGTCTTCGTTCACCATTTTCTCGAATGCCTGAGTTTGTTGTTGGTGGTGGTGGTGGTGAAGCAGTCAACCGGAAGTGGCTCTATTAACAATAGTTGAAATGGGTACAGTGCCACCTATCGTATCCAAGTATGACATGCTTTGTGCCTATGATTCGATTCATTCACTGCCATATATCTAAGGATAATTACCCTTGCTCAAATAAGGAGCATAACCCACTTATAGCTATAATCGAATTACTCTCATCATGTAACCCCACTGACTGAGACCACCGGGCATGACAAATAACTCTTTTTTACTCTGGAGCATGGGTTAGAGACACTGTGGTCTTAGTTCAAAACGTTAAGAAGTCAACAAAATTAAGAAGATTCAGAATTTCTGCTAGATTTCAGTAAAAACATTGGGCCTCATGCAAGAACCCGTCGTACGCACAGATTTGTTCTTAAATCGTCCGTACGAGTGATTTAAGAGAATTTGCGCATTCACCAATCTTTTCGTATTTTACGTTTTCTTTCAGGTATGAACAGAATTTACGAGTGATCCAGACCTGTCGTAGGAGTTTCGTAAAATAGTCCGCTGTTATTCCAATCAAGTTTGCTTGACTAATGGATTGTATATTTAATTACTTTGAAGAAAACATAAATAAATATATACATTATACCCCATAATTATGCTGACATTATTCTGTTTGACTTAAATTGTGCACTAATTGAAGGTTCATTTGAATCTGTATAAGGTCAATAGGAAGCGTAACCAGCGGCTGACTTGCTACTTTTGGATGCCTTAGTGCGTCAGGCTCTTGGAAGAGACCGTGTGGAGACAGACGAATGGCTGACATCGCGATTAAGATTCCCAAGGACTGTGCTGCTACAAATTTGCAGCTTGCTAGAGCCACAACTCCAGAGAAAAAGACGCCGATCCAACCCAATTCCACACACGCCCAGGTCCTCACCACCCTTGGATTTGGAGATTGGAGACAGATCGGGGGTGTCCCAGTCCTCTGTGAGTCGCGCTCCCCTTGGTCATCAAAACTCTCATCAGTTTATCACCCATGGTACATCAAATTCCCATACATCGCTGTCCAACAAGTACAAATTAAGAGGAACTTTCATGCCGTGGCTGGACTGCCAATCATAATTGGAGCACGAGACACATATACGCATCAAAGCCCCTGTGCCCCTGTTGTGGAGCGCACTGAGCTGAAGGCTAGGTGGGTGTGTCTCGATACCTCGTTCCTGGCGCAATATTGCCATAAACGAGGGTCTACACCTGAACCAGCCCAGGCAGACCAGAAGCTATGGTGCCAGAAGACCCCCCTCATGGACCACCCCATAATGATGAGGCAACAACTGATTGCACGGCTTTAGTTGCAGTCATCGGGCGCCTGCCCATGGCGAAACTTTTTTTTAAGCCATTTTCATATCAATATTTTTTATTTCGGTGACATTACGAACTACAGGTGACAATAAACAGCACTTGTAATTGCTTCCCATTTCTTCACTTTAGCAGGTCCCGTAATTCCACTGCTGACACTGCTAAAATGACAGATTTTCCTTTTTGAATCTCTGTGTGGAGGGGGGCGTGGTGCATCAGGTGCAGAGGAGAGGTGGAAAGGTGGGAATAGCTCGGAGGATGGTGGGAGGGGAGATGATTGGCACACCTGTACATCGTCAGCTAATCATTCTCCCCTTTATCAGTAGTGTGCTGGTACAGGCGGGCGAGAGGGGATGAGAGATCGAGGACCAGAGCCAGAGAGAACGGAGAAGGAGAAGACAAGCAGAGCAGGAGAAGCGGGTGTCTTCTACCGTTGGGCTGAGAACCTCGATCAAGAGAGAAAACTAAATAAAAATCATTGCAAACCAGACACGGGCTCTGCGTGTGTGTTGGGTGAACCCACGGTGGCAAACAGACTTGCCACACTGGCGCCCAACTGATCCCGATACAGGATGTCAGAGCCGGAACAGCCCGTGCACGCATTGGCAGGAATGCTCACGGAAATCGCAAGGATGAGCCAGGACCAAGCCGCCGCGAGCAGACAATACCTGTCAGCACTGCACATTCAGGCGGAGAAGCAGACGCGGCTGCTGGAGGCGATGTTGTCCCGGGCAGGGGCAAGCACACCGGGCCCCTCACTCGCAGGAATGACTGTGCACAAGATGACAGCTGAGGACGACGCACAGTCATTCCTGGACATGTTCGAGGCAACAGCAACGGCGTGTGGCTGGCCCGCGGCGGAGTGGGCGGTGCGGCTGCTGCCACTGCTGTCAGGGGAGGCGCAGACGGCGGCACTCTGCCTGCCAGCCTCCAGCCGAGGGCGGTAACGGGACGTGAGGCAGGCTGTCCTGGATCGCCTCGGCTTCTCCAGGGAGGACCACCGGCTGAGGTTCCGGGAGATCAAGCTGGGGCCCAACGACCGCCCTTTCGTTTACGCCCAACAACTGAAAGACGCCGCAACCAGGTGGCTGCAGCCGGGGGGGTCGGCGGGGGAGGAGCTGATGCTGGAGACGGTGGTCCTGGAGCAGTTCACAGAGGGGCTCCCGAGCGGCACCTCGGCCTGGGTGCGGTGCCATCGCCCGGCGGACCAGGTCACGCTGGCGGAGGACCACCTGGCCGTCCACTACCGTAACCAGGCGCCGGTGGTTCGGCCAGAGCCTTTTACCCGTCCCACACCGGCACCCCGCAGGAGACCTCCACAGCCACCCGGACCACCGTTCAGCACAGCCACCCGACCCACCCCGCTTCCCCGGTCTAACCAGCTGTCTCCTTTTCCCCCGCCACAGGGCCAGCGCGCTGCGGACACTGTCCTCAGCCCACAGACGGTCCCTCAAGCGGCAGTGCAGGAGTGCTGGAGGTGCGGACGGCCCGGGCACTTTCGCCGGGAGTGTCCGCTCATGGAGGTCGGTCAGGTGATCCGGGTCGTCGGCCCTGCAGCACCCTCCGCCGGTCCGGGAGGGACGTACAGCGTTCCGGTAAGGATTCAGGGGGGTACACATTAGGCGATGGTGGACTCGGGCTGCATGCAGTCCATGGTTCACCAGAATCTGATTCGACCCGGGGCTTTGATAGAGGCGAGCTGGGTGGATATTAAGTGTGTGCATGGGGATATTCACAGATACCCTGTTGCGTCAGTGGAAATTCGATATAAGGGGAAAAAGCATTGAGTGAAGGCTGCGGTTAGCTCCCGCCTGGCGCACCCTCTTATTCTGGGTACTGATTGGCCGGGGTTTGATAAGTTAGTGGGGCAGTGTGTGGGGGTGCGCTCACGACCAACGGGATTAGTGGATATGTGCGCTGTGCTCAGCGGGGACGCGAGGTTGTCCGACACTGATGACGGGGAGGGGGAACCGGCAGCGCCTCCTCAGGAGGCTCCGCAGGTTCCCGTGTTTGACTCCATGGAAGATTTTCCACTTGAACAGTCTCGTGATGATACTCTACGCTTTGCCTTTGACCAAGTGATACGAATTGATGGTCAGATGGTGCGCCCTGATGCAGCGGTATCATATACACACTTCTCATTACGGAGGGACAGGTTATACCGAGTGAGTCGTGACACTCAGACTGAAGAGATAATTACCCAGTTGCTGGTACCAAAAAGTCCCACTACAACCCAATGGCTGGGCATATGGGGTACGAAAAAACACTAAACCGTGTAATGGCCCGTTTCTATTGGCCTGGCATTAGAGCAGAAGTTCGCCGCTGGTGTGCGTCCTGCGCTGAATGCCAGTTGGTTAACCAACCAGCCATCCCGAGAGCGCCGTTGCGCCCGTTACCACTGATCGAGGTCCCGTTTGAACGGATCGGGATGGACCTCATCGGGCCATTTCACCGGAGCACACGTGGATACCGATTTGTGTTAGTCCTCGTGGATTACGCAACTCGATATCCAGAGGCAGTGCCGCTGCGTAGCATATCGGCAAAGAGTGTGGCGCAAGCGCTGTTTCAGGTTATCTCCCGAGTCGGGATCCCGAAAGAGATCCTGACTGGCCAAGGAACCCAGTTTATGTCACGAACACGGAGGGAACTTTACGGATTATTGGGCATCAAGTCTATTCGAACCAGTGTGTACCACCCACAAACGGACAGCCTCGTCGAGCGCCTGAATAAGACTTTGAAGTCCATGGTTTACACCAGGAGATAAAGTGCTTGTATTACTCCCATCTCATAACTCTAAATTACTCGCCAAGTGGCAAGGGCCCTTTGTGGTCACACGGCAAGTGGGTGACGTTCACTATGAGCTTGTGCGATCTGACAGGGGAGGTGCGACACAGATTTACCACCTCAACCTCCTTAAAGCATGGAGGGAGGCAGAGTCTGTTTCACTGGTGACGACAATTGCAGAGAGAGATGAGTTGGGGCCTGAGGTGCCAAAATCGACCAATCCCGCCTCGCTCCTTTGTGAGAACCACCTCTCTCCGTCACAGAAAGCAGATGTGGCCACGTTGCAACAGCGTTACGCGGATGTGTTTTCCCCCCTGCCAGGACGCACAAGCCTTATTCAACACCACGTGGAGACTCACCCGGGTGTGACAGTGCGTTCACGACCCTATCGGTTGCCTGAACACAAAAGAAAAGTGGTACAGGCAGAATTGAAGGCCATGTTGGAAATGGGTGTGATAGAAGAGTCCAATAGTGCCTGGTGTAGTCCCATCGTTCTTGTAGTCAAGAAGGATGGGTCGATCCGGTTCTGTGTGGACTATCGAAAGGTGAATGATGTTTCACGGTTTGACGCCTATCCTATGCCCCGGGTCGACGAGCTCCTTGATCGCCTTGGCACAGCTCGATTTTTTACGACGCTGGATTTGACCAAGGGGTACTGGCAGATTCCCCTATCTCCAGAGTCCAAGGAAAAAAAATCGGCCTTCTCCACTCCGTACGGTTTGTACCAATTTGTTACACTTCCGTTCGGGTTGTTCGGGGCCCCAGCCACGTTCCAACGCCTCATGGACCAGGTGCTGCGGCCGCACGTTGCATATGCTGCCGCCTATCTGGATGACGTGATCATCCACAGCAACAGCTGGGAGGAGCATGCGCGGCAGGTGGCCGCGGTGCTCGAGTCACTGAGGCAGGCGGGGCTCACGGCCAACCCGAAGAAGTGTGCAGTTGGACGGAGGGAGGTACGGTATCTGGGGTACCACTTGGGCGGCGGGCAGGTGCGTCCACAGGTCGACAAGACAGCACCGATTGCAGCCTGCCCGCGGCCCAAGACAAAAAAGGAGGTGAGGCGGTTTCTGGGGCTGGCCGGTTACTACCGGCGTTTTATCCCCAACTTCGCCGAGCTGACCAGCCCCTTGACCGACCTCACCCGAAAGGGTGCCTCAGATCCGGTCCAGTGGACGGAGTGGTGCCAGGTGTCGCTTGAGAGGGTAAAACAGACCCTCTGTGGGGAGCCTCTTCTTCACACTCCTAATTTCTCTCTCCCGTTTACTCTGCAGACTGATGCATCGAACAGAGGGCTGGGGGCCGTTCTGTCCCAGCAGGTGCGGGGTGTCGACCGCCCAGTGCTCTACATCAGCAGGAAACTGTCCAAGAGGGAGGCCAGGTACAGCACCGTGGAGAAGGAGCCGGCCATCCGGTGGGCGGTCGATGCTCTGCGGTACTACCTGTTGGGACGTCCATTCACCCTCTGTTCGGACCATGCTCCCCTCCAGTGGCTCCACCGCATGAAAGATACGAATGGCCGGATCACCCGATGGTATCTGGCCATGCAGCCTTTCAAATTTAAGGTGATCCATAGGCCGGGGGCGCAGATGATCATGGCCGACTTCCTTTCCCGCTCCCACAAGGGGGGGGGGGGGAGATGATTGGCACACCTGTACATCGTCGGCTAACCATTCTCCCCTTTATCAGTAGTGTGCTGGCGGGCGAGAGGGGATGAGAGATCGTGGACCAGAGCCAGAGAGAACGGAGAAGGAGAAGACGAGCAGAGCAGGAGAAGCGGGTGATCGTCTTCTACCGTTGGGCTGAGAACCTCGATCGAGAGAGAAAACTAAATAAAAATCATTGCAAACCAGACACGGGCTCTGCGTGTGTGTTGGGTGAACCCACGGTGGCAAACGGACTTGCCACACTCTGAAAGCAGAACTTCAGTCTCAGAGCCCGTGAAGTTGTTATTTTTGCGTTTTGAGGCCGTTTTCATGACTCAAAACTCAACACTTCCTGGCACAGGAGAGAGGAAGCACTGCCTTATATGGTATAATTTAGGGCGTGGAGTATGCAAATCTACTATCCTCGTGCACGTGAACTTAGATACGCACGAGTGGGATTCATCATTTACACAGGTCGTTTACACACTTTTTCCAAAGTTAAGAGCGTTTGTTGAATCTGACGTGCCGTGTTCGTACGAGACCTTCTTACGAAAAAAGTAAGAGAAATTTAGAATAAAAATACGAAAATGTTCTTGCATGAGGCCCATTGTTTTTCTAGCCTGTTCTTTCTTCTGACTCCGGAGCTCCAGAGGTTCTGATCTGGCTGGAAAATATCACTCAGCATTATTTAAACGGGCATTAGTCTTGTGAGCCTCATCGCTCCCGTGCCAGGCTCATGGCATTCATTATTACGTCACTTATCTGCCCGATATATGCGAATGACTCATCCTAACGCTGGAACCTGTAATACTGTACAAAATACATCAATTACACTGACAATACGACATTTGCATTGAGAGGATATAGAAAGATTTCCTAAAGATAGCCTGCCAGCACCTGGAGGAGGAGAAGAAAGGGGAGAAAAAAAAAAGGAAATGGAGAAATGCGGCACATGCGGCTCTGAAAATTAAATCCACATGAATACAACAAAAGACCTTAATATGACAGCTTGAACAGCCTTTGCTGTAAAAACACCATAAAAAGAATTAAAAAAATAAATGGAACTATATGAATATTTGAAACAAGCATACTTACTGCTAATTAAACTAGATGGCTATAATTATGAAAAAAAAACTAAATAAAAATGTGTAATACTTTGGTCGATTTGGATACTTCATTTTTGCACAGAGAACAATTAAAATGCAATAGTTAGCTACAAAATGTCAGACACACGCACTCTGAATTTGCAAATGAACCATTCCTTTTCCAGCCTGTGCAAGTAGTAATTCAAAGGTTGTTTTAATAAAATTCAGGTACACACGGATAACTGTGGACAGGACACAAAAACACATGCAAGTAAACAGCTTAGCCTGAGAAGGACTTCAATCAGAGTACCTGCTGTGCAGTAAACCAAGTGGGGAACTCATCTTTCCACCAAAGCTGCTGATGTACAACACACAGAGAACTATCTGCATTTATATTGTATTATTTGTTCCAGCAGAACATAGTTACCACAAATATGCCTGGTATGATATAGCATGTGTGTGGGGAAAATTGACCCCCTGCGTCTTTGTCTACAGTTCGTGTTATTTATTCAGGTCAAAAGCAGAGAAAATATATTTTCTATTTTTGGATTCCCATACATACCGATCATCCAAGTTTCTCACCCTGCTTTTTTAACTGTCTTTCTGTGAGTGAGTCCTTCAGTTTTCTGTCATTAGTTAAATAGAGAAGGGAACTTAAAAGTCAGAGGTAGCATAGATGCGATTGCGGGTGTATTTAGCCGTGTGAGTGCACTGCGTCTTAAGCAGTGAAACAGAGCAGTCAGTGGAATAAGGCAGTGTATGAGTGTATGAGCAGCCTTATAATAATCAGTGGCAGTAATAGAGAGCAGAGTCTTGTTTTGAACAGTGGGACCTAAAAGTCACTTGGGGAATAACGTGTTGTTAATACCAGGTATTAAAAGCTCAGGCAAACACTGAAGGGCAAAGGCAAAGCTAATAAATAATGTAAATCCACTCTAAATGCCTCTCAAACTGCAGAGAGCTTAGACAGGGCAACAACTGACCCCCGTTGTGAAGACTCGAGCTACAATTGCTGCACAAAAACTTTGCCTCTGATGAGGTTCTCCTGATGACACGAGGACATGGCAGCCATGTCTGTTTTGTTTTTTTTGTTGTTGTTTTTCCATTGTGAACCACTGTGGGTTGAATCTCAATGTTCAGTTCAACAGAACTGACAGATTTTAATGAGAACAGTTACAGTACATTCCTGATACTTCTTAACTTGTGGTTCTATGGGTTCAACCTGTCAAGTTGCAGTTTACATCCTCATCAGTACAGGTTCCTTTGTGTTGCGAAGGCATTGATTAAAATGTCATATTTCCACATAGTTTCCAACAATCTTAAAGATAAACGGGTTAAGTTGACACGTGCCTATCGGGCGCCTGTCCTCTGCTGTGGACAATTCAATTCAATTCAAATTCAATTCAAAAATACTTTATTTATCCCAGAGGGAAATTAATTGTTGATGTAGCTCAATTAAATCAAAGAGTTATTATAGATGCTGATGGCTGTGGGCAGGAAAGATTTCCTGTAGCGGTCCATTTTGCATCCAAACTGAAGAAGCCTTTGACTGAAGAGACTCTGTTTTCTGATAACAGTCTCATGGAGAGGATGTTCAGGGTTGTCCATAATTCTCTTGATTTTATGCAAAATCCTTCTTTGCATTATTGTCTCCAGAGGTTCCACAGTCGTCCCCAGAACAGAACCAGCCTTCTTTATCAGGTTGTTGAGTCTTTTTAGGTCCCTGGTTCTGATGCTGCTGCCCCAACAGATGACGCAAGAGGAAATGATGCTCTCAACAACAGACTTGTAGAAGATCTGCAACATCTTGTTGCAAACCTTGAAGGACCTTAGCTTCCTCAAGAAGTAGTCTGCTCTGTCCTTTCTTGTAGATTGCTTCACTGTTGTGTCTCCAGTCCAGTCTGTTGTCCACATGAACACCAAGGTATTTATATTCCTCAACCACCTCCACTTCTTCTCCCATGATGGAAACAGGGTTTGATCTGACCTTGTTTCTCCTGAAATCTACAATCATCTCCTTTGTTTTGTTAACATTCAAGATGAGATGATTGTTCCCACACCATGCCACAAAGCGGTCCACCAGCTCTCTGTACTCAGCTTCTTGTCCATCTCTGATACACCCGACAACTGCAGAGTCATCTGAATATTTCTGTAGATGACAGGAGTCTGACTTGTACTGGAAGTCTGAAGTGTACAGAGTGAAAAGGAATGGTGAGAGTACAGTCCCCTGTGGTGCTCCTGTGCTGCTGATCACCTGGTTAGACACACAATTCTTCAGTCTGACAAACTGTGGTCTGTTTGTCAGGTAGTCATTAATCCAGGTGATTGTTGAGGCCTCCACCTGAGTCTTCTGCAGTTTCAGACAAAGCAGATCAGGCTGGATTGTGTTAAATGCACTGGAGAAATCAAAGAACATGATCCTCACAGTGCTGCCTGCTTTGTCCAGATGACAGTGGGTTTGTTGAAGGAGGTGTATGATAGCGTCTTCAACTCCAACTCCATGGCGATAAGCAAACTGCAGGGGGTCCTGATATGTGCTGGTTTGCTTACACAGGTGGCTCAACAGGAGTCTCTCCAGGACCTTCATGATGTGGGATGTCAGTGCAACAGGTCTGTAGTCATTGATATCTGAAGAGTGAGTTTTCTTTGGTACCGGAACCAGACAGGATGTCTTCCACAACAGTGGTACCTTCTCTTGGGTCAAGCTAAGGTTGAAAAGGTGTTGCAGAATCCCACAGAGCTGCTCTGCACAGGCCTTCAGGACTCGGGGGCTGACACCATCTGGACCTGCAGCCTTGTTCCGGTTCAGTCTTTCCAACTGCCTCTTCACCTGACTTCTAGAAACAGAAAAGTGGGAGGGGGAGGCAAAGGGGACAGCAGCATCTCCTGATTGGGTTGATGACAAACTAGTGGAAGCAGAAGAATCCATGACTGAGGTGGAGGTGGAGATGTTACAGGAAAGCTGTGGGTCAGAGGAGGGTGGGATGTCTCTTTGGCTGGGAACAGGAGGGGAGGATGGTGAGCTTGTTCCTGAACTGAACCTGTTGAAGAATGTGTTCAGCTCATTTGCTCTGTCCAGACTTCCATCCATCCGATCCTCCCTCTGCTTGAGGCCTGTGATCTTCTTCATTCCTGACCACACATCTTTGATATTGTTCCTCTGCAGTTTACTCTCAAGCTTCTTTCTATACACCTCCTTGCTCTCTCTGATCTTGACTTTGAGCTGCTTCTGTATACTCCTCAGTAACTCCCTGTCTCGCTCCCTAAAGGCTCTTTTTTTCCTGTTCAATAGTTCCTTCAGCTCACTGGTGATCCAGGGTTTGTTATTAGGGAAGCATCTCACTGTTCTGGTGGGGATGGTGTTGTCCACACAGAAGTTTATATAGTCAGTCACACACTCAGTCATGGCATTAATGTCCTCTCCATGTGGCTTACAAAGAGAAATCCAATCGGTTGCATCAAAACAACCCTGTAAGGCTTCTTCAGCTTCCTGTGACCACTTTCTAACAGTCCTTTTTGTGACAGGTAGTCTCTGGACAAGGGGTTTATATGCTGAACAGAGAAAAACAAGGTTGTGATCTGATTTTCCCAGGGGAGGTCTTGATTTGGAAATGTATGAATCCTTGACATTTGTGTAAAACAAATCCAATGTCTTGTTTTCTCTGGTAGAGCAGCTGACAAACTGTTGAAAAGTTGGCAGTGTAGCAGAGAGTGAGGCATGATTAAAATCACCAGATATTGCCACAAAAGAATTGGGGTGTTGAGTCTGTATCTTAGCAACAACGGAACTGATGACATCACATGCAGTGTCGGCAACAGCTGAGGGTGGAATGTAAACAGCCCCCAAAACAACACTGGTGAACTCTCTTGGCAAATAATATGGACGAAAACTTACTGCCAATAGTTCAATGTCAGGACTGCAGAGACGACTCTTCACAGTAACATGTCCTGGGTGACACCATCTGTTGTTGACAAGCACTGCCAATCCACCCCCTTTCCTTTTCCTGCTACTCTTTATATCTCGATCTGCTCGTACAGTCAGGAAGCCCGGCAGAGAGACGCTGGAGTCGGGTATATGATCCTGTAGCCATGTCTCAGTAAAACACATTATGCTACATTCCCGATATTCTTGCTGAGTCCTTATCAAGGCTAAAAGTTCATCCAACTTGTTAGCTAACGATCTTACATTTCCCATGATGCAGGATGGCAGAGATGGTTTGAACTTCTTCTTTCTTTCTCTCCTCTTTGCTCCTGCTCTGCATCCACGACGCCTCCTTTTCAATTCCAGTGGGATTTCTGGCTTCAATTATTTCTGCTTTTCCAATGTTATCCAGCTGTTCCCTGTTGTAAACCACCTTGTTGCTATGGTGATGCATCATGACAAAAGAGTAAAATATACAAAAGTATTGGGAAAAATTAATCCAGCTGCACAGCATCCAAGGCAGGAAGGAACAGTTGTCCAAAAAATGCAATTTCTTCCAAAAAATAACAGGAATGAAATTTAGAAAAAAAAGAAAAATCTCAATGTGAGGTACAGAGCTACTCCAACATGCTGCCACCCTCAGTAGCGCATTCTAGAACAACATGGCATACTTGACAATCTCTCCGAACTGCCGCTTAACCTGGTGTCCCAAAGCTCATCATAAAACCATGTAAATATGATATTGGGGCAGTTCTTTACAAATGAGACTCTTTTAGTCTGGAATTTAAACATGTTCTTCCTTATCGGGTGTAAAACCAATATTCCAAACAAGGACAAATTATGCGAACAAATAAATAAAAAAGCCGCCTCAACTTCCAATGTTCTCATTAACACTCACAAATCATGACTTTCCGTTCAAACATTCTAATCAGCTTCAACAATGCAGTTGTATCCTGACATGAGCCAATGAAACTTGCACAGAATCAGCTAATTATGATGGTCAGCAGCAGCTATTCAAAAACACTAGTGAATCATACAAAGCCAGTCTTATCACGTCTCTGTCAAGCCAGCTGCATTATAGGCCAATCAATATGAGCTGTCAGCTAAATCTCTGTAGCATTATACTCATTCAGCCAATTCTAAAAACTTGTGGTGCTCGGTCCTTAGCAGAGCTTTCGAAGGCTTTCTTATTTCCACTTTTTGTCTTCCCTTTTCTACCAGCAAGTGCAATCTCACCATTTGCCCTGAGCCTTTATCATCTTGATGTGCCACAGGAGGATAAGAACACCTGCCAGGTAAAAGTTCCACGTGGAGAATCTTTGCATTTTGATAAAAAAAAAAAGCTCCATCACTTGGCTTCAGCCACAACTCATCACATTTTCCCTTTGGTGAACGAGTGTGTTTTTCACCTGCAGGTCTTTTTTATTTGCTGTTCATGGTGTTTAAGATCCAAACACATGGTTGTGTCTTCTAAGAGGAAATGCAAAGTGTCCCTTCTCACAGATGCATTAACAGACCCATATTTCCTTTCTTATACCGAAGTCGTTGAATTATTGCACTTGAAATATTCCCAAGCAGACAGAGAGATCAATAACATCCACATTCTGATCTGATTCTGACACATTCGAATCTCAATTTGACCACCTCTGCACATCTTATTTATGGATTTCTGAGGATTTCTTTTATTCCTGGCCCCCTGCGGACGGACTGCAGCACGCCCAATGGTTCAGACAAAAAAATGGAGACAATCCTTAGGAAAATCCTCTAAACCACAGTAAATGTTCAAATATGCTGAAAAAGAGATTTTTCTACCTTTCGAAAGCCCAAAAAGAGATGCACATGTTTTGCCGACCGAATCGCCCTCCCTGACCTCAACATGATCCCAAGAATAATAACGGGGACGACCAGTAATGGATTGTGTGCGATGGCATTAGTGAAACCAAGATGAGAGGCTTTCATTAGATAATCTTGCAGTGAATATGTCTTATTATTATCTATGTTTATATCTGAACTTCTACCAAATAAATACAAAATTAACTTTATACAAGACAGTATTTCATATTTTCTAGATACTTTAGGGGTAACAAAGGAGGATAGGAGGAGATTTAAAGTCCGAGTCCTGCCACCTGACCCCAGATATCGAAGCTTAAACACTTTTCAGAGCAACCAGTCAATGAACAGAATGTAATTATTTGTGGATTCATACATTATACTGAACCCTTCCAGCAAACCAGCTGCAATAAGCAAGCAAAGCTGGTAATTAGAGTCTATGTTCACCCTGATAAGAATATTAAAGGCTTCGTGTCTGATGGGTACCACTATTCAGAACTTTGCACTTCTGTCAGACTTGCAAATGCAACTAATTCAAATAAGTCACAGGATCAAGAGGAACCGTTCTCTGTTAATGCTCCATTTAAATGCAAAGAGTCATTCTGCTTTCACTAGTTAGTTTTTACACGCCGCACACAGGACCATCAAAGCCAGCAGGAGAAAACCAAGCACAACGGGGGTTCAAGCAAGAGGGCAAAGGGTGGAGGAAAGAGACCACAAATGGGTTTCAAGTTCTGCTCAGAAAATAAGCATCATGTTGAAATGGTTTAAAGGGAGAGTAGCCTCTTATATCTGCTAAGCCTTACTTGATTTCTTTTCTAATTTTGCGCATGTTGGTCCATATGCTGTAAAAGCATTTATATGCTTTAAGGTCATTTATGCTTCGTTGGCATTCTTCCTGTGAGCCAAACGATATTTGCATCCTGAGCCCGTCTAAAGCAGCAGAGTGTGAAGAAGAATCACACATCCACTCCTGACACTGATAACTTATAACTGCGCTTTTTAAGAAAAAGGTTTGTTCCTCCTCTCAACATGACAATATGTTTGCACCTGCATTTATTAGCATCTGCAGATTAGAAATACACAAACAACCCTTTTTTTTTAATATTGTTTTAAAAGCCAACATGCTTAAAGACAACAGGGTCTAACAAGATGCCAACATAATTAATGGGCTCTCGAAGTGTAGGAGATTACCCTCATTTTCCAGACTGGCCTCTGTTAAGGAGTTCATGTGGAGCAGTGGGGTGTATCAGACTTTGATTTACAGTTATAGCTGCTCTGTTTCAAGCAGACGATGGCTGTCCAGACAAAATTAGGTGATTATGCATGCTGGTATTAACAATGGACTGGCTACTCACTCACTTGATTAAACTGTGATTAAATCAACTGACAGCAACTTGAAATGTTGAAAAACAATAGAGAAGTTATATAGATAATGTATGAAACCCAGTAATTGAGCTTAGTGAGGTCTGAGCACGATCAAAGAATTACATATGCATGAATATATATGAATACAGGACAACAGCTGAACGAATCCAGACTTGAGGGTCAGCATGAATATTATCATGTCAGTATCACCTCGTTTCTGAATACTTATCATCTTTCATTTGGTTTAAAAAGAAAGAACTAAAACTGGACCGAAAAAAAGCCCTTGGAAAAGAACACCCGTATTGGGAAAAAAACAGCATCTTGTTCCTGCCACGTCTCAAAATGAGATAAATACAACCTCTGATGGAGAACACCACATGAGCTGTTACACATTGCTGACTGAACAAAAACTAATTCAAAATGCAGAAGCAGTGAATGAAAAACTGAGTCCATCCTTACTGCTTTCATAGAAATTAACCATGTAAGTAGAAGCAAGGCGCTGCTTTTCAAATGTCTAAGGTTTGCTGAGTCAGGTCAGCGGAAACACCTCACACCAGCTGACAAGCACGGTGATGGAGGGCTGATGATTTGGGCTTTTTTTTTGCAGGACTTGGACACTTTGCAGTCACAGAGTTGACCGTAAACTCTTCTGTATATAAAAATATTCTAGAGACAAATGTGAGGCCATCTGTCCGACAGCAAAAGCTTGTTCTAAATTGGGTCATTTAACAGGACAATAATCCCAATCACAATTACAGATCTACAACAGAATAACTGGAAAAAATGTGTTGCAACTACCAAGTCAAAATCCAGACTACAAACAGACCTGAGGAGAGCTGTGCATAAATGAATGCCCGGAAGCCTCAATTATTGAGAAGTAGTGGGTCAACAATCCTCCACAAATATGTGAGCGACTGAAAACATCATCGGTTGCTTTAAGTAACTACAAGTATCTACAAGCCGTGGAAATTTGGGGTGGACTTAGTTTTTCAAGCAATGCTTCTGGCTGACAAAGGTTTTGGCTGCGTTTTTATTAAACATTGAGTAACATGTCTTTTGTTTTTGTTCACTTGAAGTTGTGTTTACCTTATTTTAAGACCTGGTGGTGCCCAGTCTGTTTGTTGTTGTGCCCCCGATATGTACAACCTTAGAACTGGAAGAGGTTGTATTTTCCTTTTCACATGATGTGCACACCAAGCCCATCTGGGCAGATTGGACTGGAATGTCAGTGCGAAGAAAAAGCAGCATGTCTATAGCCAAGTTCTAAGAATGCAGTTCTAAAAACTGCAGTTCATAGAATTCCATTCTAGAGAAGAAAAAAACACCACCAAGAAGCTAATATGGAGAGCGGGGAGGTCACCGTGTTCATGGTCTGCATGATGGTGATATTAATAATGGACGATCACACAGAGAGTCAGGATCGAGCGCAGGCGATACTTCTTCGTTTCATGAAGGAAGGAGAGCAGAGCGCCGCAGACAAAGGAGACGACGTGTAAGTTTAACTTATTAAACACGCCGGTTGTATAAGTTGTATAAGTAAACATTTCAGCTGTTATTCTACTGTTTACGTTGAGCAAATTAGGAACATGAGGAAGCGGAAATCTGACAAGGGGCGTAGCTACCAACCACCAAACACCTACGTCATATGTGTTCCTATAGAACCCATAAAAGACCCAGCCACGGAAAAGGAGCTTAAATCATTATAGGAACTGAGGGCTTTGGTCCCTAGTTCCTGTATGTCCGAATGCGGGGGAAAAAAACGACCCTATTCCTGAAAAGGTTATAGGAACTGCAAACTACTGTGGGAATGCGGCTTATCACAGCCTCACAGTACCTTCACCTCATGTCTGTAACTCATCTAGACAAAACTTTCTAGAGGCTGCCAGGATCCCTGGAGATATCAACTCAGTTCTGTTCAATCTAAGTCTGATGAAATCTCCTTCAGGGGCTATTGTTTGATCTTGAAGTAAAAAGTTCACTTTTTTTTTTTTTTTAATTAAAAGGGGAGCAGAAACATTGCCCATCAGGCAATGAGCCCTGGCATCTTACACTGCCACGTTAAAACTATGACAAGCAGGCTGAGAGATTCGGAAAAAAACTACCATAAAAAAATGTTTCATGTCATTGGTATTCCACTGGCTGGTGGGTGCAAATCAATACTATCGAGCTGCTGGTGTCCAATAAACTAAGTTGTCTCAATTGCTGTCTCTTTAGCGTCCCTGAGAGTATTTGAAGCCCCTGGAAAAATTCAAGGTAGATTGTGCATGTGCAGTGTCACCTTGCAAAGCAACTTTCACAACTCTGACCTTGAACATTCTTCCTTAGCCACAGGCTGGATAGATGGATGTTTTTTTTCACTGACGCTTTTAATGACCGCAGATACAGCTGACTTCATACTCGAGGTGACCACATTTAAAGCCACATTTCCACTCACCAGCAAATCAATTACACTTCCAATAAAGTCTCCTGGAATCTGATGGAGACCAGTCAAAAAAAACATTTTAAAGCTAAATTTTACTTCCAGAACAGGTTAAGATGAAGCTCCAAACTACATACCAACAACTTAACGTTGGCACCATTAGCTTAAAAATCTTCAAGAACTTAATGTTCTCAGGCCTGCACAGAATCCACAATAAGTAAGTGCATGCACTCTAGAGCCAGAGGTGATCATCAGATGCCAGGGTATTTGAAAAGGTAAACCTCACAGTCACGAAAGAAAGCAACACAAAAACAAGTTTGTTTTGAATAAAAACAGAACCAACCTTGGGCCTTTTTCATTTCATTGTGCTGATGTGATTGACAAGCATACCGCTGCCTCCGCTCTTAAGGCCTTGGATGTTGTTTATCATTCTGCCCTTAGGTATATTACTGCTGATGTTTACAGTGCTCATCACAGCATCTTGCATATGAAAGAGCTGGGTGGCTGTCTCGGTCTCAGAGACGTGAAAGGCATATGTTGATGTGGTTCTGCACTACGAGGAATGACAACACATGGATGCTACACTGGTCACATCAAACTCACTTTGCATTCTGCTGCAGGTCCTTCACATTTGTGCTGAATAGAAATATCAGCTTTTTAGTTTCTACTTGCACTGACTACCTGGACCCTTTTACAGCTAGCTTTAGAGACAAGGGTTTCTGGTTCTTAAATTCTCAAACATATTTTTTTTAATGTGCATCTTTTATTAGTATGTGCAGTCAATTTTGATCCATTACTCATCAATGTAAATGAGGAGTAGCCTCATCTTTTTGACGGACGGATCACAATAAGTGATCTCGTTCGTCCTTGGTATTGTGTTAAAACTAGGGATGTCATGATACCAGACATTTCGTAGTCGATACCAATACCAGTAAAATTCCACGATTCTCAATACCCAATTCAACACCACGGTAAAAAACAAAAACAAAACAATAAATTCCATGTACTTCAACATACTCATTTATTATACACATTTGAACATTACAAAAAACAACAGTTGCACTAGCATGTAGTGTTCAAGTAATAAATGAAAATAAACCACTATTAACATTTGATCCATTTGAATTGGGATCAGGCAATATCAGAAACATGATAGATATTCAATGACTTAGTAATTTGAAAAAAGTATCTGCTTAGTGCCTTTACCTTACCGGCGCATAGGTGATCTGCGCACGTCTTTTAAACACAACTTTAGTCTCTGCAATGTAAGCAGATACGTTATTTGATCTATTTCAAAACCGGATAACTCGTGTTGTCACAGAGAAACAAGGAATACTTTCGGAAAGGGTACGTTCTGCCATTTATCTTTATACATGGTGCATTGTGTAGTGACGGGGACTTCGCAACTTATTCAGCTGTACTTTGCAAAGACATAACTTTGTTCTGTTTGTTTGTTGTCTTCATAACGTGATTATTTTGGGATGCAAAGATAATCTTTGCAAAGCTCTGTTTCCGCTGTTTCTTATGATATGCATTTCATATCTATGCGATGGGGAATTTGTTCAGCGGAGAACAATGGGTGTGAATTTGCCCGCAAAGTGAACGTTAACATGACTTGAAACTCACTCACCTTGAATTCTGTGAATAAATCTGGATGTCTGTCTTTGAGGTTCTTCGCTAAAGTGGAGGTGTTTGCTCATTTCATCTGAAAAGCTCTTTGGCACCGTTTGCATTTTGCAAATCTATTACTATCCGCCTCAAACGCAAAGTACTTCCAGACACAACTCTTAGTGTTTTTCTATTCAACGAGTCGAGGCGGAGCTGTCCCAGCAGTTGCGATCTTCGGTGTTCCTTTGGCATTTAACGGCACACTGGAACTCTTGTA
This sequence comes from Odontesthes bonariensis, assembly GCF_027942865.1. Taxonomy (NCBI): domain Eukaryota; kingdom Metazoa; phylum Chordata; class Actinopteri; order Atheriniformes; family Atherinopsidae; genus Odontesthes; species Odontesthes bonariensis. The sequence goes on from NC_134523.1 coordinate 30,251,223, forward strand.
GCTGTATATGGTTTTATATCACAAACTTCAGTGTTTGTGTAGTTCACTACTTGTGCTTAATGAATAATGCCATAAGTGGCCCCACGGTAGGCTTGCTGCATAATGGGACCATATACCACTCAGATACTCTGTAATTTTCATCTCTTCACCAGAAGCCTCAGAGAAACAACCAACTCATCCGAGCATGTGCTCATCTTGTTTGAGAGGAGTGAAAAGAGGAAAATCAGTCTTTGCGGTGCTGCTGGCCCCTTAAGAACATCAGAAAGTGTAATCAGCAATGACCCATGCTTGACTCCACCAATCCCTGGGACTTCGTTAACATCCCATCTGCCTCGCGGGAGCTCTGCCTGGAACAGTGGAACAAGCACTTGATAACTGTGAATGAATTATGAAATCCCGAATGTCTGCCAGCTCCTTTCACAAGTCGACAATGATTTAGCCGAGCCAGCCGCCTATAACCTCCACATAGATATTTCCCTTTCAGATGTGTGCTTGTACAGATACTCGAGAAAAAAAACGCCTTACATAAACATATATGTAAAATGTCAGCGCAGATTGGATGCAGGCCACTTGTGTTGATACACGACAAACTTAAACATGTAAAGCACCGAGGGAGCACAGACGAGGAAACAAGCTGTCAGGAGGCTGAGGACTGAAAAAGGGGTCCAATTTAATAAGATTGTTTGGCATAAATCTGAGGAAACCTGGTGAGCATGCAGAGACTGCGTGTAATTTACTTGAACATTCTGTTAAGATTCATGCAGACTTGAAATAAAGAGTGCTCCTCTTTCTTTGGGGACACGAGTGCGAGATGAGAACAGGCAGATTTTTCCCTCCAGTCATCACTGAACAATCATAAGAAGTGAGCTGCTTTATCTTTACCAGGGTGATCTTGTTTTAAGGAATAGTTTCATCAGCCTCTAAACTTTCAGAAGTTACAATAGTTACCCTGTCCCCTTGCTGAAACAATGGGATAGGGTAAGGGTAAGGGGTGCTTATTTTCTTTTCAAGAAGTACAGTCTAAATAATGTGGGACAGCGACATTTAAAGCAAAAATATATGATGAAATGACAGATTTTATAGTTTTGAAAATGTACAGTTTTATTTACTGCTGCATATCTCTGACCCTCTTTCATCTTTGGATCGATGATTCTTTTGGTGATTCTTCTTCACAATTTAATAGCTCAAAGAAAGGGTGTAGAAAATAGCCAATATAGGAGTCACCCAGGTGTCAACTCCTCACTCCACTTCTGAAGGTAATTTAGTACAGACAAATGCATCCCTGTCTACCACGTCTGACCACACAGTCAACACTGTATGGGGGATAGAGCAAGTCAAACCCACAAAGCACAGTTTATCTGCCACACACCTCACACAAGGTGATGAAGTTCAAAGCTTCCCTGCGGCAACAAATCCAACAGCCACCACGACTCTCTTCTAGGTGCATGACCGAGTGCAAATATTGTTTTTCTTTTTTTTTCGCAACAGTCAGAGTTTACTGTTTGTAATGGAAATCAAAAGTCGGGAAGCAAAAAATCCAATCATAAATACTCCTTTTCAGATGAATCTAATATGCAGTTTGATCTTAGGTTTAGGGGGACACAGACTATAATTACTCCTGACTGCGTTTAGATAGATTTCTATGGTTTGAAATCTCATAAATTGCTGAAAGTGCAGATCCAAAGCTGGTGCTAAATGCTGGTTTGATGTCTCAAACTCTGATCAAACTCATTTACATTTGGAATATTCCAGAACTCCCCACATGTTAAAGACTCTTTGACAGAAAGGGTGTAATACATGGCATCTTGAATCATTATTAAGGAATACACACACATGAAAGCCATAAAGATATGGACTAGCAGTTGTTCCTCTTTTGAAAAAAGAAAATCAGACAATTATCCTGTTTGGATTCCTCTGAAGTTGTTTTGGATCTGGGATTTGGACTTGAAAGTCCCCGGCTTCAATTGACAGAATGTAGCACAAACAGTCGGAGTCAGTTTTCTAGAGTTTTTGCTTTCATTAAATATGTCGGAAAATATTCTCCCATAATGACCCGTGTAGAAAAACAACATCACATAAAAGCCTGCTTTATTGTAGACCGGCGGGTTATTTTGTGTTGGGGTTTCTGTACAGAATCGGTCCTGTTTATCTCCTTATTTACAGACTAGGTGGTAAATATCGAAGGATACCTGGTGCTTGTGCGGTACACATTTGTTCAGAGAAAATAAAATTTACAATATCAGAATCCTGACTGGGTCATTAAATACAAGTAAACACGTCCTGTTCCCCGTTTCTGTAACAAGGACACATTCAAGCTCCATTTGTGTGGTTGTCTAATGAGCACAAAAAAAAACATTTTGCCGAGAACATTGGGCGACAAAAATAAGACTTAAGAGGCTTGAGAAACCAGTGCCTACATCGAAGCCAACCACTGACACTCTGAGAATGAGACACCAGCGGTTGATCTAAGGGGCCTGCAGAATCTCTTCCTCATCACTCCAAGGAGACAAGCCCCCAAATGAGGGTCAAATGACGAGCCAAGTAGTTTACATGTCTCAGCAACCCACTGGAGACACAACCAGTGTCTCCAGTGGGCTGAACTGCAAAATCTCTGAGCGTAATTTTGCAGTTCAGCAGAGGAAGGGCAACATTATGAACAACACTCGACAGACAGATGCCGAAGTAAACCGATTGCTTTCAGTTTGGAGGTGTTCCCTTTAAGGTAGAAGGAACCAACGATTGGAAAGTCGTTCCACGATCACTGTTGCATGCCTGCCAATGCCCCAAAGCAGCTTGTGATGTCTGGGCACGCAGATTCAATCTGATCTTTTGCTGTCAGTGTGTCCTAAAAAGCAAATATGACATACAAATCACATTTTCCTCTAAACCCAAATAATCCCAAGAAACCCTGGAACGAGCCAGATCCACAGTGGACACCACCCCTCACCCCTACAAGACTGAAAGCATCAGCTGCCAATGTCCCAGTGCCAGACACCTTGGAAACAACTGAGAAGGACCTTCTCAACATTTTTATCAAGTCATTTGTACTACAGTGGTTGGACGGCTAAAAACACTTTTGGAATGATTATCTGTTAGTAGTAAAGCCAAAACACTTGTTTTGTTTGGTAGGATTTGGGCAGAGGTAAATGAACACTAACATCATCATGCTTCTCCAGCAATAAACTGTTGGTATGTCATCGTTGGGAGGAAATAAATGAGAGGAAAATCTATGATGGGCTGTGCTTGGCCAATGCATTTCTCCTCTAAAATTTGCCACTTAAAATGGCCTTGTTGTGAAAGATGATTTATACACCAACTTATCAACAGCTGGAAACTGACCAGGTTACTAACTTCCACATCTGCATACGTTAATTCCTTTGTGTTGCTTTCCTTCAAAAATTAAAATGCAGCATCTTTCTGCCATTTTCCTCTGCATGAACTCAATTGGACATTAGCAGGGTGAATAAAGTATTTTGCAGCAAAAACCACACATACTTTCAAAGAGTGCTTGGAATAGAGTGTTTACAGCAGATGCTCACTTCCACCTGTTACTTGTCACACATGGGAGCTGTCCAACGTGAGAACACTCTACAACTGCTCGGGGGTGAACTGCTCTGCTACAGCAGGTGTGCTTTGAAAATTGTGGTCAGTGAAGTACTGAGTACAGCTACTTTTTTCCCTTCCTCTCAAATGTCAGTATGTGGCTATGCTCACTCTGAAACTGGATTATAGGTCACAATTCATCAAACCAGTCAGTATGTTTACATGGAGCAACAGTTAAAATTCAACAGGGCCATTTAATGGGACCACTGTCTTTCCTCCTCAGGGGAATCGATTTGCTAAGCTAAGTATGTGCGACTCCGCTACTGTAGGTATGATCCCTTCCAGCCTGCTGGTACTTCCTCTGGGTGACCTATTATGCAACGGACCAAAACAATTGGCCAACAATTAAGCTGGAGGCAAACTGGTGCCATGTTGATCTGCAAATTGTACAGCCTTACATTCTGTACATTTCATGCATGCTGTGCACTTTTTCCCACTTTTACAAACTAAATACACACTGCCCCTTATGTTATTCTCTGTTGTTACAAGCTAGGCTGTTCTTTTGATTGGCTTTGTATGAAATGGACTAATTTAGAATTTGTATGAATAGATTGTATTACGGTATCTTTAAGTGCCTTGACATGACATTTGTTGCGATTTGGCGCAATAGACATGAAAACTAAATTGATTTTAATCTTCTTCTGTTTACTGGCTTCTTCTGTGACCTCCACGTCAAGGCCTAGGACAGGAAGTGGAGCGTGCACAGAATTCTAGTTCCATTGTACGTGTACTGTAAACGCTAGACTCGAGTAATTCAACTCCCAACTGCATTATCTGTTTGCGTTGGTCCAATTTCAGTTGGACCAACATGTTTTAAAAGTCCAGTTTAAGTCCGTCTAACACAATAACTCGATATTTTTCTAATAACATGTAATCATATTGCGTGAATAGCAGATACTTCTATAGAATCAACATAAGTAGTTATCTGCGATTGTTACTTTTGTTTCTTTTTGTTTCTGAAATTCCAGTGTCATACTGTACCTACCTTGTACAGTAACTCAACGATGAGTTACGATGCATTGGAAGCACCTATGGATGGGACCCCTTTAACAGTTTGAATAAACATCTTGTTTTTTGTTTTGTTTTTACCAGAGGCCCCAGAGCAACCTGCCAAACACCAGGGCCTGCACCAACCCACTATGGTGTGCCCAAGGCGACCCAGACCCTCCCTCGGGCACATGGCAGGGCCCAGACCCCCGACTCCGGACCACAACCAATGCCCGAGCAGTCTAGCCACCCGGCCCAGAGCCAACAGCCAATGGCAACATCAGCAGTGATCCCCACCCATTTCTGTAAGCCACCAAAGCCACCAACAAGGCCAGTCATGTAGCTCCCCCACAATGACCCATCAAAACTTTGTTCTGTATTTAGCCATGGTTCATATTGGGAGCTAGATTTAAACCATTTTGATATATATTGTAACCTATTGGCTAAGAAATAGTGCTGAAAATCTAATCCATCACTGTCTTTGGACTTCCGTTTAGTTTTGAAACTAATACGTGGTGGCGGGTTTTTCCACAGAAATGTAGAGATGTATGAATCTAGTGACTTAAGCTAAGTAGCGGATGGTTTGATGGGGATCATTAAAAATAAATAGTTAACTTTTGGTAGGATCATCATTTTAATGGAAGCAACTCCCATGAGTAATATGGGTAAGGACTTCCATTGTGTGAGATCGTCCTCTACAGTCTTTAAAAGCTGCACATAATTTAGCTTTGTTAGCTCTGAGAGCCTGAAGGAAATGTTTACGCCTAAATATTTAACATTTTCTGACTGTAACATGGTAGAGGGTATATTCTGGAGATCTGTGGTAATAAACCAGTTAATAGAGTAGTCAGAAAGTACTGAGAATTTATTTATAGGTGTGATCGTGTGAGTGAGAGACGTCTGTGAGTACTGGAGGAAAAGCTATACCTCATCAACATACAGGCTTATTTTATGCTCAATATGTTTGGATTGGATGCCTTTAATATCTATATTTGTCTGATAGCATCTGCGAGAGGTTCAATAAAAATAGCAAAAGGTGGGGGGGGATGTGTATGGTACCTCTCTGCCGAATAAAGCTTGGAGAAGTTTGATCATTTGTTGATATAGTATTCTTATCCGGATGCTGAAGGATGACCCAAGGATGACCCAAACCCAAATAAGGTTCAGAGTTCATGTTTGGGGGTGGCCTGTCATTCTCTTTTACTTGCAATACCATTTTGTGAAATGTAGGTGCCAAAACAGTCCAAAATTCTTTGTAGAGCTTTGCTGGAAAACCATCTGGTCCTGGTGCTCTATTACTAGGCAAAAATTGAAGAGCTTCAGGGTGTTCACCTATTAACAGAGGTAAATCCAAATCCACGTCACGAAGAATCTAATCAATGTTATCCTCTGGTGGATCATTTCGTGATGAATATAAGGTTTTGCAGAAGTCCCTAAAAGTGTTGTTGATTATGTCAGGGAACATCGTGGTTTTAACACATCCGGCAAAGCTATCATTTAACTCAGATCCACTTCGAAGCCTACCGCGCAGAAGATCCGTGGTCGGGTGAGGCCAGCTGTAGGTCCTGATTAGCTGCCAGTCAAAGTCGTCCTCTTGGCCCTGTCGGTAGTCGCATAAGCCAGGGTCTGAATCCTCATCAAAGGTGCAGCCAGCTACAGAGAGGGAAAACATTTTTTTTTTTAAAGTGTTATAAGAGCAGAAAACTGAAAAGAAGTTTCTCTCTGAAAAGTTGCTGCAAGTAACGTTTCTCTGCAGCATGCTGCCTGGAGAAAGGAAAAGCATTGGAGGAACATTACTGTTCAGTTACATCACAGTCTCATTGTAATTGCCCTTAATACATCAAAACACGTAGAATCTTTGCTGCTATAAACTAAATTACAGCCAATAATTGGCACCAGGTGGTCAACACAGTCTGCAGCACACTCATCTATCCCCTTTAAAATCCACCACCATTTGGTGCAATTAGCCCTGTGGTGTGAAAATGACAGAGCAGCCACAGGTCACCCTGATAGGCTGCAATAATGGGCCGAATGTGCCAGAGCAGCAAAGGGGGTTCTGCAGCTGATGGAGGGCAACAACAGCCTGACTCTCTAGCAGTGAAGGTGACCCAACCCTGTCTGACATCTAATAGTTACATTCACTATTTGGCCGTTATCACACAAACCTCAAGCTTTTAAAGGCACCAGCTCTGCTGTTGAACCAGGGGGCTAAAGTGTTCCGTTCTTGTTTAATTGGTCAGCTTGGTACACACAAGCACTTTAGAAAATCTCAAAATGATTATTCTGGACTTAGGAAGACCAATTTCTGATCATGCATGGTTGTGAGCCTTAGGCTTCCCCTCGACGCCCCCTGGAGCTGGGGTCTTACAATTATCCTCACTGTTTTTCGTTTCCCTGGTTGATTTATTCATTCAAAATTTTGAAAATGGTAAAAAAGTGCCAATCACAATTATCCAGAGCTGCTTGTGTTGCCCGAGTAACAGTCTAAAACCAAGAAAACAATGATGCAGGTATAAACAGCACGACAGACAAATAAATGCTGAAAATAATGTCAAACAAATCCATAATAGGATTCCATCCACTGATAAATCACTTGAAGGAAGATGTGGGTTTCATTTCTTTCATCGTTACCAGACCTGAATACAAAATTGGCTAGATGTTGATGTGGGGAACTGTGATCTTTGTGCTTGTAAGATGAGAAAAAAAAAACTGCTTTTTAAAAACTCTGTGGATCCGATTGATTTTGGAATAATAAAGAAACACAGAGTGCTCTGGTACTCGACAGTTATCAATATTTATGTTAGCAAGATTTGTTCAGAAAGCATTTTAAGATGGAAAAAGTTAGACAAATGGATAGTGGGTAATTCTCATCGACCAAATGTGCCCGTTTATTTTAATGCATGATAACACTGCTGGAAAGTTTCTGGATTCCAGAGGGAGCAGCCTACAATTTTTAGGAAGAGCAGTCTTGGAGAAAAATTGGTAAAAAAAAGAAAATTCATCACGTCGTTAGCAATCTCCAAACAGCAGAGAGGATTAATTTGTTTTCAATTTTTGCACTACAATAAATTAAAACCCCAATGATCTGCAAACAGAGTGGTAGCGAATTCGGCCAAAGCGTCTTTATTACTCTTGTTTCTTGTTTGATTGGCTCAAAAGAGTTACTTTAGTTACTTTACTTGAGTGTGCTGAACAGCAGGCAGTCAGACGACACTGACTTGCTTATAACCAGCGTCTCCAGTTGGGTGGATAGTTAACAGGTTAAGTCTGCAGATTTGTCAATGCAGAGTAAGAAAGCTGTTTTGTACAGAGTTAACAGATGGTCTACAGTTTAAAAGCCAAAATATTTCTCTATTCCCCCTCTCAGATTATTTGGTATTTTGTTTGTCCTCCAAAAGTAGGCTTGTTTGCTTGTTTCCTCCATTTAACAAACACAACATGCTGGATCTGCTGGATCACACGTCTAATAAGCACCAACAGGCTGTAGTATTTCAATGGGTTACCAGTGTTCAAATATTTTCCCACATTGAAAAGGATGGTTGAAACAATAAGAAAAAGTAACAGCCCTAAGATCTAGAGGCAGAAATGCAAAACATTAGTTTTTAGTCCGCAAGTATGTGCAAATGAGCAGTTGATTTCCACCATGCTGCACTAACTACGGTAACTAAGAAAGGACAAATAAACAAGAAACATTGTGGTGGTATGCATTGCTTGTAACTTGCAATTAGTGCAAGATGTCGCTCTCTAACAAAATTGGCCTTTTATGAACAGTGATATCCAAGTTAATACAAAAATTAAACCCAAGTTACAAAACCCATGCGCAGTCAAAGAACTCATAAACAGGAAACCAGAATCATTGTGACACGTGCTTTTTGAGAACCCTGCTGAGTCTTCTCACGTTTAAAAATACAGTGCAATTTGTACAGAGCAGCTCCACCTGCTCAGAGAACGGCTAAGGAATAAAAGAGGGATTCAGGGGAGCTGCTCATTTGTACAGTGTTGCACAGGCCTGTCAGCCAACCACTAAGCTGGCCATCAGTCAGTCTGACCCTGCTTTAGAAAACAAACCTAACGGTCCTCTATCTAACTCCAAATACCCTCAGTTAGTCCAGCTGCTGTCCCTGGACCCTCTTCACTACCAGATCGTATTAAGGCTTGACAGCAGTGCTGCTGCTGGTAAAGAGCTGCTCTGACTCTTTGCCAACTTCTGCTTAAAAGTATCCCACTTGGCCAACTTCCCCCCTGTGTTACTGTTTGTATTAGGTTCAGAAACTCCATCTGTTTTCTTAAGTAATATACAAGTATCGCATGTTGCAATAAACTACACAGACTGTTAATTTAAGACCGGTGCTTTCACCATTCCTGCTAACAAACAAATATCACCACCACCCCGGCCCTTTTCCCTTCTGCCTGCAGCCGAACGAGTGTTTCCGGATGTGTAAGCAGATCACAGTTTTAATTGCCTCCTGTGTGAGGGCTGCGTGTTGTTCTGCACGGTCCCTGTTTATCTGAGAATGAGAGGGCCGAGTGGTTGAAACGGGGCCCACGGTGAAGGCCTGCTTTTCACTGAGAGCCCTCTGGCTTCGCGAAAAAATGTCACCATCAGACACGTTCCACTGACTCCACTCATTAGGACTCCTCCTTCCACGCCTCCTTTGCTTTCAGCGTGCATGCTCCTCTCGGCGCCCAAATGAGCTTCTCTGGCAGCAGGAGGGAAAGCCCATGTAATTAAAAAAGCCACGTGCATTCCGTTGAGTTCTAACTGATGCAAGCGTGTGTTGATGTGCATTTCTAAAAATATGTGTGGAAGAAGAGTTGTTTTTTTTTTTGCTCTTTGTGATGCCAGTTAAAATTGAATCTGTCAGTGCCAAATTACACTAAACCCCAAATGACTCCAAATGAATTTGAGTTTGTCACAGCGACTGGGGACCTGGCCGGCGTGGGACCAAGACTGCTCACATTTCCACATAATAAACATAGATGTGAGTGAAAGGAGCTTTTAGAATGCCAACCGCTTATCAGAGGCGATAGTGCCGCTCGTTTCGGAACACTCCCCAAGCGATGTGGAACACGGACAACAACGCCTGCGATAACTTCAGTGAGACACTGTCAGAGCTGCCAACTCTTTCAGGAAAAGAACAAAAAAGGGAAAAGAAATAAAAACGAGGCATCCTCCTCTTTGAAAGGTAGGGGAGGTAATTTGCCAAACAAGACCTCAGCTTGTCGTAAGATACAAAGCCTAGAATGATTTAGCTGTGCTTGGCTTGTCTTCCTGTCTCAAATCGACATATTTTCCCATCCTTCTCTTCGCACAAAGAAAAAAAAGAACAAAGGGAGACGTTACATTCACACTTTCTCACGTCACACCTAAATTGTAACTTTCTGTTGTTGGAAGCACTGATAAATGATCAGGTTATGTCTCATCCACAGCCAGAGGTTCGTTTCCAGATCACCCAGCTTTAAATCGGCCACAGCGTTCAACAGACACCTCAGATCCCACATTAGTGAGCCATGCAGTGTTTCTCTGCTTTCTAATCTCACATGTGACTGCTGAACAAAGCACTACCCCCAGTGTGGCGCGGGGGGATTTTGTGGAAAAGGCAGGAAAGCCTGCAAGAGGCGGCAAAGAACCTCATTAATACGTCCTCCAGTGATGATCCAAATACCGTGTCAGAGGCCTCCCCATTTCAAGTCAGAATTGAGAGGATCTGTAGTAAGAACAAACTACTAGGGTTGGGCGATGTCTTCTTAATTGGCAGAAGACGATGTTTACAGTGAAACATCGTGATGGACGATGATATCGTCGTGGGGGGGGGGGGGGGGGGGGTGTTGGGGGTTGGCTACGACTTATTAATGATCAAATAATAATAATAAAACGGTAGTATATAAGCTACATGGTGATGATTCTACACAGACTCCCCAGGCTTTAGCTGTAAGGGGGGAAAAAACATCCTTCCGCGTTTGAATGGCCCGTGCCAGAATGTCACTATCCCATAGATAGCCTACTTATTTAACCTACTTAATTGTAACAATAAATACATATTTAGGCCATCATAAAATATATAATAATAATCTACTAACAACGGCAATTTAATGATAATACATTTAAAACTATATATTTTGTTTTACTAATGCGCTTTGGCGCGCTGCGCGTTATAAAAAGCTGCCGTTCCATTACTGAATTTTAACGGTTAAAAGCATCCGTTTTATTCCGTTAGAGAGGCTCATTTAATTTCAACAGCTGGCAACCTACCATGACGCAGGAGTTGGTTGGAAAGAAGGGCACCACTTCGCCTATTTGGAATTTCTTTGGTTTTGAACCAGATGAGCGTGGGCTGCCAAAAGATTTAAATAAATGTGTCTGTAAGATTTGCGCATCTGTGGTCCGTGCCAAAGATGGACAGACAACAAATCTACGCGATCACCTGCGTGTTCACCATCCTGAAGAATATGCAACGATCAACGTGTCCGTGCGCTCAGGGCTTGCCAAAAAAACGCAACCGACCATATCTGTGATGTTTGCGAAAAGCACTAAATATAAAACTGACAGTGACCGGTGGAAGGAGCTGACAGGTGTTGTAACTCGCTATTATTAGTTATATATTAGTTATATATATTTCTAAAAAAAAAAAAAAAAAAAAAAAAAAGTGGGCGTGGCATCACGATGGTTACCATTCACCGTGATGGTGGGTCATAAATGACGATGGACGATGATATCGTCCATCGGCACAACCCTACAAACTACAGTGTCTGATGTCACAATACCTCAGCGCCTTACTGAGGTATTTATTTTAAAGCTTTTAGTGCTTCATGGCACAGATGACCAAATGTCAAAACTTTACATACAATTTCATATATGTTCATTGCTGATTGTTGCTCTCTTCATGACGCTGCAGCATCATCTGAACATATTTGGTGTTATTTTAGCAATTTGAACCTTCATAGGGGAGGGTCAAACTTTTTTGTCAATGTAAAGTCAATTCAGAGATTTGTATGGAAACATGTTAGATGTGTTGTGACGACAGATGCATGTAAGATGGTAGAAGATCGAGAACTGTGTTGTGCTGAATTGTGGGTTTAAAGTCAGAAAGTAATGGGGAGAGCGTAACTGCTTAGCGGCTACAAGACAGCCAGAAGAGTCCCTGCAGGGAGATTAATGGGAGGATGTGTGCAGCAGCCTGAATGCTTGTGACGGACCCCCATGCACAAGCGTCTAACTTAGCTTGTTCTGCAGTGAACATCGCGACCCTGACTAATAGCCCACACACCAAGCTCATCATAAACACGTTGTGATGGATCAGGTGGAAAACCCAAGCCTCTTACACAGCATTAATCCTGGAGAGGGAGAAATAAATTAGAGGGGTGAGACAGAAAACGTGGGCGGGGTGAACAGTCCCGAAAGAGTGGCGGGGATGATGAAACAAATCAAACACAGTGCACGGCACAGCGTCCACAACAGGAGGATTCTTCCCCCCCTTAGCAAAGCTTATGCAGTGGCAGGTCAAAGAAGTTGGAATGTGTTTTGAGTGATCACTATTTGCCGTTGCTGGCCTCGGAAGACTTAAATCATCTATATGCAGTTATTCCTACAACACTAAATACATGACAGCTGATTGTAACCAGAAGAAAATCTCAGCCAGCCTCATGGATCAATGGATCAGTGCTTTATTTGAGGAGAGTAAAATGCTGAATTCTCTCCATGTTTCCTCTCTCATGATCGATCTGATTGCTGGTTTTTTATGTTTCAAGGAAACGTATCGAGACCTTTGTCCCCTCCAATTTAATTTCAAACTTTTTCCTGCATGGCAGTATTATTTCCAGGGCTGCTTCTCTTTTAGTCAAGCCTCTATTCTTCTCACAAATCTCTCCTTTCTTTCTTTATTTTTTTTTTAAATCGTAGTTATATTTGATCAAAAATATCCTCCTTTTCTGATAAAGCAGCCCTTTCTGTAAAGCTCATTTCCCATTGCAATGAAGCAAATTCCTCAGGCAAACCACCTAATATCGTGTAACGAGCGGCGGCGCTCTGCTGCTCCTTTAATCTCGGAGCTCAGATACAGCAGCTCTGTGGGGACTGAGGATCCTGGATGTTCTACCGCTTCTCTTGTTTGGTTTGAGATAAAGCTCCGCTGCTGCGTGATTTGCATTCGAGAGTGCGCAGGCAATGCATCAGACCTGACGAGTTTACTTACGGACGAAGTGTGAGGAGGGTAGGGAGGGATGGGAACAAGAGACACGGTCGAACGGCCCATCAATACTGAGGCAGCAGACGCCACTTCTTCATGGACCATTAAAAACAGCCAGTGCTTTGTCAGAGGCGTTAGCAATGAAGAGGGCAGCAAGCGGAGTATGATGGTTTATTAAAGAGAAGCAGCACTCTCTGTCGGCTGCAGAGTTCGGTCAATATTGTTTTTATTACATCGAAAACAATACACACAGCATCATTTTTTCATGCCATAAAACTTAAGTGAATTTCAATCATTGCAGCCTGAGACTGGGGTATAGATGTTAGAAGATGATTAATATGCACAAGATCCACACACACACACACACACACACACACACACAACATTAAAGGTACCCTGTAGAGTTTAATCATAAACAAACGAAAACGTAGCATTCACTTTTTTACACAGGAAGTCATTTTGTGTGTCCCTTCGGTCTGACAAACCAACTGAGTGCTTCATCTTCAAATATTTATGGAGCCAGTTCTTTCTTTTAAGTATTCATGATAAATTGTTTACAGCCACTCTCCTCCTTTCCAGTCTTTGTTGGTGCATTGTGTTGTCTCTCTTTGCCAGGTTCCTACTCAGCTCTTCTCACACATTCAAAACAATGGGGGAAAGGTCAGCATGAAATGTTTACTTGAGCAAGTCCTCATGGGGGGGTTTGGGGGCGTCATTTCAATATTAACACCTCCTTATTTTCATTCCTTCACTTAGTTTCACTCCTTCTTTACACATCAAGTACTGGGCTGTGTACAGACTGTCCACTATATAGAGCAGTGGTCCCCAAACTACGGCCCGCAGGCCACATCCGGCCCGCCTAAGCAATGAGTGGCCCACTTAACGATCCCAAACAATCCCTCTAAACATGGCCTATTTTTTAAAATTGTATTTTCCTATTATAAAATATCCGCACTTAATGATTAAGGTTGGCAATCCAATTAAGATTTACCTTATTTACAAATTATTTACAGTTGTAGCTAATTTTAACAACCCCCCCCCCACACACACACACACACAATCATATATTCCAACTTGACTTTGCTTGTGATCAACGGTCAAGTGTGCGCGGGCAAGGCAAGCTAACGAAAGAAAAGCAGAAAACAAAATGTTGAAATGGAAAATAGATTCGGAGTGTAGAGTTTTTAAACAGCAGTGGACGGATGAATTTTTTTTTGTCCAGTGCAAGGAAAGGGCAGTTTGCCTAATCTGCAAGTAGACAGTGGCGGTGTTTAAAGAATTCAACATTCGCCGGCACAATGAAATTCGCCACAGAGGGCAGTATGCTAGCTTGCAGGGTCAAGTGAGGAGAGACAAGGTGGCTAAACTAAAAAGTGGATTAGCTGCCCAGCAGAGTACAATGCTACGCCAAACACAGACGAACCTATCCTCCGTTCGGGCCAGCTTCAAGGTAGCTAAACTGATATTTTCTTTACATTTCTGACATGTTGATTGTTAAATTGAAAAATATACGTTTCAAATATTCCTTTGGTGATAAGGCTGAGCAAAGCACCTTATATTTGCATTTGTTGAGATAAGAAAATGATTCGTGTTTGAATTAAACTGAAATTAGTCATAAAAATTCAGTTTTCCTTTTTCCAATACTTTGACTACAGTCTGCAGGCCTCAATGCTCGACTTTGACTTAATGCTCAGATCCACTTTTATGTTGGCCTGTTCTCGTTACTCTTCAGTGTGAAGGAATCCCTGTGCTGAAGCGACCCGCATGCGCAAAGAACAACGAAGACGTCATGACGCACACAAGCAAAAAAACAAAGACGTCACTATATACAGGAATTATCCCCCAGTGTTTCCCGCAGCGCATTCTAGTCAAGACGGCCGCCTTAGCAAACTCGCACTGCCGTCTTGCCAACGTTCCCAAAAAAATTTTTTTTTTTTAATTTATTTATTTTTTTTTTAAACCGAAGTAATAATACTTTGCCAGGCTCAGACATTAAAAGACACCATTGATAACATTGAATTGCGACACCTACTGGTTGTTAATGTAAATAGTTAATGATGTAAATAAAAAAGTATTACAGCTCTTAAACAGCTTCGTTATTGCTCTAACAGCCCCCGTCCCATTCCAAGTACCCCCTCCGCCACCCGACGGAACGCTATCCGCGCAAAACCCCTGGTCCCAGCCGACGACTCACCACCTTGACGAAGCAATTTCCTGCGGGAAACACTGTCCCCCCAGATGCTCATTAGGCCCAGCACCTCCGTGGTCCTCCACTGGCTAACGTCTGTACTCTCGCCTTGCACGTTTACAGAAGACAGGTGCAGACACACGGTGACTTCTACCTTCGCAGAATTGTGGCGAACGTCGATCGGCGCGAAAGTGCAGTGAAGAAATTCCAAAACTAAAACAATCTAAACCACTGCAGCTGTACCGACCGTCCATCTATGATTTGAATCGAATAGATCATTGATCAAATAAAATTCAAACCCATATATTTGCAGGAAGTCTGATACACATAAATAATGAAATTATTTCAATGTTCAACAAAAAGAGAGGCTGGACCAAGGATTTTTTCCTCTCTTTTTGTTAATTACTGCATTTGTTTAGCAAGACACAAAAGAAATGTACAGAAAATTCATTTCTTCATTAGGGACCGAGCAGTGAAACTGCAAGGACCCTATTGTATCTGTAAGGTTTATTAGGGACCGAGCAGTGAAACTGCAAGGACCCTATTGTATCTGTAAGGTTTATTATTATTCTTTCTTATTCTTTGCAAAAGGTATGCGAAAACTCAGGAAATTTTGCGAGCGCCACCTGCCAGTCGACGACATGAAAGAATCTAAACTTTATATTTTTGGGAGTCGCTCATTGACTCTGTAGCGCCCCCTATGATGCTTAAAAATGGTCCCCTTAATAGTATTAGTTTCGCGTGGGATGACGAAATTCGGTACACTCATTCATCATGCCCAGACGCACAAAAAAGTCTCAGGCCGCCAATGTGCCACGTCCACAGGAAGGCGGCCATTTTGGATGGAAAGTGCGTTTTCGTGCCATTTTTGACCGATTCCACGCCTTGCTTAAGATCAAACTTGTCCTACAGATTTCATGCTACAGACTTGAAACTTGGCCAGGTTACTCTTAAGACATGGAGGGAAAAATTCATTGGCCAACTTTTTCAAAACTTAAAGGGCGTGGCCGTGGCGACGCCTCAAAGTTTGATGACTCGCCATCACTCGCCACGAAAAATTAAGTCGCTTATAACTTCCACATACATAATCCAATCTTACCCAAAGTTCAACCGGTGATTGCTGGACCCAGCCTGAACGCGCACCTATGAAATAGTGACATCCACCTATAGCGCCACCTGCTGGTGGTTGGAAATGTCTTTTTTTTTCCACACCTCGCATTTTATCAAACTCCTCCTACAGATTTCATGCTACAAGCTTCAAACTTGGCCAGGTTACTCTTAAGACATGGGGGGAAAAAAATCATTGATCAACTTTTTCAAACCTCAAAGGGCGTGGCCGTGGCGACGCCTCAAATTTATGACTCGCCATAAAAAATGAAGTCGCTTATAACTCCCACAAACATTATCCAATCTGTCCCAAACTTCATACGGTGAATGCTGGACCCAGCCTGAATGTGTACATATAAAATAGTGACATCCACCTACAGCGCCACCTGCTGGTGGTTGGAAATGTCTTTTTTTTTTTTCCACACCTCGCATTTGATCAAACTCCTCCTATATATTTCATGCTAAAATCTTCAAACTTGGCCAGGTTACTCTTAAGACATGAGGGCAAAACTTCGTGGAGAAACTTTTCCAAACTCTGAACGGTGTGGGCGTGGCCAGAGGTGAAAATCGTGTGATGGCGTTTGTAATATGAAAGCCTTATCATCATCGTAAAGTTATGAAACTTGGTACACACGTGCATCCTGATGACCTCGTACGTATGTAAAGGGTATTGTGTGTGGGCGGAGCAAAATGGCTCAGTGGCGCCCCCTAGAAATTTTCAAAAACCCCTATGCATTGGGGTTATTGCTTGCTCGTACGTACGCAATGGAAATCGTGCGCGTGGGCAGAGCTGCGCGTCTACGGCGTCCAGCGCATGCCCAACGTGCGCACATCCCAACGTACGCACACTCGGTCCCGCTCACAGCTGCTTGCAGGTTTCTAGTTATTAGGGACCGAGCAGGAACTGCAAGGACCCTATTGTATCTGTAAGGTTTATTATTATTATTATTTCCGATTCTTTGCAAAAGGTATGCGAAAACTCACGAAATTTTGCGAGCGCCACCTGCCAGTCGACGACATGAAAGAATCTAAACTTTATATTTTTAGGAGTCGCTCATTGGCTCTGTAGCGCCCCCTACGGTGCATAAAAATGGTCGCCTTAATAGGATTAGTTTCGCGTGGGACGACGAAATTCGGTACACTCATTCATCATGCCCAGACGCACCAAAAAGTCTCATGCCATCACGGTGCCACGTACACAGGAAGGCGGCCATTTTGGATGGAAAGTGCGTTTTCGTGCCATTTTTGGCCGATTCCACGCCTTGTATAAGATCGAACTTGTCCTACAGATTTAATGCCACAAGCTTCAAACTTGGCCAGGTTACTCTTAAGTCATGTGGGGAAAAATTCATGGAGACACTTTTCCAAACTCTGAACGGTTTGGGCGTGGCCAGTCGGTGAAAATCATGTGATGGCGTTTGTGATTTGAAAGCCTTATCATGATCGCAAGGTCATGAAAGTTGGCACACACGTCCACCCTGATGACCTCGTATGTATGTAAAGGGTATCGTGTGTGGGCAGAGCAAAGTGGCTCAGTGGCGCCCCCTAGAAATTTTCAAAAACACCTCCGCATTTGGGTTTTTATGTGATCGTAAGTACGCAGAGGGTATCGTGCGTTTGGGCAGAGCTGCAGCTCAAGCGTCCAGCGCATGCCCCAACATGCGCACATCCCAACGTACGCACACCTCGGTCCCGCTCACAGCTGCTTGCAGCTTTCTAGTTATTATTATTATTCTTTCTTATTCTTTGCAAAAGGTATGCGAAAACTCAGGAAATTTTGCGAGCACCACCTGCCAGTCGACGACATGAAAGAATCTAAACTTTAAATTTTTAGGAGTCGCTCATTGGCTCTGTAGCGCCCCCTATGATGCTTAAAAATGGTCCCCGCAATAGGATTAGTTTCGCGTGGGACGACGAAATTCGGTACACTCATTCATCATGCCAAGACGCACAAAAAAGTCTCAGGACGCCATGGTCCCACGTCCACAGGAAGTCGGCCATTTTGGATGGAAAGTGCGTTTTCGTGCCATTTTTGACCGATTCCACGCCTTGCTTAAGATCGAACTTGTCCTACAGATTTCATGCTACAGACTTGAAACTTGGCCAGGTTACTCTTAAGACATGGAGGGAAAAATTCATTGGCCAACTTTTTCAAAACTTAAAGGGCGTGGCCGTGGCGACGCCTCAAAGTTTAATGACTCGCCATCACTCGCCACGAAAAATTAAGTTGCTTATAACTTCCACATACATAATCCAATCTTACCCAAAGTTCAACCGGTGATTGCTGGACCCAGCCTGAACGCGCACCTATAAAATAGTGACATCCACCTATAGCGCCACCTGCTGGTGGTTCGAAATGTCTTTTTTTTTCCACACCTCGCATTTGATCAAACTCCTCCTACATATTTAATGCTAAACGCTTCAAACTTGGCCAGGCTATTGTTAGGACATGGGCCGAAAAAATCATTGGCCAACTTTTTCAAAACTTAAAGGGCGTGGCCGTGGCGACGCCTCAAATTTATGACGCGCCATAAAAAATTAAGTCGATTATAACTCCCACATACATTATCCAATCTGTCCCAAACTTAATACGGTGAATGCTGGACCCAGCCTGAACGCGTACATATTATCATAGTGACATCCTCCTATAGTGCCACCTGCTGGTGGTTGGAAACATCATTTTTTTTCCACACCTCTTATTTGATCAAACTCCTCCTACATATTTCATGCAAAAACCTTCAAATTTGGCCAGGTTACTCTTAAGACATGGGGGCAACAATTCATGGAGAAACGTTTCCAAACTCTGATTGGTGTGGGCGTGGCCATGCGGTGAAAATCGTGTGATGGCGTTTGTGATTTGAAAGCCTTATCATCATCTCAAGGTCATGAAACTTGGTACACACGTCCACCTTGACGACCTCGTACGTATGTAAAGGGTATCGTGTGTGGGCGGAGAAAAATGGCTCAGTGGCGCCGCCTAGATATTTTCAAAAACCCCTATGCATTGGGGTTATTGTGTGCTCGTACGTACGCAATGGGAATCGTGCGTGTGGGCAGAGCTGCGCGACTACGGCGTCCAGCGCATGCCCAACGTGCGCACATCCCAACGTACGCACACTCGGTCCCGCTCACAGCTGCTTGCAGCTTTCTAGTTTTCTTTTTTTCTGTTCATACAGCTCTTTCTCATTTCTGACGGTTACACGTGTAAGACGAACAAAAAGAAGAGACGCAACGGTGAAACATTCATTTGCTACTCGGCTTGTGAATGAAATGGTCAACTGTGACTTACAAGCACAGTTAAGCATGGAAATGTTTGGACACCGTCATCATTTTTGTTGTTTTAGCACTCTGGCCAACCTGTGCACGTAAACCGACTGCACCGGTTTGGAGAGTTGAATCTAAATATATTTTGTGGAGCATTTCGCAAATCATTTCTCATCAGGTGAGAATTTGACTCAAGATATCTCAGCAGGGCAGAGCTGCTGTGCTTTTGAGACTTTACCAAATGTAGAGTGAAAGCTCTGGCCGTGATAAAATAGCTTTCCAGCCTCGGACAAACCTGTCCCTTAAGTCTCCATTAAATGCGGATTAACTATGTCTTCTCCAAACTGCAGATATATTATGTTTGTGCTCCCTGCCCTCTTTCTTCCCCGTCTGGTTTTTCCCCTCCTATCTGTGCTTTAACAAACCGTCTTGCTCCAACTTGCTGCATTCTCACTCACCATACTGCAAAGAAGTCACTATGAACACCCCAAAGAGGGAAATGGAGGGTGGGTGTAAATAAAAAATCTAATTTCTCTCTAACTGCATGCTGAACTTTTCCCGCCTGGGTTGGAAGCAGACGGTAAGATTGGCACTGCAGGGCATACACTGTTGTGTGAAATTGTTTCATTACTGGTGCACAATGGTTCCAGTTGCTAACTGCAACAGCCAAAGTCCCAGTGGCCCGGGCCTGCCAAGGCCAGTAACTTCAGATACAATAACACTCAGACATCTTTCAGTATCCTTAAGAAGGTAATAGATTATTTACTGGCCTCTGGGAAAAAGTAACCAATAGTTTTTTTTTTTTTTTTTTACACAGCCTGTTCAGTTTTGCTGGAGAGCGGTTCGGAGGCAGAGTCAGGGGGTCAAGCTGATGCATGTTTGGGCGCAGGTAATCACAGAGCTGAGGAAACGCGTCACTCTTTACACTGTGTTGTTTCCAACGTTCTTTTCACAACACACAAATCAATTTTTTTCTGGAAGTGCCCAGGTCAAAATACAAACACTGGGGTGACCGAGCCTTTTACGTCGCTGCCCCCAGGCTGGAATAAGCTCCCCGTCGAGCTGCGCCTTATTTCTGACCTGGGCCTCTTCAAATCTAGGCTAAAAACCTACTTATTTAGGATTGCTTTTAATACCCAGTAGTATGATGACACTTTTATCTTATTCGATTTTGTTGTATTTTATTGCTTTCACTGTTCTTTTAGTGTTTTTATTTGTTTTGACTTATTCTTCTTTTTATTTATTACCTGCTGTAAAGCACTTTGGTACACCGTAAGGATTGTCTGTAAAGGGCTGTATAAATAAAGTACATTTACATTTACACAGTGTGTGAGGCGCGGTACCAGTAAGTGCACCAGATTTTGCTGCAGGATGTGATTGCAAAATGGATGAAAGTACAAAAAAAAAATAAAATAAAAAAATAAAAAAATCAGTGTTTCGACTGTTTTCGTTCCAGAAGTACTTTTCTAAACCAACTAAAACAACATGGCAGCACAGACAAACTCGCTACAAGCTACTGCTAACCAGCAAGAGATGGAAAAAGGAAAAATAGATACCCCGAGAGATATAAAAGGCTCAGACTAAGAAATATACTCCCCCCTTTGTCAGCATAGAGACTGTTTATAGATCCTATGCCAACAATTTATTTAGGTGTCACAAAGTAGCTGCTGTGGACAAAGCAGACTTTTCATTAGGACGGGCTCTCCACTTTCATTTCTCGTTTAATCTTTCCATCGCCTCTCATGCTCCACAGAGACATCAATTATAGAGCTCCATCTCACACAATCTGAAGCTGCACCCTAAAACCTATCAGAACTGCTTAGCCTGTTAATGCTATTGTTCGAGACGTCATGACGACAGGAGCACATGAATGGAGGTTGATGAATAAAAGCAGACCTTGTCCGATGAGGCTCAAATAACATGTTTCCTCCAGAACAACTGTTCATCTACAGTGCAGAAGACGTAAAAAGCTGCTTTAAGCGGTGATGTCAGGCCTCTTCTGTCTGCTGCAACATAGCAGCACTCGTTTTAGGAGTGACCTAAATGCATCAGCTGAAAGCTGCATCTTCCTGTGAGATGGTCATGTACGCTGAATCGTTGCGGTCTTTATGCCTAAATCGGTCACGGTCAATTAGAAGTTACATTTCAGTGGATGGTTTTAAGAACTGGGCTCGTTTACAGAGAAGAAATCAAACGTCTCATCCTGGCTACTTCAAAACAGAGGCTCCAGAAAAAGCTCATATCCATCTGCAAGACGTTGTTTGATTATGGTAATGGTATGTGTAGACTAATACAAGACGCACAAGCGCATGATGTCACTGCAACCAAGTGCTCGGCTGCTTTGATGTCGATTTCCATACAATAAAATGGTAACAAATAAGCACCTCCAAGCAGGCTGATCTTAGTCCTGTTAACCCAAAGTGGTGGATGCAGAATATGTATTAATATATGTATTCAGAGCAGGTAGACAGCAGTAACAAGACTTTTCCCCTCACTCATTTGTACATACTGTATATATATCTATATAGATATCTATATAGATATATATAAATCAACTAGAGCAGGGAACATGCTCAGCATACCAAATGATGGAATCCAGGGATGCAGATGACACCACCCTCCCTTTCTCTGTCCTCAGAGATCCAGTCTCTGACGCCGCTGAGCCAGCACGTCCCACGGGTTCTAGAGGCAGCTGCAGGGGGTCTGACCTCCATTACTGAGACAGGGCCCTGACTGCACACACTCCCTGCCATCATAATCCCAACAGGCACATGGCTAGACAATACACTTCAGCACACCTCCCCTTTGTTCATACAAAGGATGTGCTCCCACATTAAAAACACCGAGCTAAGAGCACATGTGGAAATTATATTGCTGTAATTTAACGTTGCAAACATTTGTACAATAATATTTGACATTTTATTAAAATGACAAACTGTGCACAATATATTAGCAATGTCACTTCATTCAAGGCATTAGTAGACTATGTAAAAGAACGGGGGAAAAAAATGGTTTTACTGTGATCTGTCTATCTCACCGTCAACAGGTTTTAATAAAAATCACTGAGCTGAATTTTATGGCACTGAGAGGACAGGCAAAGTGTGGACTGAGCAACAACTCAACACATTTTAGTGAAGAACCAAACTGCCAGGATCGACAGGACGGGGACCCTGCATCCAGCCTGTCAAGTCCTGAGAGAGGAGTCCTCAGAGCAGGCTTTCAGGAGTGCGGTCATCCAAGGGATACTGAGACATAGGAGGCTGGTCTGATGACATGTCATAACCCAGTCCATAAGAGTGGAGACACACCGTGGATAGCAGCCAATTGAAATCATTTATTAGATTAACCAATTCTTTATAAGCAAGAGATAAAGTTATGGCATGTGAAACATCATTAAATCAGTGGTGGAGAATGTGGATGGGAATGAAGATTAATGCTCGAGTATTGTGACCACAGGTCTGCCTTCTGAAGGGAGAGAGAGGAGAGAGGAGAGGTTAACTGCAACCAGGTTCCCGGTGGCTATACTGCGCTGAAGCACTGGGGAGAGAAATGGACCTTGAGTGGACAACCATCGCCACATGCCACAGCCCGAAAACAGGAAAAAAGCAAGCTGATGCCCAGTCTTAGTACAGTTTTTCTTTTTCCTTTTTAATAAAAAATTGTTAACATGAAAACTGATTCAGAAGAAAAAAAAGGGAACACTGCGAGTTGTGGCCTTTACTTGGGATCCTCTGCAGTTGGCCTGTCAGTACAACAGTGTTACAAATATGCCGTTATTATGACAGCCCTCGCTATGCAAAGGCTTGGGGCACATCTGTGCCCAATCCGGGCAGCTTTAAGCACTTATGTTAAAGCTCTAACAATGATGCGAGGACCTGACTGGTTGATCAGTGATTGAGTTTTGGCAGCCATTATTCAAAGCTAAATGAAACCAATAATAAACTGAAGATGAGGGCCAAACTTGGGCCAAAGATTCTTTGCTATCTGGGCAATGCCCCATCTGAAAAATAAGGCAAACTGACGCTATGTTGATCGAACTTACATTGCCCTTTGTTAGTACTGCTGACCACTCGATGAGCTCTACATAACAATCCACAGTCATCCATTCAGGAATACATTCGTACAATCAAGTCTACACATTGAAGGCATATCCATAACACACATACGCGCACACACACACACACACACACAAAAACACAGCAAATAATACAAGACTAGCTACATGGGGTTCAGTATCTTGGCCAATGACACTTCCCCACTTTATCATGTGGGCTGTGGAAGTTGGAAATTGACACATTGTTGATTAGCTATTATGAGCCATTTCATAATCGCAGCTTGGTACTGAGTCACATGCATTGCATTAGAGCAGTGGTCTCAAACTGATTTGTGAAAGGGCCGATGTGTCTTAACCAGTTCAGTTGATTTAATGATACAAGTCAACTGTTGTGCTGCATGTTGGTTCAAAAACCTGCAGCCACACCGGCCCTTTCAAGGATCAGTTTGAGACCACTGCATTAGATGTATTTCAGACAAAAAAAAAAGGAAAAAAAGCCTCACCCCTCAGTCTTATCCAACATGAATGTGCCGCTGTAAGTCCACAGGATTCACGGATGTTATTGAGTCACCATATAGGGGGATTTGTGTCACATTTTCTGCATCGTGTTAAATCTGGAACAAAGAATTCAACTATTTCTGCAGGTGTTTATCGTACTCGCACATGCGGAAGCACCGCTGCCCTGAAAGCATACTGTCAAAAAGTTTGACAAAATACACAATCTGAAAAGCAGCTGTCACCACAACAGCAGCCTAAACAAAAAAAAAAAAAAAAACATTTGCACGCACAAACGATATGCTAAACTGGCATAACAAGGTGCCATCACCGCGGTGATGAGAGCCCCTTTCTGAAAGAGATCAGTGCTCCTTAGAGAGTCTCACTGTCTTTTGCTCCGACTTAATTACTGCTCACACCTCCCCTCTCACTGTGCCGACGAGAGAAGAGAGGGCTTTGATTCGGATGCCCTGTGGAACACTTGATCCCTTTCCTTCCGGTGGCATCTTTTACTCCCTTTTCTAAGCAGTTTTTGTCTTCCGTTCTCACTTTCTACTTCTTTACCCCCCCACCCATCCTTTCCGACAAAAGTGCCTGGCTGAGGATGCATCGAGCATCTTTTTTAGTCAGCAGCAGAGGGTTATGCCATTCACCCGCACATGTAAGAAATTTAAAGACGTGGAAACAGAGAGTGGTGTTCAGTAACAAGAGGCTTTACGTGACATTATAAGGAGCTCTTCCTTTAGCTGCCTATACATTTAAATGAGCACTTGTGTTAAGAAGCTTGGGAGTTGGAGAGCTATCCATTGTTATGATATAGTATTACAAAAACTGTCCAAAATGCAGACACAGTTCCTCTGTCTGTTGGTTGACTTTTGACATCTGTTTAATTCCAGCACGTGGAAGTTATTAGGAATAAGCTCTGGTGAGAAAATAGCTCTTTCTGCTCTTCTTTATTCCACAGCAGCGAGACATAATTTAGTTCAAGTGTCCACTATTCATGGGTACCAGTGACGTCACGTCGACGAGACGCCGCCATATTTGTGTCCAATTTGACAGTTTCGCATATTCACACCTCACACTTGAATGAGACGGAGAGGCAACGATATTTGTTCAAAATTAACATTATTTGTTTCGACCCATATTTATACCCTCAACAGTATTTTGCCCGCTAACGTCTGCAAAATGCCTGCCCCAACTCACGTTCCCGGATATTTATATCTATTTGATCCACAATCCCTCCCCCTACTGCCGAGACAGCCTGAAGGCTTTTAAATCTTAAACGTGTGGTTTTGGTAGTAGTTTACTGTTACCGTTACCCTGATTGTGTTAGTTACTTGTGTTAGTTGTTAGCTCCGACGCTAATAACTCGCTAGTTTGTTTACATTCCCACTTTAGCTCGCTGCCAGCTGACATCCATACTTTGTCATCCATGAAGGGAAACGTATGTGCGACTTTTCATGTAAACTAGACTGTTTGTGGTTAACTCAGATCATGCCAGTGGTGTCTTCTTATTGCAGCCAACCATTTATTCCGCCGGTCTACGTCCATTGGCATGGAATAAAACTGCAGTCCAGGGTTTATTTGTCTGCTATCACAACATATTCCTGGCATCTTTCAAATAACATCAATTTTCGGTCTCTCGCTGATTTTCTTCAACGCTGGAACCTGTTTTGATGGTAAGGCTTGTGACTTTATTGTCGGATGGTTTATAAAGTGGTGTGACGTTTCTGCAGTGTGCAAGTTGTTGTTTTACGTGGAAGGTTTATTATTGCCCATTGGCCACCACGTATTTGGCTAGCATGACAGGCTGCGCAAACAGCGCAATTGCCGCACAGGGAGCGCCGATTTGCACCAGTCTGTGTCCTACTGTCAGTATTTGACAACCTCTAGCAATGGGATTGCGCTTCAAATATACCGGAGTTCCCCTTTAACAAAAATAAAATTATTGCTTTCCTCATGAACAATGAAATCCCAAATTCACTCTCTCTCAACGTCTGAACTTCTGCATTATGTCACTTATTTGAAATGTCCACCTAGAAATAATTATTAACTAAACAAATATGCTATGACATTACCAGAACTGATAGAATATTAAATAGCGTTTGCAAGTTATTCTTAAGTCAACATTACTAGCGTGAACAACATGGCCTTTCATAAGCAAACCAGTTGAGAATGATGAAGGCTCTATGGTACCGAATCTAACAGTATGAATAGCCTACAGTCGCTACCTCGACAAGTGTTGGGGAAAAATGTTGTTTCATACACTCTTTGTAAAGCAGGGGATGTCTGTCAGCGAGGTGCTTTGCCATGTTATGGCCTCAGTATGCTTCTCCGTCGCTATCCGTCAATCCGTCTCCGTAGTCCGTCCTTTCGAAGTTCTCCGTCGGGCTGTCGGATACGCAAGGCAATTCACCTCCCGATCAGTAGGCGTCGCTACGTTAGACGACCCAATCTCGCGACGTCTATCGTGAAAGTCGTTGATTGATTGTTTACCTTCATGCTCCGTTTCACTCCTCACAGTGAATGATGGCGACTGAGAGAGAAAGACTGTTGTTGGAGTTGGAGCTTATTGATTTTGAAATGCAAATAATTTTGACCAAATGTTGACCGGCCACACAGTAAACTCTTTCAAAAATGGTGGTGTTGTTGTTCTGAGAGGACAGCGCTAAACCGGAAAAGTGATTCCGGAAATGATGTTGTTAGCCGACCAATCACAACCCTTGCGGTCTCCGTCTCCTTGATGGATAGATAGGAATTTTGGCCGACGGAGAGCTCTCCGTAGGCGACCATTGTACTGGACACTCCTTTGTAGCGTGTCTTACACACCGGCTTCAGTGTGTCTATTGGCTTGCCCTCACTATCTGCGAGGTACACGAAATAATTCCAGATTTCGCTTCTCCCGTCCTTTTTGTTTACAAGGCGGGGACGGTTGGCAGGAGCTTCCGAAATTGTCGCCATCTCTAGCGTTAAGTCTCTTTGGTTGCAGCAATGGCTCGCTCGCTCCATACTCTCTCCCTCACTCACTGCTCACCTACTGCTGCGTGTAGCTGAGTGCGCGAGCTGAGGAGGAAAGCAAGTTAGGCACGCCCACTAGCCTCTGCGTGCATGGAGTGTGGCCAGAGAATGACAGACTTGGCGCGGCTCGCTGCACAGACGCAGAACGTTATTTTAAGAGAAGTATCGATATTAAAAAAAGAACGTATCGCATCGTTTTTTGCATCAGGGTATCATGATACCTTTCTAGTATCGGTATACCGTCCAACAAGAAACTGATGAGAAGCAGGTCTCATTCAATTCCTTTTAGTCTTCCTCAAAGTATAAGAATGAAGGTGGCAGTCTTTGTGAAGAGAGGCCACTGTGGTTGCAAGTAACAATTATGGATAATGGTAACTATAGCATAACAACAGCAGAGAAGTGTCATCAGGTCAATGGAATGAATCGAGTAGCAACATCTATCTTGTTTACTAGTATTAGCTCAAATCATCCCATCATCCACTAGAATTGATCTTGGACAAAGAAAGGTTGCATCCACATGATCTCTGAGTGACTCGCGTATACACTGAGAGCAAGAGTTTTTCTTTTTTTCCAGGATGCATAAATGGCTCTGACAGCAGAGCAAAATAGAGACTTCTCTTCAGTGCAAGGCAGCCAACCAAGTCCAACAGCTGTCCAAAAACAGCAGAGGAGTGGAAGTCAAACCCTAACCCTTAACCATAAGACTTCTTGGAAGGCCAAGAAGAGAAGAATTTCAATCCCATAGAGAAGAAAGGAGGAGGTGTCTAAACTGAAGCAGTTCCCTGATATTTCATCAGGACAGTTTACGTAGCAACCGAGTCAAACAGCAGAATGTGTTAGAGCGATATCTATCGCAAGCAGATACTTAAATGTTTAACACTGCAAACGTGGCGACAAGCAGGGGACACAAGACTAGACACAAAGCTCTCCTAGGGCCCTCAAGTCACTTTTTTATATTTTTTTCCTTTTTTTAGTGTAGAGGCCTGTCGTATATTAATGAGATGTACAATACAACATGTTAAGCCCAGTTTTTCTGCTCCTGCCATACAGCTGAAACTGGTCCAGGTAGAAAATCAGGCTATCAATCTTTCTGAAAAATATCTACAATTACGTAGGTTAGAATCATTTAGGCATAAAAAACCTCTTCAAGTGCAAAGAAATAAGAGTAAGGAGATCTGTGTTACTGTGGCAACTGTTCCTCGAGGTTAATCTCTGTGACACGGCAGCATCTTTTTCTCACCATCTGGGCCTCGACGTGCACGCTGCACTCACTGCGTGAGGTTGTGCAGAGAAGGACGATTTTGTGCTCACTTCAGCTTGAATTAAATGACAATGTATGATAATGAAGATCAGTAAAATAACTGTCCTCACTGTTATTAATTCAGATCCCAAAGTGCCAGTTTGTTGAAACTCTGATGTGACATTGTACTGAGGCCCAGCTGATCAGTACTGCAGCACGGGCACCAGTAAGAAGTGTCTAACGATGCCTTTCGCCACGACCAACAAGGATGAAAGTCATGTGGTAAGGCCCATGCTGGAGAGCCCAATTCAAGACCAATTCCACACGAATTCCGCTGTCCCATCACTTTTATGCTTCACACTCACTTGGGATTACTTCGCTTTCATGGTAAGCGTTAAAAAAACATCAACATGCTTAGGAGTTAATGGTGTACTAGTCATTATGTGTGTATGGACATAGAAACCACGTGCCCAACCTTACACATTTTACTATTCATGGCTCAAGGTTCCCGTAGATGCTGCCTCAGCCAAACAGCCTACGGATGAGTTCCTGTCTTACAACATACCAACTGTGCAGCGTGCCAATTTGGAAATGCATCTACCTTGAAACTATTCCGTTTAAAACAGCTGCCACCGGCACTCTCATCCAGCACTGACAATGATGGAGCAGCACACCGGCAAGGTTACGACTCATGCAGTCCAACTCCTTAGCAGTTGATTTAACTGCAAATAAAAACATAAATTTCACAAACAGCAGGCTGCCGTCCTATAATTTTGTCTAAGCCACTGTAAAGTTCAAGGGAAATATTGTTTTTAATTCATGCTTTGGTTAGAAGAAGAACGAAACAAAGGAAAAAAAACACCAGCGACACAAAGCTTGGGCCGGGTGAGCCCTTGCAGTCAGAGTGAATTCTTCCCAGTGCACAGAAAAGGAAATGGAAACATTATTTGTATCATGTATAGAAGAAAAAGAAGAACAAGGCTTTTGGATCCCTCCGGTATCTTTTAATAAAAAAGCAACAAAGCCTACTATGTCAGTTTACGGGAGCACTATGTGGAGTTTAACAACACCGTAATGGATCATCTTTTTGTGTGAAATGCTTCAAGACGCACAAAAAGCATGTGGTGTTGCTCTGGGTATCAGATTCATGATCTCTTGGGTTAATTAAAGAAATCCTGCATCAGAATCTGACAATATAACTTTAAATTTCTCAATATTCTGACTCCCGTGTTCCGCCCTGCAGAGCAGTGGAGGCAGGCTCACGGCCGCACAATTCTGTTATAAACTGTGAGCGAGGGAGCGGGATGAGTCGATCTCGCACAAAAGCTCTGCGGCGGGGCCTGTAATTAGCACAGCCAGGGGCCAGCTTGGCTTGCACTCTTGTGTTCAGTGGGGCCGGCCTTGACACTGTCACAAGGGCCCTTAGAAACCACAACAGCAAAAGGACAATGTCAGCGCCGCCTCCTCCCCTGCGCACTGCACCGCCCTCCTCAACGGCGGATAATAACCTCCTTCATGGGGCAGTATAAGCTGATAATTAGGCACTTAAGTTGTGGTCATACAAAAGTACAGATCTGATGTGGCTGGAGAGGAGTTTTAAGGCTGCAGAGCAAGGGTGAAGAATTACAAGGGCTGGGAGTTTGTGCTGCATATTATTAGTGGTGGATATAGAGGCCAATGCCCACAGCCCACATGGCCATCTGGGCTGAGTTAGAGAGCAAGCGCGACACTGTAAAGGTTAACTACAGGCTTCGTGAGTTGCCGTGTGTGTGTGTGCACCTTTCTGTGTATGGACATGTGGTGTATGTCCACATGGAAACAATTGTCAGCATGTGTAGGAGCTCGTGTGTCTGTCTCTGAAGCATTAAACCAGGAATGAAAGTTTACGATGCGGTAAAATTCATTACGACACTTAAGCCGCTGTTCGGATAATATTTCAAGACTCTCCATCAATCACTCAGACTGGACTCGATCGCTCAGCTCCCCCACAGACAGTCTAGATTCATTTAATATTCAGACTCCGAAACAGCTGCCAATATTTTACAAGGAGCAGCTTCCAGGCTGGGTCGCAGAGCAAGCACATAAGTTTGTTCATCAGTTAGTACCACTTGGCATTTGGCCTTTGTAACACACAGGAGATCCACATATCAAGTTGGTAGAAGAGTTCAAAACAGAAGGAAACAAAGTGAAAGTAAGAGTTAATCTTCTTCTGATTTTATCTGATTCTATCTATTGTTCTTATTTCTTTCTTTTTTGTTTAAAATTTAAATCATGCTTTTTATTTCTACTGTTTTAATGCATCTGTACAGCACTTTGAATCGCCTTGTAGTTGAATTGTATTATACAAATAAACTTGCCTTGCCTTGCCTTGCCTTCTGCCAGGACACGTTCCTACAACATAACTTTTGGTCGCAGAGTCAAGTGTGTGCAGTAAGTTGTCTGAGCGGGTGCCATATAGCACTTCAAAAGGAACAGGCACTTCATATTTGCACATTTTATCAATGATAAGCCCATTGTTCTGATTTAAAGTTAGTCACAGTGGATTAAAGAAAAAAAAGGGACCCATTGGCTATTTATTTTATCAAAGTTGATCCTGGTGTGTATTTGTGTGTACTCCAAGACATGCCTGCTTCTCCTTTCAAGGTGAGGATGTGGGCATTGTGCCAACACCCAGCCTGCAGTAGGTAGTCCAGAAATAAAATATGTCATGCATCGTATATCTTTCGTTGCTCAGGTTGTCTGTGTCATTGAGGAGAATGCAGAGAGTGACCTCTCAATAAGCATCCTCCCTTCAACATCAGTGGTTCTTATGCCTCATGCAGTGTATCACACTGAAGACTGTCAGAAATGCTTTATAGTCCAAACAGAAAAGTGTAAGGATGCGGTGTGTTGATAATGAAAGTGTTGGAATAACTATCCCAGGGACCCTGGGGCAAAAATTTGACGTGGCCAAAATTTATTGTAATTCTTTGCACCAACAAAATTGTGTCACAGTGCCAGCCTTTCCTCCAGATGATCCCTGGTGGTTTCTAGTTTTTTTTTTCCCTTTCCTTCATCTTCTGATGCCTGCGAGTCTCTTTCTGTTAAGCTGTGTTCGCACTGACCACTCTTTCACTCCCTCACTCATCCACTGCGTTGTGTTAAGTGTATCAAGGACTCACAGGGGGACACAGCTGCTGATATATTCAGGAGACTACTCAAATGCAGCTATGCTTTCAAATTGTGCATCGGATCATCACAGCTACATGTTGCGAAAACAAATGCCGACGTTCTCAATAGGAAAGAAAGTCACAATAAGGAGCTGCTGACGTTAGCATTAGCATGCTCTGTAATGATGGTTCTCTGTTAAGTAACACAAGGTATTCAGCTATGTTAAATAAGATCCCAAATCATAGGGAGCAGAAAACCTCAGTTCAAAGGGATTGTAGGGAAGAACTGAGCAATGGCTCATCATCTGGCGCTACGCTGAATAGCAAGATTACCCACGAGTCATGCCCCATGAGTCATTGCGGCTCACTTGGGTTACAGACTTAAAAGCAAATCGAAAAATTGCTAAAGAATAGAATTAAATAGTGTAGCGTAATACTTTTTATTCATTTCCTAAAATGAAAAAACACATTTATGAAGAGTTTACATATGTATTATAATAAGAAGTTAAGCGGACTCACAAGAACAATGCTGAAACCTACAGATTAACTTTCAAGTGTCTTTCAGGAAACAGGACGTTGTGGTCATCAACACTAGCCTTTTAGCAAGCTTTGTTGGCTAGCATCATTGTGTAACTTTGAAATGTCAGCTGCCTGTACACCAGCGACAGATATGGTGCACCCAGTACATCCACTAAGGTAAGCCTCAGAACGTTGCAATATGTCTAGATTGGTGTTCCCTTTTTGTTGAGGGGATATTATTCATGGAACAATCAAAATATGAATGTTAAAGATGAACCTCTAGCCAAACCACTGAGGACTCCTGCATGGCCAAAGATCAAACCCTGTCAGCCGGAATCACAGAAAAATGTCTGACACACTAAGCTATACACAAGGATCTGTTCGCTAGCAGTTATAGGGGAAGAATTCTGTCACTAGCTTTGTGTTATGCATCTAGTGAAAAAAACATTTTTAAAGTGATTGATTACCAGGTCCATTCATCTAGAGGGTGCCATCTGTGATGGTTAGGTTGTTGGTTGTTTTGAATAAGGAATTTCCCTAAGCTGACATTCCTTGAGCGGGGACAAGGGAGTAGGGAATACTGTTCAAGCACACTGTGGTAAGGAATGCAGCTTTAGTGAACCATGTGACACAGATGAAGGCTACAACACACTCGTCACATGTCACTCTAAGCCAAAAGGTTACAGTTGAGATTTCTAACAGCACTACAAAATGGCCGATTTACTGTGGTGGACTACACTGAACGAATGGACAATTCGAACATAGCTTTTGTGTGAGTGTAACTGCAAGTATAGACACAGGTGTGCCGGAGTCAGAACAGACCCCCACCAGCTGACACCAGTCCCATTAGCAAAGACCTCAAAAATTTTCTGTCTTTTATAGAACAAACTCTGCAACAGTTTGTCTTTTGCTATTCAGAAGATCCCAACATCCTCCAGCCTTGCTTTAGCTGTTCGGCCATATTTCCCGTCCCTGGAATGTTTTCTACCCAGCTCCCTTCTCTCTTGACTCTCTGCTCCAGTCTGCTCCCCAGCTCTTCAGCTCCTGAGCAACAAGCCCGAGCTTCTCCCCATCTGCTCTCCCATTTTCCATGACATCGACTTTGATTCTTTTTTTTATTTTTTTTATTCTATAATGTTGTGTATAAAAGGGGGATCTAATGTAAACATTTTCCTTTGGATTTTAAACAAATACCTCTACCCAGGTACTTTGGGGGGGATTTGGAATCAGCCAAGACATCATAATTAGTGCATATCTAATCCTGAATGAAAAATAATTTCATAATACATTAGTTTACATTATATACATCACAAGTTCTTGTCTCTACAAGCCAAACACATTAACCTGGTTTTAACTTGAAGGCTGAACAGCATGGGCCACCTGGGAACTACAAAGTGAGGATACAGAAGCACAAGGCTTCACTCCAACACTGGTGCATAGTGGGGAGGACTCTTGAAGCCCAGCAGAGCGCTCATGAGCGATGATGTCCACCATCTCTCTGTGTAGTGGAGTGTGTCTGCGAGTGTGTACAGTGGGGAGGAAACAAGGAGGCAGGAGTGCTGAAACGAGGAAATGAGCTGGGAGCTGTCGATCCGACCTTAATACCAACACCTACAAAACTAACCCGAGGCCTCCCACCACTCCTACCACCCGTTGTCTTCTTAATCACCACACAGAGGTGCATTACTAATCTTTACATATTTTCCTTTCAGGGCAGTTTATTCCCTGGTTTCCTTCTTTTCTTCCCCAGCTTTGATCTCCCTTATCAGCCAGGCTCCTTTTTTGCCTCAGTCTCTCATCTCTAAGATAGAGCTAGATCACAAAGAGAAATATATATACAGTATATATGTGTGTGTGTGTTTTTGTGCATGTCCACTTTATAAAGAGGGGCCTCATTGTATTTGTAAGTGAGCATGAGAGTTGTGAAAAAAAAGCATTGGCAAAGTGTCCCAAGGGCCCCTCCTATCCCCACACTGCACAGGTTCCGTTGAAGCCATTGACAACGTTCTTGGTTCCATTCAAAAGCAAATGGAACAGGAGGACAAAAACAAAAAAGGCTCTCTCTTTAAGGTTGACGTCTGTACTCTTTACCGTCTTAACACCTCTCACGTCTCACACGGTGAAAGTAGAAACACTTTCCATTTTATGGAAAACAGCATTAACGTAATGCACAGCACCAGATATCATGAGCCTCGTGGGAGTTCTTTATTTATTAGAGGTTCATCAACATAATATTTCTTTTGTGAGGTGTTTTCATAAACAAGTTTTTTTTTCTCCCTGAACTCTACTGATGTCACATAAAATGGCACCTGAATGCATTTTAGGCGGTCATGGCTCAGTGGTTAGAGTCGATTGTCCAATAACCGGAAGGTTGGCGGTTCGTTTCCCACTCTCGCCACTCTTGGTGGAACTGATAGCTGGAGGGATGTCAGTCCACCTCCTTGTCACGGCTGAGGTGCCCTTGAGCAAGGCACTGTACCCGCATGCTCCCCGGGCGCTTCATGGCTGCCCACCGCTCCAGGTTGGCATCTGTCTCTGAGTGTGTGACCCTGTGCATGTGCATGTGTGTGTCAACAGCTTCCAACCTGGATGGGTTAAAAGCGGAGGACAAATTTCGTGTGTATGCATGACCAATAAATCGGATCTTAATCTTAGCTGCGAAACCATTCCGAGTAATTCCGGATATTATTGCAAACTTCCACTGGGTCCAAGGCAAAAGGACATTACTTTAGAACCATTAACTTGGTTTCATTGCATCGTTTTGGTGATTCTTTTTAATATAATTTACATATCTGTTCACTTGATCATATCAAAAAGTAACTTGATATCTAATGATCCATCAAAAAAGTATTTTTTAAAACAAGCAGCTTTCCATTTCTTTTCAAAGCTTTTCTCATTTCAGGATAAAATGTCCAATGATGAGATTTACAGACTCCAGCTTTGTTGTTTCGTGACCAAATTTAATGAGTGTTTTTGACCAGGAACTGTGTGGAGAACTGCAATTTACTTTTCCACCGAAGCCATGTAATTGATACAGAAGCTGTCACTCCGCATGGACGAGAGCTAGACGAGTAATTCAGTCCAGTCGCTTGTTGGCAGCATTGCATGTCAGATGCTAAATCACAAGAAGTTGTCAAATACATGTCAGAAACTATCTAAAGTTCAACAGTGTTCCACAGCCATGAAGCTGGGACTCACAGCAAAGCGCTAAACACTGGTTTAACAGAAATAAGTTTGAGTTACTTAAAACGGGCTTGCTCCAATGCTCCAGTGTTTATAAGGCAATCCAATGGTTAGGCCTCTCACGGCTCTAAAAATCTGAGAAATATAAGAAGACATTATAACCCCTGTCACAAACTGAACAGGACTCAACCTAAAGAGTCAAGTGATCTTAAAATATAAAAATCAATGTGTTGCCTCTATTGTGTTGATTACACCATCAGAACTCTTCTGCTCCAGTTTTTTTTCTATGCGGCACCCTATCTTTAGTAAGGAGTAAAAACGTTTTCCCCAGAGGATCATTAGGTCTTCCAGCCCCAACCTTTGTTTTGTCCGGCATAAACCATAAATCTCATGATATCCGAGAACGCAGCAGGTCCCGACTCTGAGGCAGCAGCACGGTACTGCTGCCTTGTGGGGGAATGTGGCAGATACGGTCGGATAAGATCAAATGAAACATTCATGATCGCCCTGCGGAAACTCAAGGAGAAATAAAAAGCCAGAAATACAAAACAATATAGGGAAAGGAAAACAATAGATACGCAATAAGAATGGGGAAGATCGGGAAGATTTAATCATCCTGCAACCATCAATAACTTGTGATGCGTTACATTTGAGCAAAGATGTGTGGCATCACGTGAAGGGGCCAACTGAAATTTCTAAATGTTGTTTCCTGCCATGATGTCCATTTAACAAACAAAAACGATTGCTCAGTGAAATGTTGTGTTCACTGCAGTGTCAGGAAAACACAAATGCCAACTTAGACCCTCTTGCTTTTCTGTGGAGACCATATTGTTCGGTAATAGATGGTATAGACCAGCAAAATGTGTAACCAAAATATTATTAAAAGATTAAACGGGTAACCATATAGTAATTACATTTGATTAAAAAATGTATATTTCATTGAAGACTTTATTTGTAGGTGGTGAGAAAGGGAAAGCGGAGACATAGGCAAACATATGCAGCAATATGAGCTACCCGGTAACCTCTCATCACTAACCGAAAAGAGCCTCAACTGCTGTGAGTGCAGGAACCTTTGAATATAACCTAAACTATTATCGCCCTGCTTTTTTTTTTTTTTTTTTTTTTTTTTTTTTTTAAAATGGGTGGGCCTGGTGCCTTCATTACCAGATGAATTGTGCCCCTGAACTTGCCAATTATTTGGGCGCATGTTTTAGTCATTTAAACGTAATTTAAAATCCAATGAAAGGACACCAATCTTAAATACAAATCTAGCTTAATACTTACAGGCCATAAACTGTAGATGGGGTTGAATGTACTGTCGTTTAACAAGCCACATAAAGAGCACACCATCGTGAGTAATTCAGCAATGAGAGAATAAATCTCTGCCTCCATTTGCAAGCCATGCCTCAGTGCTCATGATTACATTCTGATTGTAGGAAAAACAGTGGATGGAACACTGAGACAGCATAATAGTTGTAAACACAACAGAAGAAGAGGACTGGAGAAGCCACTTTGTCTTTGAGGACTACAAGATGTTACCGTGACCCAAACTCGAGGGATTAGGTCATGTTCAGGAAATTAAAGATATGCACGCGTGTCAACGTAGGAAGATATGTGACGAAACACCTTGAAGGAGGCAAGAGGACAAACAGATGACCGGATTTATCATCTACACCAGAGTTAAACACTCCCTGTGGTTATCACACATGAGCGCACACAGACTCAGGACAAGCAGAGTGTGAACGTATGACACAGTGGGCAGGTGCTCAAGAGAGCCGAGACTGAATGACTCGAGTCAGCTTAAGAGGTGAGACTGTAAGAAGCCAGAGAGGAGACTGAAGTAAGGGGAACCAGCGTGGAAATTTCTGTTGGAAAGGTTGGAAAGGCGATCTGAAGTCGCAAAATTTCAGAGCACCTTTAACACGTGAAACACTCTGTGAGCAGAACGGGGGATTAAAGAGTCCACTATGAGAGCTACAGCAACAAACCCTTTCAGTGTAAACTATCAATTAACTTTGAAGTAAAACATTTTTGGATAATTTTTCTTTTCTGCTCAATCTACAGTTGACACTTGATGATGCTTGAATGATCCAGGGGAGCCCTGGGAGGGGAGGGAGGGATGCTGCCGGGAGGGGGGGTAATGTTTATGTTTATAAAGATTGTATGTATGCAACTGCCTATTGCTCCTGCAACGGCTCAATAAAAAAAAGTTCACAGTTCACAAAAGTTCACAAAAAAAAAAAAACATCAAATGCTGTATGTACAATTCTCCATCCATTTGGTTACCAACTGGCTCACCTTAAATGGAGATGTCTTTACATCACCATTTAAAGTGCTGCTTTTGGTAGGATGGGACCTTCCAAGTCAGTTCTTCTTGAGCTAGAAAAGATTCTTTCCTGAATAACATGGCTGTTAAATAGCTGATAACCGTTTAGTAAGTGGTGAGCCGTCAGGGCCTGCAAGGCCTTCTCTGCTGGCCTAAACACTATAATCACTGCTAGCTGTGTAGATCGTGCAGACCGAAGTGCAGACCGAGCAGTAAACATCGGCGCGGCTGTCGGCAGGTGGCAGCACGCAGTGATACAAAGGGAGAGAAAATAGCGCCAAGCGATTGTGAGGTCTGACTTTTTCCTGGAGAACGATTTTGTGATGCAAATGTATTACTCTTTTGAACGCATATTGTTTTGAGAAGCAAAACGCTTTATTTTTTAAGCCCCAGCCAACTAGCCGGACTATTTTTGTCAACGCCAAAACGAGGCTGGAACTCAGCTCACGGGACGCAGCGGGGGGTAAGTCAATGTTCATAAATGATATTGCTAGTAGGGGATGTCATACAGCTTCATGTCAAAAGAGGCGAACTATCCCTTTAATAAAGAAGTTCTTTTACTAGAATTTATACTCTTGGGTAGATTAATCTACAACAATTTTGATCAAATTTAAGGGTTTGGACATTGTAGAAAAGTGCTGAAGTCCTAATGAGGGTCCATGGCAGCATGACAGCAGCGAGCACCACATCTGCTGACCTCCCTGACAACAACAACAGAGAAATTCATAAATTTATTATCACAGCTGCAAAGTCATGCTGAAAAAAACTTACCGTCTAAAACTTAGGTCTAAACAGCTAATGCCTCACAATGCCAAAAATTGTAATTGTAATTTCATCAACTTACCGGAGAAAATACTTCAGAAATACCAAAATGTATTAAATGTATTATTACTATAGGCATATAATAGCATTTTGGTAATGTTTTGTCACCTGACAATAAAAAGTTAACAGACTTTAGTGAAATTATCCCGTTAGACGCTGTTACCAAGCTTTCAGTTAGGTCCCTAAATCCATTAGATTTTTAACATCAACATTTAACATTTCATGCTAACCAAATGTAAAAATAATGATGTCTAAGAGTATACTTCTGATAGCTAATGCTTAAAAATGTTAAAAAAAAACATTTAAGGGGCGGTCGGTGGCGTAGTGGGTTAAGCAGCCGCCCCATGTACAGAGGCTATACAGTCCTCGCTGCAGCTGGCCCCGGTTCAACTCCCGCACCGAGCGGCCCTGTGCTGCGTGTCTTTCCCCTCTCTCTGCCCCCTGAATCCTGTCTCTCTTCAACTGTCCTCTCATTAAAGGCATAAAATACTTAAAAAAAAAAAAAAAAAAAAAACATTTAAAATGCTGTTATTTCATTAACTTACCAGTAATTGTTCTTGACGAGCAAACTGAGATCAACGGAGCAGCGTCCCTTGTTTGGAACTATTGGCGTCTCCATAACCCGGAAGTGTCGTCCGCCATTTTTTTACGACGGGAGTCAATGGGAGTGTCGTAACTCTGTATTGACTCTATAGCTCTGGTGCTGGCCTTCCTTCATTAAACTATATAGCAATGGAACTGTTTTTTTAACCAATCAGATTTCAAATTCGCCTCACTGGGCCTGCTACCTGGCCCACAATGACGTCAGAAGTTTTCCGTCCTCTGATTGGATGGTCAAAGCAAAGCTATCACAGGCAAGTTTTGCTAGCAAAACACCTCCTATGGATCTGAGTGACATTAATACATTAGATTTTACATGTTTTTGCCCACAATGGATGACGGAGAAGGAGAAACTGATTTGGTATCAAAACTTATCAAAATTCCTTTTTCAAGCTGTATGACAGAGTCATTGAAGTCTTACTTTGTTAATAAATAAATTATCAGGAACTCTTTTGAGTATTATGTATTCTATTTCAGTATATAAATATTAACTTATAAATATAAATTAAATATACTGAACTGCTGATATACGTGATAATAATAACAACAATGGTAGTCGCTCTCAATACGCAAAATGCCTCTCATAATTCATTATTAGCAGGCTAATTGATGAATAAATACCCTGCCGTTGAATATGTGTTAAAAAAATATATATAAATCAGAAGGAAACCTGCAGAAGAAATTCTTCTAACAGCTGTCTCTCTGTGTTTATTTGCATACAGCACTGTTAGTGAGATCCATGTGGGCACTCAAGACGTATTTAAATAGCGACTCTGAATGGACGGTAAACCCGCACTGAAGGCCCGGTGACCCAAAGCACGGCCCGCCACTGCGTTTAGTTGGCTACTAAGAGCCCCTGATATTAGCAGTTTATACTTTGCCATAATTACTTCAAACATGTTACGATGGATAGCAACCAGAGTGACAAGTACAGTAACAAACAATAAGAAAATACATTTTACTGTACTGTGTTGACTTCAATCCATCTTTCGGCTGCACAGTCTTAGGGCTGTGCAAAAGATTGTGTCTTTGACATGTCAATGAACAAAGGGAACAAAGTCTGTACAAAGTCTGAACAAAAG
This sequence comes from Odontesthes bonariensis, assembly GCF_027942865.1. Taxonomy (NCBI): domain Eukaryota; kingdom Metazoa; phylum Chordata; class Actinopteri; order Atheriniformes; family Atherinopsidae; genus Odontesthes; species Odontesthes bonariensis. The sequence goes on from NC_134523.1 coordinate 30,291,046, forward strand.
ACTCAGGAAAGATGTCGAATCCAGATTTCCGGACCCGCTGTCCCTCTCTTCTTAGAAACAGAATCTAATCGGTGCAACGTGTAGTTTTCCAAAAACTGAAAATTTCACAGATTCAACTTTTCTACGTCATCTTTGTTCAAGCTCCAGTTAAATAGTGTTATGAAATGCAGGGATTAAATAACTTGAAGTTCATCATTGATTCACATTTTACGCAGCGATTGAGCTTTTTCAGTTAGAGCCTTCGTTGGTGTTCTTTGATGTTTGACAGTCCATTTAAATCATTTGTTAGGAATTGAAGAAGTGCTGAGACGATACTTCCGTTTCTCACTGGCAGATAAAGTGAAACAACACACATTATTTACAGGCCCGGTTCTGGACTCATTCCTGGTCTGTCAGCTGTCTGATTTAACTTAATAACTGAATAGTATTTAAAGGTTATTCACCCTGAAGACTTTTTTGGTTCACTTTCAAGACAGTGGACGTGTGAGGATGCAGGTGTTCACTTTCAGGGATAATTTGCCTTATGCCGCAATCGCCGCATTTCACCTCACGTGTGAAGGAATGGAGGGACGAGGAAGAGTAGCAGCAGCCTTTGATGACTCATACAGCTCTCTGTGCTTCTGCAACGTCTCTAATAATCTCCATTTACCCCTCGCAGACCTCGAAGAGACTTCCTTTCCCTCATCACCCCCACAGAGGAAGAATTAAAAGAATTAAACCTCATCCTCCTCCATCCAAGACACCGCGTCTAGACTACCTCCCCAAAGGCTTTTTTCACCCGACAACTCATCAGAATGGAAATGGGACTTGAAAAAACAGGAAAAGGGAGGAATAGGGACAAGCACCGGAGATGTCGGAAAGAGTGATGAAACCGGAGTTGTTTTTCATGCAACCACATCTTTGTGTACGAAAGGTAATTTACTCTGAATGGAGCAGCAGGTGCTGAGATTTAGGGGGTACGCACTTTCGGCAGGTGGGGCCGCGAGTGGAAGACGATGGGGTTTATGATGTACTCTGCTCTGACGTTTATGGAGAGCATTTTGTATAAGCCTGCTTTTATTCAAATAAACAGACAGAGACAAGAGACAAACAAAGAGACAGATGGAAACGAACACAGAATATCACGCACAACCACAGTGCGGCAAAAAACATGACAACGCACCGTTCAGTGGAACATATGCACACATCCTCACACAGAAATGAGCGTGTACGCTCTTCAACCTTCATCAAAGGTCAAATCTAATTTGCACACCGACACATAAATACAAGCGACAGAGACAATAGCCATCTATTTACAAGACCAAACTGATGACACAAAAATGTCTAAAAAGGCAAACTGTTCAACTATTGATCCGAAGATACTTTGAAAAGGCTTCTGAATGAAGCAAATAATACATAGCTTTAGTATTTATGTTTGCCATTTCATTCCCAAAGTAATAACAGCACGAAGGCAGAGAGTAAAAGAGCAGTCTGTGGCCAAACATTTATGCGGCTCAATAAAATCTGCTGGAGCAAAATCAAGGTGCTCTAACAGCTCACAGCGAGCCCATTAAGCTTACAATGCTCCTCTTTAAAGACTAAGTAAGCACCATGGGTGGCAATAGTTTCAGGATTACTAGTACTACTACTTTTTTTTATGATTTTGGTCCTATTCTGATCTCCAGAAGAAGAAATAATTAAAGCTGCGGTCGGCAACTTTTTTTTAGTCATATTAGCTTGAACTGTCATGGGATTCTGGAAGTAGAATATATAGGCTGTTTAGGAAAAATAACGAAATCTGTAGCTCCCTCTGAAGCCTGTAATCATGCTTGCAAAAATCGAGCGCTCCCGGCTGTTTTTAACCAATCAAGTTAGGGTGGAGGAATCCTACCTGTCAATCACAGCTTGTGCACACGCTGCTGAGCATGAGTCTGCCCCAGCTTGTGTGCGCTCACACTGGTGTGAACTCACGTGCACAACCTCGTCCACAGAGGGGGAGGGGTTTGGGGGGCGATTCGGAGCTTGTTAGAGGTTGGGGGAGGGACCTGAAAGTTGTATCAGTTCGAATTTTCCGACTTTAGACTCGTAATTTTGAAAACCTGCCGACTGCAGCTTTAATTGTTCTTCCAGTCCCAGGTATAAAGATATAAAGTTTAGAGTGAAGGTCCAGAATAAGTGCTGGTCAATTTCAGACCAAAAAATCCCCGGTCGAGACTGACAAGACCCTAATGTCCGTAACGGTGTGTCTGCGTGCCCATTCATGTTCTGTTTCCAGTCAATACCAAAGCAGAATTATTCATTTGGTCTTGGTTCGCTTTGTTGTTCACATTGAAATCTTTTTTTCAAACCAACAGATGCTTTATGAAAGGCTTTAGGAGAGAGTCGCTCTGATGGGATAGTTTCTTTGATGGAACTCACAAGCATTCAGAATAAGCCTATGAAAATGCTACGTTGGTCCACAGCATGAAACTAAAATTTGGGAAAATAATCCTCCTTTTATGGACTTCTACTACACAGTCAGTTACTATTGGCTGGGGCTAGGCATAGAAAAACACACGGTTAGCCTAAAGCATTAATAGTACGTGGTAACTGATGGGCAGCAATTTGCTGAATGCTTTCCTATACAAAGAGACAATGACAAATGTTACAAATATCACGATTTCTGCCTTTGTTGTAACACCACTACTTCGTTGTTGTAACATCACTACTTCGTTGTAACACTACTACGTCGTAGTATCGTTGTATATTTTGGACATTTGGACAAACTAATCTATTACATGTTATCTTGTGAAGGCTTTTTTGATATGTCTCAAAGAGCTTTAAATGTGTAAGGGGCCAAAAAGCTTCTTCATTATTCAAACAATTTTGAAGGAAAATGGTGGTTCCCACTGCCGTCATATCTAAGTCCAATGCCTCACTATCGGCAGCCTGCTGTTGGAGTTCTGGAAATATTGTGTCTTTCTCTGCATCTTCTTCAGATTCTCTAATGAGCTTTTACCTCTGAAAAGTGAATTCTGATAACTCTGGCCCATCCTTTTAAACAAAACCTTTCTTTAATGTATAAATACCGCAGTACATAAAAGAACTTTATGTATGTGCTGCAGTGCACAGTACTGATGTGAACATTTGAGGCCTTTTTTGTTTCATGTGTTTTTGTACACTTTAAAGAAATCCCATCTTTCCATCCAACCTGCCAAACACACTTTTATACGCACGTTTATAAATCAAACCACAGTGTGTGTAGAAGGTCTAAACATTTTACAGTATATAGCTACATGCTAATCCAACGCCCCAAAACAAAAAGAGGACAACTTGAAGTCCATCAGCATGTGGTCTGACCCCCAAAGACCCCTGACCTCAACATCACGGGGTCACTCCTGGATTACATGCAGAGTCAGGGGATGGTTTAAATTCTCAATTTGTAGCGTGTCAAGCCGTGCATGTGAACCGAGAAGAATGTTTTTGGGTTTTTTTTCTCTTTGCTGGGTATGAGCTTAACTGATAACTAATAACCGCGCTCAGCATAACTTTGGAAAAGAATCCTCACGACTTAAAAAGGCTCCTCGGATCTTAATATTTTGGATAGACCTGAACATCCCTTCAAGAAACTACAGTCATCAAATTAACTTTCTATACCTCAAAAACAACATGATGAATGAAAAAGAAAAAAAACCCACAACATTTCTGTTGTAAGAGCTGCACTGAACATCTTCAAAAGCATAATCACAAAGTGTAGGCTATGTGTGTGTGTGTGTGTGTGCACACAGGCAATGAAACTATTCAGGAAAGCGCTTATGACTGAGAATCACCAGTCCAATTAGGGAAGCCTTGCATGCTTTGTTCTCACAAATAATAAAAGAGGCTCAGGCATGAAGAGCGGTTTAACTCGAGCACTTGTCGCAGCCAGACAGGTTGACAGCAGACAAAGTCAGAGTCCCAGGCAGCTGAGGATTTAAGAAACAAATGATAGGGAGTCTTCACTACAGTGTGTTCACCATGTGGGCCTCCTTCAAAGAATCGCTTTCGTGCACAGTTTAATTTAGAGGCCAATTCTTTTATTTGGCCTCCCCTATGTGTCCAGCCAGACTAACATGAGTTTAAACTGTACAACTTTCAAATCAGGTTGAAGTAAAGTCCGAACCTTCCCTTATCTCACATCTGAATCCATTATCAGCCACAAAAAAACTGCAGCGGTGTCTCTCAGATCCCCGCAGTTCATAAAATATTCACCTGTTACTGTCTGCAAGGTGGCTGAGCAGCACAAGGTTATCTAAGGGCAGAGACTGAGATGGCCCCTGAGAATCTGCAGGTCCACCAAGTCGCACAGCCTCAATTAATCTCTGTCAGCACTTCGACAATGTGACCCATCGCTGTCCCTTCTCATGATGGTGTTTAATGGGAGTAGGTGGCTTTGACTTGCTGGCCATCATCTACTCAATTTATGGATATCCTATAGAGGCTGAGCCTGAGGGTGGGCCGAGGTATCGATTTCACTTTCTGAAATACAGGCATTAAATCAGCCATTCAAATAGTTAGTTTAAAAGTCTATTACTCTCCCACTTTTGTGTGCACTCTCTGTCAGGGATGTGAAAGGGAGCTGAAATAATGTTTGAGATAATCTAATAACCCCTCATCTCTTCTCCGCTACATCTCTCTGCATCTCAAAGCGAACACGTACACACTCAGAGACATTAGCTTGAGCTGCCATGCGGCACCCGCTGTCATTAAAGGGCTATGCTAAGTCGCCAGAACACATGTAAACAAGATGAAGGAATGAGGTCAATGAATTAAGTGAAGCCCCTGTCATGCCTGCATTGTCTAATGTCAAATGCTGTCAGAATACATTCAGTTCAAGCTATTCCTGGGCAAAAACAAGACAGATGTAAGGATCTCATGTATGCTCATAATGGTACACACAAGGCCTTATAGTACACTGTGTCAGTATCAAAGTAATGAATGGTTTTCTTTGAGACACCAATGAAAACAGTCAGGATATTCTGCTTTGTAATGATGAATGCCGGCTCAGGGCACACGACCACAACCTTCTGTCAATGCAGATGCAGCAGAATTCATTCATATTAGTCACTTTCAGAAAGATCTGGACCACTTTGCATCCCACTAATGGCTGGCCTGTGGAAAAGGCCACGAGGCAGTCAGCATAACTTTGGAGAAAAAAAACACATTTAAATAAAAAGTGGAAGCAAGATGCACTGCATCATTATCTCTGGGTCTAGCTCTCTCCTCCTGCCTTGCTCCAGGGTGTGCCCGCTGTTCGTGGCTGCACAGTTGGTGCTGTGCCACCCCACAGAGGGCGAGCCTCGTGAACAGGCCGTGCCGGATAACATTTCACCTCGTGTTAGCATCACAGCTTGTTTTGAGCGTGGGACCGAGACGAGCAAGGCTACTGTTAATTCATCGCCACGGAACAATGTTCCAGCATGTGGGTCTATTTGTGCTTATGCATGTTTGTTTGCAAGTGCTTTAGTGGGCACTATGGACAGAGAAAGAAAGGGAAGCTGGGATATAGGTGCAGAGACATGCAGCTTCTATAAAACAGAAAGTGGATTCTGTGCAAGTGTGTTTTCTAATCCTTAGGCTATCACAGAGTAAAGTTCCAGAGGGGAGCATTGCATCATACTAACCTGCAGAAAGAGACCCCTTAACACAACAAAATCCCTCGCTTATTCTCAGAGAGATGAAAACACATAAGCATGTCTGGGCCGAACAGGCTGCTCTAAATGGGATCACTCTGCGGTCAGCATAGGTTGCAGGAAGAAGGGTTTTGTGAAGATTAATGTGGCCACAGGGTGCCTAGCGGTAGCTTCACCTCAAGCCAGGCTCTGCGGCCACAGAATAAATTAACTACCTGTTACATCTGACCAAAAATCCAAAAGAGCCAGGGGATCCCAGGAGCTGTGCACTGTGCAGGTCTCCTCGCATGATTCATACTTGTGCTGATTAAGACGAAAATCATTCATCACCAACTCAACGAGTATGTGTGTCACCTTCGAAGGGGATGAGAAAGATGAGTTAGAAGATGTAATGTGCTCAGTACTCAGTAACTGGATGTCGCTGCGGTATTGAAGGCTATCTGCTTGGGTGCAGAAGTCAAAGATCAGCTGACAATGGTCCATGAGGAACGTGGTCTTTTCAATAATACAGTTACATCCCACATGAGCACGGAAAAAGTTTCTTTCGTAAGCAATCGATGTCTTGGAACCCCTGGGTCCACCTGGAGGTCACAAGGTCTTCAACAGTAGGCATCCAGGAAATAATCCTTGGGTTAATTATCTGATGCACCAATCATTGATGAACACTGGACACAAAGCTAAAGACAACCTCAGCCTGGCGATATGGACGTAAAGCTTTCTCTAACCCTCGGGCTAGAATCTCTAGGAGGGCTAAAGTGGATTTCTGAGGAGAATCGGGGCCTCTTAATCTCTTTTGTCACTGCAGAACTCAGTGAGGATGATTATTCCAGGAAGAAAATGAACAGATTTTCCACATTAAATTCAATAAGCACACTGAACAATTTTATCATTTTGGCCCTTAATAAAAGAAAAACGAGCCAGTGTTAAAGTTGGCAAAGCCTTAGAACACGAGCATATAGAACAGGATGTTCTCTAAATTTCAGCAGTGTATGCTTGTAAAACGACAAACAAGCGAACAGATCTGTCATTGATACTTGAATCTTGTAGTTAGAAAACATCGCAAAAGCTTTAAGATTCTTCCTATAGCAAGCTCAGAAGTAATGCCGCTGCATGGAATATGATCAGACGGTTGTCTCAGCAGCGATTAGCATGTAGCACAAGGAGACCTGGAGACATACCAAGCTGCAGTCCCGTAAAGAATGGATGGATGTGATTTCCGGTAATCCCGGATCATCCAGGCCCTGATTGAGGCGAGATCTAGCTGTGTCTCTGTGCATCGCCCGTCCCGTTTAGTTACCCAGACACATTAATGCCAGTCATGCATGGGAAACAATCAGGGCCCGTGGACATAATCCTCACCCGAAGCTGTTCAAATAACTCTGAGGGAGGTTATGATGGCAAAGTCAGACACTGAATGCGAGGGATACAGTTTTTGCATTCATGAATCTCTGCATTGGGCTTTGCAGCAGGAAGCTATTACAAAAAAACACTCCATGAGCACAGCAAGTAAGCCTTTTGAAATGATCCATATACAATGCAAACAGCTATGTGGATAGTGTATCTATTTGTACAAGGGAGTGCGTAGGTACATAGGGTGCCTATAACTTGGATGTCTGCATGTTTACGGGAGCCTGTGCGTTTTCCCACTCAGTCAGCACGCTGACTTGACAGAGAGCTCTAAGTCAAAGGACAGAGCAATATTACTGGCTGTTTTGTTTGGCACATTTCCCCCTGTCGCTCTGTCATTCCAGCTCAGCATCAGGGCCTTTAACTGAGATGCTCTGACGGCTTTTCTGTCACATCGGCAGCGCAGCGGGAAGTCTGACTGATGGCCGGGACAGGGAAGAAGTGTGGGCTGGTGAGTGGGGAGTAGCAAATCAAAGCAAAAAAGACAACATGTTTGCCTATCTTTGTGTGCATTAGAAAGCACGAGAGGGAGGGTAGAAATGCACGCCTGCGGGGAGGTGCAGCTCTGGTAAAAGCTCATGGATGAAACAGAGGAAGAAATAGATGCCTTTAGCCATTACTGTTCGTCTCTTTGGCTGAAGCTCAAGCATGATCCAAGCAGTGTGAGGTCTCAGATCTAAAAGCTACAGAGTTTTTCCTAAAGTACAAAATATATTTTATACATATATACATACACATCTCTCTCAAACATAGTTTTAGTGTTTGGTGGTCAGCCAATGCTTCTGAACAACTAGCATCAGCACCCTTTGTATGGGAGCCTGGTGCTTGAGGACAGCCAGTATTCAGCTGCAAGCTAGCTTTGGCTTCATGTATTGCTCATACAGACAGGGCAATGGCACTGCAGAACTGCTAACATTGTCAAAGTTTAATGCAGGGGAACTTGAAACTGGTTGTATTCAAAAATTATATTTTGGAAGTACTTCAGACCATAGGCTGTATAGACAGATGCATCAGACTGCTAGAAGTAACTCACCATCTGATCCACCTGAGGGGAACTCTAGCAAGTGATAAAAACTACTATAATGTTTGCTTTGTGACAAAAATTGATGAAACAAGTAAGCAAAAACCTCCTAATAGGACAACACAACACCAAATAATCAGAAAAGCTATGTTATGATTCTAAAATGTTAATATATGGTAACAACTAGGCACCAAGTGAGCAGCGGAGGCAACACGTAAAAGCAAATCTCTGTCCAGTGTTCAACGTCACCTGACTGCCTGCTGTTCAGCACAGTCAGCTACAGCACGTACCCCATCAGAGAATCAAAAAATACCAGCAAATCACCAACACGACAGCAAAATGCCTAAAACAAGATATGCAGCCCATCACTACTGTTTAGGGAGAAGGGTCTAAGGAACTTCTGACAAAACTGGAGAGTCGCACAACAAGATTCTTGCCTTCGCCACAGGTAGGTGGACATCACTCAGTGGGGTTACATGGCACTGAAAGGATCGGATAATTGGCTAAATTATAATAAGATTGAGTTATTATTAATTTCTTAATCTGACAAGAAATTGGATTGGATCGGATTACTCGCGATCGGATTAAGACACGATTTAACCGAGTTATCGATAACTCGGTTGAAAGTCAAAATAAACATGCTTGTAGCTTGAAGCACGTGGTGAATTAGACTTTGCGTTCTGCGCATGCTCAAGATTTTTTCCCGGGGTCGTGAACCGGAAGTTGGAAGAGACGATATTATTATTGTTGTCGCCGTCGGAAAGAAACAAACAACACGATGGAGAATCGCGTTTGTGCAATAAGCATGCTCATCACAAACGAAATGTAGAGGGACGTACCTTCATCTTGCTCTTCATTCGCCATTTTCTCGAATGCCTGAGTTTGTTGTTGAAGGGGTCAACCTGAAGTGGCTCTATTAGCAATAGTTGAAATGGGTACAGCGCCACCTATCGTATCGGAGTATGACATGCTTTGTGCCTCTGATTCGATTCATTCACCGCCATATATCCTAGGATAATTACCCTTGCTCAAATAAGGAGCAACTCATTCTTATTGTAATTTAGCCAATAATCCGATCCTTTCAGTGCCATGTAACCCCACTGACTGGCCATAAATGCTTATGTAACAGTCGGAAGACACACAGCTGTCCACGTTGCAGAAAGCATCGACAGTGCACTGGATGAATCTGAGTTGTCCCATGAAGCTATTTTAGCTGTCGCCATGGAATATGTGACCTAAGACCATTATTTTTTTTTTTTTTAAAGTGACAGCCAACTGACTTAGTGAAGCAAAATATGAAATATGTAAGAGGTAATATGTAACCATGCAAAATCCTATGATAAATACTATATTAAAATGCTACTTTGTCACTGTCATTCCCCCTTGCTTGAGAACAAGGCATTTTAGCTTTTGTAGCGGCGCACTCAGACCTCATCCATCAGTGAGCTGAAAATGCCAGCAGCTGAGGGACAGAAGGAGGGACTGGGGGTTGGGTTGCTGCCCTGAAAGTTCATTCTTCAAGCCAGAAATCTCTGCACCTGGCTGATTAACTGTTGAGTCATTTCTATGCTATAAAAATGTGCACATTTTCATAGCATAACGCATTGATGGAATACTTTGACATCATTTCTTTTGAGTAAAATAAACAGTAAACAAACCAGATACAAACAAGTTGGCCCAGACATCAGATAAATTAATACTCTACTGTGCCAGTTCATTCTTGGAGGCGTCGCTTCACATCAGACATCCTTTCATTAGCTGTTTAAGCTTCATCCGAGCAAAACGGGCACAAGCTCCAGCCATCCAGCGAGCAACTCAGAGCCCTGATGCGAGGTGGCAGTGCTAACCACTGTGCCACCATGCTGCCCACATCAGAGAAACTCTGGGTTTAACCACATCCCTACAGCTAAGTGGGTGCTCCACTTTCCTCCCACAATCCATCCATCCATCCATTTTCTATACCGCTGAATCCGTCGGGCGGGTCGCGGGGGGGGCTGGAGCCTATCCCAGCAGTCAATGGGCGAGAGGCGGGGTACACCATGGACAGGCCGCCAGTCCATCACAGGGCCACACAGAGACAAACGAGACAAACAACCATGCACCCTCCCACAATCCATCCCCAAAAAGGTTATATGAACCCTACAGAGCAATGCAAACACAGTTATTTAAATCAAGCGTGGACGACTGCAACAACGTTGTGTAAGACCTTTACATAACTACATTTATATTTGCTCAGAACCATACCCTGACCCACACATCTAGATTAAGCACATATTGTTATTTGTAGGGCCCGACCGATATGGTTTTTTCAGGGCCGATACCGATACCGATAATTATGGAAATGGGAGGCCGATAACCGATATGTGCAACCGATAAATAGAAACATTATTCACGATAAATTAAAAATAGCATGCCCTGACACAAACTTTCATATCCATTAAATCCTTTTAATTGTAAAAATTAAAAGTGCAGGGAGCTGCCAGCAGCATTTGTAAAATAAAGCCAAACATAACTTAGAATTAAACAGGAAATAAAATAATAATATAAATACATAATTATCAATAAAAAAATAAATCACTCCCTGCTATGAGAATACTTGAATATATGCTATTTTTATATTAAGAAGTAATAGAAAATTAACTGACTGAGAACTAAAAAGCAAGTGTAGGGAGCTGCTTATAGCATTTTTAAACAGTAAAATAAACATAAACATCCCTGTACAACTTTACAATGAACCATCTGAGTCGCGTCACGTACGGCTTCATGAAGTTGTTCACCTAACACCATGGTTGTTAGCGCAAGCCTGCTAGCTACTTGGTGGTGGTGTGACAGCCTGTCTGGCTACTCGTAACAAGATGTTACTCCAGATGTTTGAAACGCATCGACTGGCCAAAAAGTTAAACTATTAAAGTTAAGTAAGAGGGACATTACGACCAATCACCGTTGGTTCTAACGTGCTGGGTAACCAGTTGTTACGGAACAAGATAGGCTCTCACACTGGCAGGCTACCAAGTAGCTAGCAGGCTTGCACTAACAAATGGTTAGTCTCAGGAACAAACACAAACACGTTTTATTTGGTCTTCATTGACCATGGCTTTCAGTCCACCTTTCGTGTAGAACTACAGACACGTTCACATTTCCATGTGGGGGTTTAAAAATGACTGTACACTATGCTGAGACTGCTTTATGGACAACCGTTTCAGTGAGGAGTATTCGCTGTCATTTAGCTCCTTACGTGAGCTAAAGGTTTGCGTCGTTACACAGATCAAATGGACCATTTTCACTAGTTGTATACACTAATAAAGACATTGTGGTGCCGTGCTTTTGCAACGTTGGTGTGTTTGTGACTTATTGCAGGGGATAAGGCTTCGTATATGCTTACCTTGAAGGGAGTTTGTTCTCTCTGCTTCAAGTAGTACTGCCACCACCGCGGCCCCACTTGCACCCGCACCGCAGCCACCTTGAAACCGCTCACAGCGTTCAGTAGCCACCCCGCCCCCAACTTGCGCCGCGGCCGCCTTGAAACCGTTCGAAGCCTTGCGTGTTGATTGGTTGTATTCCGTGTGCCAAACAAATCAGATGCTGTGACGGGCGGGGCAATGCTCATGAGCTCAAAGTGGCGAGAGCGAGAGCAGAAGACGCGTTCAGAACGAAACGGCTGCAAAATTTGTTGTGAAAATTATATAAACTTATCGGTGGAAATTTATGGAAAGTATGGCCGATGCCGATATCCCCAAAATGCTAAATATCGGCCCGATATATCGGTGGGGCCGATAATCGGTCGGGCCTTAGTTATTTGGTCCCAAATGATTCTAACAAAAATAAATCTATTCCTTGATGTTTTATTATCATGTTATGGATTTATCTACTAAAATAATTTAATACCGGAAACATAGATGACGACAGTTGTGAGAAGAGAGATTGTGTTTGTGCAATGCAACAACTTCCAACAGCAACAGCCCACTGATTAACAACTCAAAACTTTACCAAATCCAGTGTACCTGCTGCAATCTAATTCGAATAAACAGGAAATTGAAAAATTTACCTAAAAGGATGAGACCTTGGTCCGTCAAAATTCTCAATGGCAGATTTCCTGATATTTGCTGGGTTTCTTTTCGGTGGAACCTTTTTACGAGGCATGCTGTAAAAGGAGTTCTGGATTTAACCCCTGAAATCCAATTTGCTCTCTTTGTTCTTCCAGATTTGATTTAAACCAAGTCAGCCTGGAAACGTTTCTTGGTTTGTTTTACCGGCACAAACTGTAATGACGAAAACGGCTTTTAATAACATCCTATAGTTTGGTTTTAGATTCTTTAATATCATTACTGTTACTGTTATCATTATTGTCATTTATCTTTTTTTGTTTAATGTGTATTTAAAATACACTGGAATAACCTCACAGCTCTGGAAATTTATCATACACTTTTCAATGCAAATATCTAATCTGATTTATTCTCAAGATCCCTGCTGATTATGATGATTATGAAAAATTTAATTTCCCGAGGAAACGTAAATTGACTAAAATGTCCCTCAGTTTAGTTTCTTTTCAGAATCTAAAATGAAGAATGTTTAAGGTTCCCTGAACATCAAACATCTCTTTCACTACACAATGATGTCCTGGTTTCAAAACGTATCTTTGGCATTTGTGCATTTTAATTTCTTATCATGTATGGATTGGCATACCTATAACATGCTAACCTTTTACACGGCTTTCTGCAGATGAGCATGAAGAATATGTAGGCAGGGGGAGAAAGTTTGGGTTCCAGAGGTTTTCTGGTTCACATTAATAGTCCGTTTGCAGTCAGTGTATTTTATTAATATAACTATCAGTAGTATTTTATTATTTATTCAATTATTTTTGAGCATGTATGCATTTAAATAGTCATGTGGAAACTACAAAACAAAGAAAATGTCAGCCAAAATACAATAGAGACCATCAGATGTCATCTGACAAAGGTTTTGTCTTTGTAATCTTAACCAGGACATTCATCATCTCCTAGCTACACCACAAGCCCCTCGAAATACTGGCTGCTTCCCCTTGGACGTGTAGTCATTAGAATATAACTCATAGGTTCCCAGACTGGCAATAAGCTAATCTTGGCCAGGCCTTGTAAACCTCTAGATTCTAATTTATAATCACATCACCAAATGTCTGAATCTTGTTTTTTCCATCTTGAAAAAAAAAAATTATCTGGGAGGTACACGAGGTGTGAGTGTCATCTCCCTGGCAGGAAGCTGTACTGCACACAAACAAATAGGTACGGACACTTACACATACATCCCGAGTCTCTTTGAGAAGACAGGAGAGGCTAAATCCTCTGGATAATGGGCAGACAGCGCCCTGTGTCGTCTTTCATTTTGGCAGAAAAAGAAGAAGTAAGATTTAAGAGACTCTGGAGACACAGTCTTCAAGTAGACAGATTGCTTCTACAAATACACCCGGTCCCCTGTGGAGGAGCCAGCTCCTTAGAGGAGACTCTTCTCTAAAGATATTCAGTTGAATTTATAAGAACATCAGAGGGAAGGAGAAGAGAGAGAGCAATAACTACCCTCATAAACCTGTCTTTACTTCAGAGCATTGACTCGAATAAACGCAAAGTGCCAGTGTTGTTGGAGCATTGCAGAGTTTTAGGATCTCTCACAGCATGGGCAACCTACTTTGAGATACAACACCATCCTCTTAAGACTTGAGAATGGCTATAATTAGTCTCTATTGTCTATGATTCATTGAGAAAGCGGGTAATTTATTTCCATGAGGGATGATATACCAACTATAGGCCAGCTTTTCCTGCATCCTCCTTTGATAGAACCACTGATCAACGGTTTGCTAATGAAGTATCAATGATTGCTAGCACAGTACTAAAGGATTTTTCAGGGTATAAAAGCTTGGGACAAAATACCACCAATTTTCTCATTTTCTTTTTGCCACTCAAAAAAGTGGAGTCTATGATCTGTCAGAGCAGGGCTGCAATTATCCTTCATTTCAACAAGATTCTAGAAACTCCGCAATCAACAGCACAGAACATGAAACTTTACAGCCACAGATTACATAGTGTGAGATTCGTATTCATGGCTGAGGCTCTTTGCAATCAGATCCACTTGTGGTTATTGGCTGCAGTAATCAAGCCCATTGCACTGTGATCTGCATAGTCAGAATCGGGAGGCCCGAAAATAATAAGTGGAGCACAGGTGCCGGTGTGGTGGGAAATGTGCTGGTAGAAAACCCTGCACAGGCCAGAGTAAACAGAGCAAAAAGAGTGAAGTGGACAAAAAGTTACACAGGGTGGTGACTTCAGGAATGGGATAAAAGAATCCCTTCCCTGTATGATTTGGAAGCATTTGTGTGACATACGTTGTCACCAAAGTGCCAGAATTTCCCTTGGCAGCTAGTACATATCGATGATAAATCCTATCGGACATGAATGCAGTATAAACCTGGCTGATTTATTTTCGGCCTACTGCTCAGAATCAATAAACAAGTCAGGTTTGTGAAGCATCTGACAGTGATGACAGTTTATTTTTATACCTATGAACCTACAGAAGCAGACTTTGATTGATATGAATTTTCAAAACTGGTATTAACAATTACGGTATCAGCTAACTGCAAAAAGCGCTTTGGGATTCAAGACGAATCCAAAGTGAACAAAATAAATTTTAAAAGACTTTTGGAAACTGCTATCTGCCAGGGGTTCCCAAAGCTAAATTAACCATTGCAGGATTTTCTCTCACCTGGTCAAATTTTATTCTGTATATCACCGGCTTTTTCCCCCAATTTTGTATTTAATGTTCCAACCAGCTTAGCATTTCTCTCTGTGATGGTACATACGTAAAAGAGGTCTCAAATACACAGCGCAGTTAGGTAAGATCCAAAAGATTATGTTTTTTAATGAAGCAGGGGTGAAACATAGATAATCAGTCTATGAAGTAAACCAAACAAGTCAAAAAACAGAATCCACAATCAGAATTAGGGCAAAAGAAAAATCAGAAGCAAACAATACAGACAAGGACAAGGCCAAAACCAGAAACAAGCCAAAGTCATACACTCAACCAGAGGTTTGACCAGAATGGCGTGTGTGGGTGGGCAGTTAGCTCATCTGGGGGGGCAGAAAACAATACCTGAAAAAATAAATAAATAAATAAATTAGTGGTGGGCCGTTATCGGCGTTAACGTGCTGCGATAATTTGAGAGTCTTATCGGGCGATATAAAAAATATCGCCGTTAATCTATTCTCAACGTTGGGTTGGGAACTGGGTCAAAATAGGTAGCCTAAGCAAACTGTGATGACTTTTACCTTGATATTTTAGCTCGGGTGTGGGCTGATGTACTTTGTCTGCCGTTAGGTGTGATTAAAACAGAAGAACGCCACTTTACAGAAGCCTGTGCTAGGCAGTTTATGGAGGTCGCTTATCTGTGGGGGATAGTTGACAAAATCTGCTCTGTTGGAACAGACAGCGCTCCTAATATGGTGGCCGCAGGGAGGATACTGCGCGTGTGGCGCAACAGAGACGCACTGCACACAACGCTATCTCAACAGCAGCACCACCTGGCCCTCCCAACAAGTGCTGAATATGAGAAGTTGGCGAAGCTAGAGAAACTGCTGGAGCCATGCATGTGAATAAGCTGGTCTGCCCTAATGTTGCGACCTCCGCTACCGCTGGAGAAGCTTCGCTTGAGAATTTGCTTTGGTAGCTCGTGACGTCACATTTAGAATGTTCAATTCTTAAAGGCCCCGCGGCTGTGCAGCACCCCCGCAGAAAAGAACATGAGGAAAGAGAGGGCAGGAACACGAATAAACGTTTTGTTATTTACAATTTGTTATACAAGATATACATCACTTTTACAAATGATGTAAAACTACATTAGGTACACCTGAGAAGAGCAGGAATAGCAGAGGCAGCTTCGAAAATAAACTAAATTTGAAATAAAATCCGAAATAAATCCGAAATAAAACTTAATTGCAGTGAGAAAGGTATGCGTGGGGTTACTACACTATTGTATTGAAGCACTCGACACGGCAATTGCAACAGTCTCAGGACTAAACGACTATTGTTTGGATAGGAACCAAAGTTTACACGTCTGTTTCCGTGAACCCCGCGGATTGCCGGACCCCTGAATGAGCCATTTTAATCTAGATTAATCTAGATTAATTTCAAGATTTCAGTGAGATTAATCTAGATTAAAAAAATTAATCTATGCCCACCACTAAAATAAATAAATAAAATGAAAATTAAAAAAAAAAAAAAAAAAAAAAAAAAAAAAGATGGAAAACCACTACTACAACTTCAAGCATAATAATAATAATAATTCAATAATGAAAATATGGTCACACTAGCATAAATCATGACCGTCAATTTTGTTAACAGTGTGGAATTTTTTTATGAATTTTTTTTTGTTTGTTTGTTTGTTTTTTTTGTAAAGAAATGTAGAACTTGTATGATGCATGGGTTATGCTTTTTATTCCAAAGACAATAGTGGCTGGCTGCCTGCCTAGGCTGGCAATTCAACTAGCACATACAACTAGTCTGGACCTTAACCCAGACTCAAGCTAGATTTAGCCAACATATCTGCAAATTTCTGATGGCCTCCCCATCCGGGCTGGTTGGGCTTTAATAACAACCAAGAAGAGTGGAAGGAATTATGAATGTAACGATCTGCAGGCTTGTGTTTTACCAAAAAATGTTTGAGGCTATCATTGCTGCAAAAAGTGCTCCGATCAAAGTTTAAATGAAAGGTTTCAACAATGATATGAGATAGTAAGTAGTAGATTGGAAACTTCACTCTTGCATGTTTTATCTATAAAACACTCAAAAAACCTATATTTATACTTCGTGTGGACTGATGAGGAAAAAAAAATTATCTAATCTAAGATTCAGGTGTGACAAAATGTGGGGAACTGGAACTATCTGTCAGGAGTAAACACCTTTTAATAAAAACATTCATATCAACAGGCTAACGTATAAGCCTGATAGTTACACCATGTCACTCTTGACTACAGCCACTAAGCTTTGAGGTCAGAGATCAGATCCACAGATCATCAATCAGTCTAGAGCCGTCAATTCTCTTTGTGTTCACGTCAAGGTCAGAGTGTACAGTCCTGAAAAACACTCAATTTTAGCACACAGTGTTTGATTTTCTCCATTTATCATTGGTAACCCTGGACCAGGCCAGCAGACACCCCCATTCAGCCTTTTCCCGATGAAATAGTGCCAAAGCTGCTACAGGTATACAGTCAAGATGGGCCGTTGGTACAATGTGCTAGTGTGAGGACACTTTAGGGAGGATGCCCCAGAAAAGTTGCTGTGCTCATAACCAAGTAGAAAGAAGTTTTCTCAACTGTACTCATATATAAAAAGCGATATTAAAGGTGGGTGCACATGCAAAATGCTCCTTAAGTCTCGCACCTGGTTTTACAAAAATGCAGAGTCTCCCTTGGGCCTGTCAAAGCCTTGAGAGAAGGCACAAACGGCAGAGGGCCAGGAGAATAAAAATACCACACTCTTTTTTTTTTTTTTCTCCATATGTAAAAATAGTCGGGGTGAATGCTTTCCACAGACGGAAATTTTCTAGTTCGAACTGAAGTATGGGTGAACTGATTTGAGTGTACATCAAGTGCAACGCAACAAATAAGACAAGTCAGATGTAATTCCTGCACTACTCTTGACAAACGAGGCGTTCTTAGCGGGACGTAATGGTCTCTAAAACAGGCCTAGTGCCGTTGCGCACATTAATGAGACGCCTCGCTTTAATGCAAGTTGCCTTTCTTTGTGAGCATGTTTGTTCGGATGCACAAAAATCCCAGAAATGGAGCTCCGCCACACGGATCATGCAGCTGCAGACAGTGACCCTGCTGTGTTCAAACAGTGGACAAACACGCTCTCTATCCTTCACACAGGGACTGAGTGGCCCCATCATTCCTCTTCCTCCCCATCTTCATTCTTCACCCATTTCCTTCTCTTATTCATTCCTCCAATTTCTATACTTTTCCCATAATTTACTCTTTTTCCATTATCAGCCTACACCGCTGAGTCCTTTCTGCAGCAGTCTCTCTCTGTCCATCCCCGTGTTTCAGTCTCCTGTGGACTCTGATAATGAGAGAATATGGTTTTTCTTCCGTGCTTTCTCTGCGAGTAGCATGCTGCTGTGCGGTTGCAATAGGGGTTTAAATCCTCCAGCACAGCTCGCCATCACCGCCGCAGCGGCCCACTGGGCCGGAATAAATTCCGGAGCCTCCAGTGTTGCCTATGAATAAGCCCATGCCCCTGAAACCGAGCCCAGAACAAAATACCCATCCGCTTCAATCCAGCAATGCTGAACCCAGAACGTCTTCCTCCGGGAGGTTTAACTTCCCTTCCTCCATCGGTCTTCTACCCTCGATCACAAAGAATGATTTGATCTGCTTAATCAACCAGAAAAAACTTGTGTCCTCCTCCCAGTTCCTGATACAACCACTTCCCCTCCTCCTGCACCACGCAAATTTCCTATGCCAGTGATTTTGTTTTTCATAACATGGAAAGAGAAGCCAATTTTCTCCCAAGCATATTTGAAATGTCAACATCGTTAAGACCAGCTGTCAAAGTTAGTGACAGCGAAAGGGCCCATACCTACCCAATCATTATTGCCTAATGCCAAGTCTTTAAAAAAAATAAAAATAAAAAAAAAAAAAAAAATCAGGGGAAAAGCTTGTTTTTCTGTCAGCGCTCAACAGACGTGCATCCCCACCTGCATCAACAAGGGCCCAAACACCTGTGGTAATGAGCTCAGTGACAGAATCAGGCAATTACTGGGCATTTTTATTCGCGCCCACGGCTAGGTCGAGACTCACACACTCAAAAGTTTGCTGAATTCATTTTTGTTTCTCCGAGCAGACACCTTGAGCACAGCACACAGTCCCGGTGCCCTCTGGCAAAGTCTACGACCAACATCCCCCTGAGACCAGAGATCTCATCTCAAACCAGCATACGTTAGAGGTCAGTCCTGAGTCAGGTGTCCAGTGGTCCTGTCAGCTATGGACAGACAGGACTTATGTATGCTGGGCTGAGAGCTCCAAAGGAGAAGTGAAAACAGCAGCACATCATTTTACACAGTAATGTCTTCAACATACATATACATATATATATATATACATACATACATACATACATACATACACACACACACACACACATATATGTGTGTATATGTATTTCTCAATCTGAAATGTTTATTCATAAAAAAAGTCATGAAATATTGTTTTATTGTTTGTTCTTGTTTATTTAACTACATTGTCACTGCAATGATAGCAGCAGTAACTACAGTTGCAGTTAGCAACACTTTTAAATCACCACGTCAACAATGCACTCCTACAATTCCAAAAATGAGCCAATTGTCAGAGGAATCATCTGCTACTTGTCTATCATGGATCACTAAAATTCAAGATGAGGCAGGCTCTAAATAATTACACTCGTCTTGGTGCAATGTTCTAAAAGCGACACGGATCAAGCCTGCATGGAATGTTCCCTTTTGGTCCCCCAGATAACATTCTCTTCCTTCACCATCCATTTTAAGGGAACAGCCAGGATTTTTCTGGGACGTTTTTTTTTTTTTACATACATGTTGTGTCACATCAGTAATGAGAATGTTGATCACTATAAAACAAAATGTTTAAACTGTAAAAGCGAGCTCACATTTTTTCCTTTTCAGTTTGGAACTCAAGTGAAGCACAATATCTTATGGGTAATATAACTTTTCAACTTAATGTGAAGTGATGAACTGTTCGGTCCTTTGCTACACAGTTCACAGTTCCCTTTGAACGGTTCCCTTTGATCAGAAAGGCTCCCTATTGTTTGAAAAGCCTACTCAACATAGCTGAATGCTCTGAATACTCTGGAGTCTACTTCACAGGGAACTGCTGGGCAACAGAACACAGCCTTTATTTGGAATAAGGTGTAACGAAGGTGGTATACTTCATAAGTTACCTCAGTGACACTGGAAAGGTGTATAAAAAGATCTTGTTCTTTCAAAAATTCTCCACTGTTTTTTTCACATCTGTGCTACAGTTATCAGCCAATGGTAAGTCATTTCAATGTGCTTTGTGCCCCAACAAAACACACAAATCAAATCAAAGGCATTTAATAAAAGGTTTACATCACTTCAGATCATGATATGGCTAACTAGATGAGATTTCAACATTGCCATTAAGTCATAGGCCTCATTATGTCCTGAATATCTCTGTCTATATGTCAACAACGTTTAGCACAAGCAGTTAAGTCATCAGTATGACTTCGTACAAATATCATACAAAGTGCTGTAAATATTCAAGATAAACTCCTGAAATCTGTAATAAATATGAAATATATGGAGTTAAACAGACTGTATGCTTGACAACAAGATGCTTCCGGGACACTGTAAAGGGGGGCAGTAAAAAAGGGTTATCATTTGGCATAATTTAGGAATTACTGCTTCAACTGTTCACCTGAATCAATAATAACACAGAGTGGTCGTGCCTCCTGCAGCTACATGGCATGTAACAGTTTTCTACCTACTTTTCAGTCACAGAAAATGTGGCTATAACGTCAATGTGTCTAAAACACACAACAACTGTGCCCAGTTTCCAAAGTCAAACTGTGGTAAGGAGATGACATGAAGTCGATTTGGAATTTCAGAGCCATCTTGTGTTGACAACAAGGTGGCTCCAGATATCGTAACGGTGGCAGCTGAGAGCATAAATGTAAAACAATTGCACCAACTTGCCATGATTTAGGAGCAACAGCTCAGACAAAAAATGCTAAGTGAGATAAGACGAGCGTGTCAGCCTTCACTCGAACAGTGAAAGATGTCTGCAGAAGCCCCCCAAGCCCAACCAAAAGACACCCATTCTATGTCCAGCCAACCTACCATACTAAACCTCGTATTAGTGCTTCAACTTCTACTCTCACTTGTTTGCCACTACAGGTTTGGCCACCCTTGTACTGTAATCCCTCTTTAGTGGATTTTTAATTAAACAGACGCCACATGAGGGTCAAAAACTGCTAAGGCATGGCAAGGACCTAGAGGCAAAAGGACACTTGTGCATGATTCCAAGTGTGCAATAGAGCTTGTTACCCAAACTCAGTCCTTTTCTCTCTAGACGGAATAAAATAGAGCTGTCACGTTTGACAGGTTTGTGATCTACAACTACTGTTAATTGCTCCACCCTCCCAGAGTGCTCTCATGTATGTTCAGACAGAGGACAAGACACGTATACACACATTAATAAAAAAAAAAATTAAAAAACACTGTGCAAGTCAACTGTTACCGTCCTTGGCTACTGCCTGTGAAATGAAAATGTGACCAACTCCATTACCATAAAGCTTGCGCCGCTGTAAAACATTTCCTAGAAATAACTCTCCTCTTTTTCCTCTCCTTATCTCACTCTGATTGACAGGGTTTAATTAACAACAGGTCCTCTGTCCTGGCAGAAAGTGGCTGACAGAATTGACAAGTGGTTGGGGAGGGAGGAATGAGGGTAGAAGGAGGTGAAGCGGAGATATGATAACAATGCATAACCTACTTTGGTGTGCATATAATTAGTGATGTCTGGGACTTGCGGCAGAAGCGCGTGGGTGTGGCTGCAGAGATCCAGGCACAAGCAATTTATGTGAACGCCGTCCCTTAGAAATGACAATGACAAACGTCCCGCGTTGCTCTACATTTGACCTCCCCTTGAACTCACCACATCATGGTCAGTGTTGCCCCTACCTGCACTTGAGTAACAAGCAAATGACCCCAGCTGGCAGCTGAGTCAGGAATATCTACTCAGCTCTTGCTTTAAGGCTGGAGCTCAGCCTTTTCCTGCCATGTTGCCCACTATGTTAAATAGATTCTTCAACATTCAAATATTCCATTACTGCAAGACGTCTCTTACACTTGTGAGAATATACCATTACTTACTTTTGTAGAAATATAGCTACGATAAATTAATTGAGTTTAACTGAGTCGAGACACTGCCTTCAGGGCATCCCTTCCTGGGTCTCAATTAAAATAACTCTAAGGTCATGTTAATTTATCACATTGTGCTTAAAGCGAGCCAAATATTATTTCATGGATAATAAAACTGCACAGAGTGCACGGTAAACAAAGTCAGATCAATACTGACAGGAGTTTTAAGGCTACAGGCGAAAGCTGAGATTGTACTTGATTTCAATTGAGCGTTAGCAAGTTTATGATGACTCTCCCCTCACTTATGCTGCATTTTAAAGTGTCAGTTGAACACTTCTGTGAAAATCAATGCAACCAGTGCACCAGATGCAATATGGAGGTGACCAATAGAGGCAGAGTAGGGGTATGTGTGGCCAGATTTCCAGCATCCTTGATTTGGGGGTCTTAAATACCATCTACAATACTGCAGCTTTTACTTCTTCCACTGTGATGTTCACAAAAACTAAGTCTCCGTTAGTTTGTTTTTATTTTCTTAGATGACACCCTGCAAATCCAGAAGTTTTTATGAGTTTGTGAAAAATCAGACAACGGAGCCAGTTTGCCCACGTAAGCATGAGGTTTAGCGTATTCTTGTAAATTCAGCTAATGTTAGCAAATGTTGGCAAATGACTAACTTTAGCTTAATAAAGTTATCATTTAGCACCAAAAGGGAATGTCACTGCCTTTACAGGAATGGGTGCGTTTCCTGGGGTCCGTTTCACAAAGCAGGTTCAACAAACTCTGAGTGTATTCCTGAACTCTGAGTTGATCTTCTCTGAGATAGAAAACTCTGAATTTTCGGTTCCAGAAACGCTGATTTAAGTGAGTTTAGTCATCTCTGAGTAGTTTCACCTTGAGTTTTGTGTGTGCACCACAACTTTAAAAAGCCAGCATCAACGGAGCCCCGATTCGACGAGTCACCATCGCAACGGGGAAGAGGCGGGCTACGTTTATCACCAACCTCGAATTGGAAATCTTAATGCGCTCATACGGCGAGTTTTAACACGTTTTTAGAAATAAGTGCACCGCTGCAGCTACAAAAGCGTAAGTTTAAATGTAGTCCTTTGCAATCACAATAATATTATAGGGGAAAACTGCTTGAATGGTAGCCCATTCTTTTATTTCATTTAGGTGCAATCCCGCGGGGGAGAATCGCACTTGGCAGCAGTTTAAGATGAAATATAAAAACATTGTTCAAACAGGTGAGACCTCGACATGGAGGTACCTCATTTTGATCATGTTTTACACTGTAAAATAAATATTAAGTGGCTATTTGACTGTGCAGTTATTTTATTCCCAACATAATGCTGTTTTCACACACATAAACTATGTCTTCTCATCTATATCATGTTCTGTTAAATAATTAAGCCTATTTAAACTAACATAGACTTCTACTCAACCAACAGAAAGAAGGCAGATGCCCGTAATACGGGTGGTGGGCCAGCATTGCCACCTCTTATGGAAGGCCAGTGGCTGAGGGAATCCCTGGAGGGAGTCCACCCCAAGACACAAGTGCCTTTATAAAATATAATAGGCCTATATGTATATTTTTTAAGCCTATTCATACAAATATTTATTTGTCTTTTATGTCTTTTTTTTTCTTTTGTCCCAACAAAATTTTTATGGTGCCGCTCAAAAAGATATTTGTCTGTAAATGCTAAAAAACATCTATAACCATCTCCAGACCAATATTTAATTCTCTGCGCAATAATGCTGCACCTTCATCCACGGGATCGTTGTCAAAAGGACATGCCATGTTCGTGAAAAAAGTCGTCTCCTACTGTGCCTAATGGACTTCTAGAAGTAGAAGAATTCGCACTGCTGACTGAATGAATGAGGAAATCAAATGGTGTCTTAAGATCCGAGATCTGATCGGATTTATTGGTCATGCATACATGCATACACACGAAATTTGCCCTCCGCTTTTAACCCATCCAGGTTGGCACCTGTTGACACACACATGCACATGTACAGGGTCACACACTTATAGACAGATGCCAACCTGGAGCGGTGGGCAGCCATTCAGAACCCGGGGAGCATCGGGGTACGGTGCCATGACAAGGAGGTGGACTGACACCCCTCCAGCTGTCAGTTCCACCAATCTTTTGTGGCGAGAGTGGGAATCGAACCTGCCAACCTTCCGGTTATTGGACGACCGACTGTAACCACTGAGCCACGGCCGTGTGTGGCTGAAAGAAGGAGGAGACAGAGAGAAACTCGAGGTTTCTTGAGTAAAACCTGGTCCCGACCAGGTTAGGTTCATAGAGTCTATTACTACGGTAACTGACCAGAGGTTAAGTTACCTCTCTTTGTGAAACAGGCTAGAGTTACCCCTCTTTCTCGGGTTTGAGTTACCTCCCTTTGTGAAACGGAAAACTCAGAGTTTCCCTCATTTCAGGGTTAATAAACTCAGAGTTTTCACTAAACCTGCTTTGTGAAACGGACCTCAGGTGCTTAAGTGTACCACTAAATATGACGGGGAAAACATTGTTTTTTTTAAAAAGCTAAGTTTCAGGATAAAGTGAACTGACGAGAAATCTGTAGATCTGTGGCCAACTGAATATCACAGATTCAAGCTCCATTAACTGCAACTAGCTTAACGTGTGGAATTATGATATTGATTTTATAAGATAAAGTATTAGTAAATATTTACAAAAAATCATTGTGAATCTGACATTTTTGTAGGAGTGTAGGCTAATGCTACATCAGTGGTAAAAGGTAAAGTTTAACTTTAAAGCACACATAAATGCAGAGGAAATATTATGGTGAAATGACCAGGATGTATTACGATGTTACCACCCCATCAGCTGTCACATCTGGCAGTAAGAAATCTATTTCTAGTCCCCATATTACATCTTAACATCACTTTCCTTTTCTCTGCACTGTGAAGGACTTCAGAGTACGTGTGCTGCATTCAAAGTTGAAAATAAAGGTTGAGCATTTTAAAGAGCTCTTTTGCATAATGCTGCTTTTAGAGATTTGTCCCCATTGTAAAAATCTTGATTCAAACCTATCAACATTGATCATAGGAGATTTGGGAGCCCAATTTAAGGGGCCTAAATGCTGTTTACTTTTGCCACATAAACAATTAAAAACTAATTTAATATGCATTATTATCAAGTATTATTTATCATATTCTGCATTAAAGGGACATTATGTAATTTCTTCCCCCATCTATTGTGGTGCAATTTTATTTTGCAAAGTCGAATGAATTTGCTCTCTAGCGCCTCGCGTTTTCAAATGTGAGTTGCAACTTCTTGAAATACGGTATGTGTCAAGATTCAAGAAGCTATGGCTTCAGACTCAAGGTCCATACAAACAAAAAGACATCAAGACACACAGTACAAAGGATTACATTACACACATACAACAACACTATACATATAGATGACAGATAACATGTCAGATAACATAAGTTGACATAGCCTTTGGTGTGCAAACAATGCAATTAGTCATATTCCGGGAGTTACCGGAAGTGACGTCGACGCAGCGGTAGCGTTAGCAGCAGTGTGTAGTTGCTATCTGGAAAGTGTTCTTTTAAATAAACTCCCGGTAAAATTACAAACTTTCTAATGCCTCGTTTTGTGAGTTAAGAGCCTATGTGTACTACGGCAGAAGTTTGGTAACAATCAATGCATTATTAGTGTGATAATTTACGAGATAAAATCTATTTACCATTAGCGCCAGTAATAAGCCATTCGGCGGACGTGACGTCAAAATGACGTAATTTCCTCTTGCAAGCCTGGCGTTCGGGAAAACGCGATTCGAAGTGCTTTATGTCCCTCTCGGCACTTCGTCGTTTTTCATAGACCGGAAGGACATGGCAGCCTCCATCGAGCTTGCCCGCTCTATGTAGATACAGACAAGTTATTCTTCACTAGGGAGGATAATTGAGATTTTTGACAGAGATAATTTTACACCAATGAGGACTAATTTATGAATGAATATGTTGATTTGAGTTAATAAATTACTTAATTTATTACATAGTGTCCCTTTAACATCCAATCCTAACTCTAAATTGTTTTAACAAATGTGCACTGGTAATCCATATCAAATTTCGTGGCGAAAAGTTGCTTCTGTCGTGTTTTATTTGACATTTTGTATTGGATGTTCGTTGATATTACTCCGCCACCACTAAGAAAATAGTGCGAGCATGAACGAGCTGCCAAATAAAACACGACAGAAGCAACTTTTCGCAACGAAATTTGATATGGATTACCAATGCACACCAGTAACCACTCCGGTGAGTTGATGATTTTGAAAACGGACGTTTATGGTGCTTTTACGGACCTTTTAAGACATGCATATGACTTGCCATTCTGAAGCAGGTTGAGATGAACCAAAATTAGGCAAATACCGGAGACAGCAGTAAACATCAAAAAAGCGGTGAGGGGGGTTCTAAAACATTGCAGACGACTCAGAAAAGAGGCTTAATGTTGAAAATACCGGAGTTCCCCTTTAAACAATGATGCAGTGAAATGACTTGAAAATCACCACAGAGGTAGCTGGGGACAAATCTGACTATGCAGAAATTAGTTTGATTCTGAATATGCTTCAATAATTTTGTTCTATCATTTTGTTTTAATCATTAAAAAGAATGTAGTAAAAAAAAAAAACCAAGTAATGACAGGTGTATGTATTCCAACAAATGAAAAATCAACTTCAATATAGATTTCTGAGTTTACGGGGTGCACTTGAATGCACCATAAATCCGCTCACACGCTTTACCGTACGACGTGATGTAAACGGGCACTCGATTTTCAAGTGTAGCTAGCGCGAAGCGCAGATGGCGTGACCGCAGTAAGTTTCACATCTTTCTGACACACTTTGAAAAAATTCCAGACAGGAGAGGTCATGTTGTCGAGATGCACTGTAGAGGTTTTGCCTGTTCGGTTCTGTACACACGTCACGTACCACATTAGAAAGTGGTTGCTAGTAATTTACGTCACGTGATCGGTTTTTTGATCGGCATATTTTTCCGATCGCCGATCAGGCTATTTTTGGGCATTATCGGCAGCCGATCGATCGGAGCATGACTAGTAAACATAATAGCAACTGTAAAATCTGTACTGCATGAAAGCAATCATCAAACAGCTCATATCAGTTTAACTTCTCCCATAACCCTGTTCTAACCTAGCATCTGAAGCCATTGCACTGCCTGTGGCAGACTTTTCTTTAGTTTCATAATACATCAACACCAGCAAAGAGCTTCTCATGAAACAGAAATATATATATCTATCAACTGCAGCTTTTTGATGGCAAGCTTTCTTCTGCGTTCTCGTCACTTTTCTAGGTCAACATACAGGAGGCTGAGCTTGAACCGACACACAAACAACATATGTCAACTGCTTTCTTATGCAAGGGCAAACAAAGTAGATCTGTTTTTAATGTCTACTCAGGTCATCCCTGTATCATCCTCTCCAGTGTCTGGGCCAGCCTCATCATCCTCTCCTGCCCTATTATTGCTGTGTATGGGTTTGGTGACCTCAGCCGCAGCACCATCTGCTCACACTCTATTGATGCTGAGATTAGGAGTGTAGGCCAGGAGGCCACGGGGACACACATGCTCAGTGGCCGATCTGAAGGCGGCTCTTATGAATTACTTTCGCTGCATGCCGGCCAGCTAGATCAGACGGAAAAGAGAAGATGAAAGGTGAGGCAGAGAGTTGTGCCGCCGACAGGAATCTGACCGCCACCTGATTTCCATGCTGTTCCCTCCAAACTGCTTCCACTAGTGTAATCAATAATATCCTGTACACTGCTCCACAGGCTCTTCTCTTCTCCCCCTAAATTCACATCACACTCTGCCTCTTTTTCTACACTTCTATATGAGATGCAGTACCTCCACTTGAGGGTCCTGCTTACTGAATCAATGATTTAGGGTCCACTGCAATGCCAAGCTCATAAAAACCTCAACATCACACCCCAGGCATCGGCGGGCAATACATCTCATAGAACAGAATGAGGATTTTAGATGCATATGCCTCAAATTTATGCTATCCTTGCCCAGGCCAACATGTTCCTTTGTGAATGCAAAGATTCTACAGTCTGCTTAATCCTATTTAGGGCATGATCCATCAGATCCTTGCCCATAAATATAATCCTTTACTTGTGTCTGTCGGAATTCTGAGTCCATAGGGGCTGCAACCCGCCATGTTCACTACTGATGCATATGGTATTTGGAAGGCAAACAGAGCAGATGCTGGCGCAGGTGCTTGTACTTCTTTTAACTGCCAAATTGCCATCATAGCATGAAGCATTGCCAAGGTTATCCTTCCTTGTAGATGTCAGAAGGAACCAAGAAAAAGAAGTGCAGAACTTAATAAAAATT
Source organism: Odontesthes bonariensis (assembly GCF_027942865.1). NCBI lineage: Eukaryota > Metazoa > Chordata > Actinopteri > Atheriniformes > Atherinopsidae > Odontesthes > Odontesthes bonariensis. The sequence goes on from NC_134523.1 coordinate 30,319,371, forward strand.
TTTAAAAAAGTGTTGAGTTGTTTCTAAAAGAAAGGACAGATGGGTTGAACGGCACGGGAGGCAGAATGGGGGAGGAAAGCAAAAACACCAGGAGGATTAAAGGTTCAATTACCAGCAAGTACACCTAAACAGGAAGTGTTGACTGTGTTTTTCTCGGAAAAGTGGGCTTACTGTCATACGTCGTGCTGAAAACTGGCACAGTTCCTTCCTGCGTTGTGTGAAGTTCAGTGAATGCCTCAAAACTGTGTTTTGGTTTTCCACTTAAATTCCAAACCCTCCAGATTTGGCCATCCCATGTCCTACACTTGTCCTAAAAGCAACAATCCAGCCTGTCCACTTCATTCATCTTGTGACTAATGAGAATTTTAACTGCTCTAGAATCATCTCTTGTGTTATTCTGAGGACAACCATGGTCATTACAACAGAGCAATGCATGGTTTCAGGTAGGGACTCGCGTAATTGTTAAGCCCCAGCGGGGAAGCACTGATTCAGTGCAGGCCCTATTTTCAGTATGAGCTCTTAAACTGACCTTCATCAGCAGATCAGATGTCAGTCAAAACCCAGAATCAACTAAGAATTTTACCCGAACACAAGAAAAGACATCAGGCTTCTAAGCTAGAAATGCTTTGTCTTGGCGGATTTTGATTTAAAAATTTTTTAAAGGAGTGATCAGCCGAGTCTGATTTTGATAACTGCAATTTTCATTTTAACTGAATATTTAACTATCTTATTATTATTATTATTATTATTATTATTATTATTATTATTTAATAAAAAAAAATAAAAAATAAAAAAACTTCATCTTCTTGCTCAGTCTCTGAAAACGGCATTAAAATAAAAGTGCTCTGAGTTCCTGATTTTGGCCATTTTTGTCAAATTCCAACAGAAAATAAACTGAAATATAGCCCACCTTGCACTAGATTACAGGCTCTAAAGCCTTTTCTCTTTTTAACTCAATTTAAAATAAAAATCATCAAAGCATCAGAGAAGTGCTGTGCTTGTACTTTTAAAAAAAATGAGCCTAGAATGTATCAGGTAAGAAAAACAGAGAAATTAAATAGGGCACCTTTAGGCTGGTGTCCACAAAAGTGGGTAGTGTGCATTCATTTAAACATTAACAGCAGCTTTTTCCTCACAAACAAAAGTATCTCTGCCTTGTTGCCACTTAATGTGTCTGTTATTTCACCAAACATATTTCCAGCATTGCCACACGATAGATTTTCACCTTACATGTAGAAATTGCTGGTTTTAACTTACTGTGTAACATTTATTGACTGAAGACATGCTTGCATGTGTCCATGGCTGCACTGCTATGTGTGTCTGGGTGGGGGGGGTATATCACCATCACAGCCAGTCAAGCTAAAAATCATCCGGTCCTGATAACCACCTGATTAATCATCCATCCCCAATGTACCTGATGCTCCAAGGTGTGACAGAAAAGTTTTGATTTCACCAGTTGAGTTTTTACAATGTGTTAAAGTAGAGATCGAGAAAGATATGGCTGGATCTATCGATCATTGCTTCTTCCAGTGCCGGTGTAATATCGTTTACAAACCATCAGCCACAAATCAGATGTAGAGGAAAGTTTGGGGGTTGTGTGCTCCAGAGCACCTTTAAAACACCTGCAGCATTACTCATCACTTCCCCTTCTTTCCCAGGAGGAACCCTGTGGCTCAGACGTTTTATGTTTACCATCCCAAGGTAAGATTTATATGGGAAAGAGCAACACTAGTCAAAAAAAAAAAAAAAAAACTGGCATTGATCCAACATCACAGAAGGCCGAGGTAAAGACGATAGCGACGAAGACGCCCCGCAGTAATAGCAGAGACACAGGTGTTGCTGCTTATGCTGCATATCCTCCCCTGCTGTGCACAGGAGGGTCAATGCTAACCTTGACAGGGGTGAGCAGGTTCTGCCGCAGTGCCCTTGTTCACTCCAGTGAGGGGCATGTCAAACTATTTATCAAATTATTTGACTTTTTTTTTTCCCACTAAGTTTTCCCTCAACTTTTAATATCTCTTGTGTGTCACAGGGACACTCTGAGGCCCACAGGTTTGATAACTTTAAACTGCTATTTTTTAAAGCGTAATATCCACAGCTGCCTTGGGACCCATACATCCCCGGTTTTGCTCCAAATCATTTTATTTTTTTAGGTATCTTTAAAAACATGAAGGAATATTAGGAAGAGTGAGTTTTTAGTATGGTAGTTAATCTGACTTCAGTTTATCAGCACTGTGGTTTTCTACATTAATGACACGGGGGATAAGCATTTGAGCCCAAGAGGGGCGACTCTGGGAGAGATAAGGGAAGAGATAAGGAAGTGAGAGGGAAGCTCTTCCTGTGGTTTGGCCCCAGACGTCATCGAAATCTAGAATGACACTTGATGACAGCACCACCACAAAATCATCTTGTAGCTGAACCCTGACCCCATCCGCTGAATCTGCCACACGGCGGTAAGCGGGCGATAGTTTCCGCTCTACTGATAGGCCGCGTCTGGCATCAACCCATCATCGGCTGTGACAGCTCCAACCGCAGGTTTCATGGACAGGAAAATATCTCGGACAATTGGCTCAGCCGCAGACTGTAAACACGCTGTCGGCTAGGCAGCACGAGCTATAGAGGGATATTCATAAAAATTATTCATGGTTTGCTGTCAGTGGCGGTGACAAATCTGGAAGGTAATGGCAGCAGAAGCAGAATCTGACAGAGAGCAGTGCTGGACTAAATGGACAGGCAGCCATCACCGCAGAACAGTCATGCTCCTGCATATCTCATCTCTGTGTAAACTTCATCTCTAATATGAGAACACGGCAATAGCTACAAGTGGTGTTATTCGGCCCCATCAATCTCACCTGCCATTCACAGCGAGTGGGCCGCGTCTATGTGATGAGAACAAATTCTTCCAGAACCACGGGGTAAATTATCCTTCAAAGGAAAAATCTTATCCATCATCAATCTATGATGTCGAGAGCATTCCAAGACATGAATTTTTATGAAAAGCTCTAATTTGCTTTTCTGGTGTGAAAGCTTTGCCTCAAATAGCCTCGTCTTCTTCCACTTTGTAGGCTAGATATTATCTGAAGTGTCAAAAACGAGCAATATGAAAAAAATATATATAAGGTGGGGGGGGGAATCAACAATTTCTTTCATTTAACAGTCAGCTCTCCTTCGAAATGGATTTACACATTTTCCTGAGATATCGTTGCAAATGTCATCAACCTGGCAGCTTTCAAAGCATCATATTCACAATCACATGATGGAAAATGTGAAACCCGGTCCTTTGCAGAAGGTGAGCTTTCAGGCTGAGGATGGGAGGGGTTTCCAGAGCTGAGATGGCATCTTACATTTGCTCATCTGAGGTTATAAAGTTTTGGATGCTTGAAGCTCCTTGCGCAATGCTGCATTCACAACAGGTCAGTCCCCTGACTGATTTTTTTCATAATTAGCAGGATTCTGCAATGCACAGCAGATTCCAACCAACAAATTCAGCTGTGATTACATTCCCCTAAGCAAATTCAATAAGCTTATAAAACATTTCTTCCGGCACATCATTGTACAGCTTCAAAAGAGCCACCGTGAAAAGAGCAACAGCAATCAAACACCCGGCAGCTTCCTCATCTACAACAAACATCAAAGTAGGCATTCACAACAATCGTCTAAAAGTGAGTAAATTAACTTTATTGTTTCAACATGTTTTGCCAATCGGCTTGACAGGCGACACGGCGCCTGCTGGCATTTCTCCATCTGCTCAGTAATGATTTGTTGTCAATGAAGGGAGATAAACAACACATTTCAAACACCTGGAGAGCTCAAGTCGCTCCTACAGGCAAAGACGCCTTGCAGGTCAGGGCCGAGGCATTCTGGCACCGCTGTCAGCTCCATTAACAATGCGAGGCTGTGACAGGCACGCAAGAGCAGCAGCAGCCACACTAGCAGATTAGTGTCATGAGGATACTGCACGAGGCGTTAATAGTGTGGGATGCTCCATTTGCCTCCACCACAATCAACCTACATGTGGCTTTCAACATGGAGCCCATCTCACTATAAGTTGAAGAAATGAACCCAGAAAATGGCATGAAACTGATTTGGGATTCAATTAAAAGCCGAGCCTCGAAACACTGACTGCGGTTGGGCAGAGAGGGAGATAAGGCAGAAAGAAACAAAAAAATTTAAAATAACATAACTGTCTTGGATGGTCATTAAAAGGGGTCTGGACAATGATAAGAAAATAATTACCACTTCCGCACTGTGTAGCTGCTAGTCTGCCAACAAACGCTGTCACTGCAGTAGTTCTTCACAACAAGGCAGATATTCAGTTGCTGTCAGAAATGTGTATCATTCCAAAGTACCACTCGGACGCTGAAATGAGCCCTTTTTCTGATTCAGCTGCTCGTAATGTCCTTGAATATGAAACTCAAAGGCTTAAGCTGACCCAAACAATGGCAAAGTAATTCAGCATCACTGACATCAGTTAATGTAGGCCGTTATACAGCATGGTAACTGAAGATGCTTAATACTGAAAGACATGTGGAGCAGAAAAAGCTGGAGTTCAGCCTGTCAAAGGGCAAAGGATGCTTGTTGATGCCAGCTCTGCATTTCACCAACGTCACTTCCATGAAGAAAAGTTCTCTAAGTAGCAAACCAAGCTTGACTCATCCTTCAATGGTGAGAAAAAATATTTTCAGACAAACAAAAGCAATCATGCTGTAGTTATAAGTTGACCATGAAGTCTAACAAAGTGACTATTAAAGCAACACTAGAGAAGTTAATGAACCTTAAAAGTACATGGTTCTGAGTCATGTTGAAGTGCATCAACTTCTATTATGCACATTGCTGAGGCTGAAAGTGCACTCGAGCACTTGGGGCTTTGGTTTCCAGCCCCGCACCACATCTTTTTTCTTTAGTCATTTAACAATTTTGTGGGATTCTGATGGCGTCTTTGTGGCTTCTTCAACATGACAAAAAATAGACAGGAATTTGTTTTGATGACGATAATGTTACATCCCACAACTGTAGGGGGAGCCGAAGAGCAGTAATCTGCCAAACTCTCTAGTGTCACTTTAAAATTTAACTTAGTCACACACCTTCACATGTTTGCTCAGGCTGTAAAGATCAACCAATACAAAGTGGAACCTGATTGAAATATTAAATATGCAATTAGATCAGTACACTGATTCCTGGATAACAACATGCGTTATAACGTGGTTGATTCTACCAATTAAATCCGGTTAAATAATGTTTTACTGTACACACTAACTGCAAGACTTCCCCATCAAGGTCAGAGTATACGCCAAAGTGAGCGCACCATTATTTCGGCACACCATTTAAACGATTAAAAGGTCTAGGGATGTGGAGTATATGCATCTATTGTTGCCTGTGAGGTAAACACAAAACATGTTTACAATGAGATCTAAAGTCTGGAAATCATTGGGATTTTATAAGAAGGAAGGAACAATGGACTTAACTTTGAAGAGACAACAGGTCCAAACATTCAACAGGTGAGATGTCATGGTGAATCAGATGCTAATACAGAACACCTCAGAAGATAAAGACAGGTACAGTATTAGACTCCTTCCCACAATAACTTAGCCACAGCTTAGCAAAGTCAAAAGGTATTTACTGCATCTGTTGTCTGATTTATTGCTGTTTGACTGTGACTGCTATGGTGACAAGATACTAAACATACGTTAGAGCTGTCGTAAAAGATACCCACTAGAAGATATTTCACCACATATGCATCAAGTCCTCTTATAAGAGAGACAAACACATCAACTATCCTTTACCCACATGGCTAAAAGAATGACGACAAGCAGAAAAGGCAGTTAAAATTTTGTCAAACGCTATCAGAAGGGTTCAGTATATGTGATGCTTACTGATTTCCACCTCTGCCAGGGGCCGCTTTGTTCTGCCATCCATTTTAATAGCCCAAAAACAACTTCTTGTAGGCCGTTTATAATATGTAATCCATCTCATGCTGCGGTGTTCATCAGAAAGGTAAGGAGTGAAACATGGGTTGTACTTTATCATTTCAAATGGATCATTTTTATCCTTTTCAGGCTAAGTGAATCCATTTTTCTTCAGCAATCAGACCATTAAAGCCAGACTGCTTAGTGTGCTGCTTCTAAAATGCAGTCCCACAGCTCTGAAGGCTTATAAATGATTGGTAAACATTGTAGATGGGTTATAGTTAGATTCCTCTAATTTCTTATGGTGTTGGAAAAGTTTTTGTTTTATTCCAATTTCATTATCATGATCTATAATTACAATGTACTCCCTTGCTTTAACAACATGTCCTCATTATACAGCTTACCATTGTTCTATTAAAGACCCTTGTGTTATTTCCTCCAGAACAACCACATTTCATCATTGCCTTTTGTGTGAGCACATGCTCCATTTTCTCCATTTACACCCTCCACATTTGCCCCCGGAGAGCTCTGTGTGTGTATCGGGCTTTTTTCCATTGGATTAACACCAAGCTGGATCCACGCTGCAACACACCAAAGGACCCCCCTCTCTACATCCTCCCAGCAGACCATGAAAGCCCACCTTCTCATGTCAGTGACTATTTTCAATGCAGTCTATCCTCCTAACTTCCAGTTGCAAGAGTGTTGGTGACTGCGTGTCAGCGCCACTCAGTGTTGGACTTTGCTCACATGGTTTCATACCAACATCGAATTGTCTTCTTGCACTGACACCTCAGAGCCGGACCAGAGGACAAACATCTGGAGCTGGGGTTAGAGATCTCCAAAAAGAGCCACACCAAGGGATCCCACTTTACTACTGAGGTATCACAGTTGGGTCTACTGAAACTGCATTTCATAGAAAGCCATTACGTTTGATACACCTATATGACAGCACAATACCAACAAAAAGTCCTCCTGGAAGCATCCTGTCTACCAGTCGGGAAGCAGCCATTTTAGACTGAATAAGGGATTTTTGCCATGTCCAGACATTGTGCATTAATGAACTTGTCCATGGGATTTTAAGGAGATCGACACAATAGCTGGCTGTTTGTCATGTTTAACCAAATCCACATTAAAGCATGATACAACTTTCTTCAAAATTGTACAAAAAAAAAAAAAAAAAAAAAAAAAAGTCCAAATGCAGCAGCTGAACACTCCTTTTCTATTTCCAGAAAAATGGGTCTAAAAATGGCAGTGCTTCATAAGGAATGTAACTGTATGTTTGTTTCCCCCATATCGCTCAGTACTTGTGTGAAGTTGAGGCCATAGCTATTGACTGACTAACAAGTCTATAATTTGTTATTTAGTTGGGGCTTTCATCTAAACAAGAACAAATTCAGTTATTTTCAGTGTCTTCACTAACCACCATCATTATGTTTAGAAAATATAAAGAAATCAAGAATTTGATGCCACTACAAAAAAGCTGGGAGAAAATCAAAAAATGACAGAATAGTTTAAAATACATAAAACATTGTGGAAGATTCTATAATCAGCAGACAAACTAGTGATGTGAGGGTGTCAAGATTGGGTATAAAAGGCGCATCCATCACAGGAGTCTTTCCGAGCAAGGATGAGTCATTATTCACCACGTAAAACTTAAAGGCATGTTTGGTAATCCTGTTCAGAAACACATTTTGTGATACTGGGTGAAATGGTCCGTCTATCCTGAGAGTAATCTATACATGATGTATTTAGAAAAAGGGCCGAAAATAATCAGACCTCTGTGGCAGCTGCAGGACTGACAAAAAGCTGACCAACCAAACTCCTTGGGCCGAGGACAAAAAACCAATCAGATGCCTTCATGTCTAGTTCTGCCCGTTCTGCCTACGCCCCCCTCCAGTGTTTCCCACACATAGACTAATTCGTGGCGGTGCGCCACAGATTAAAAATCGGGCGCCACATATTGCGTTTCGTTATTATTATTTTTTTTAACGCTATTTAAAAAATACTCGTATTCGTTAAGTTGCATTTCCTTGCTGCTCTACCTCCGTCTCTGTCCCTCGCGTCTCTCTCGCATAGCCTACTCACACACACAGCCCCTCCCCTCCGTGCTTCCCTGGAAGAGTGGAAGCTTGCTAGCTTAGATTAGCTCTATAGCTCTGGCTCAACCGAATGAAGACTGCAGGCGAAGTTCACGAAAGGTTGGTATCACGTGCACCTTTATAAAATCACACATTAAAAAGTCCTATAAAAATATTTTATATTTTTAATACAATGTTGTCCCGTCCCGTCCCGACCCATAGCAAACAAGCGATTACGCCTTCTTTATAAAGTTAACTAGTCGCAAGTTTGCCGTAAAAAAAAAAAAAAAAAAAAATGTAGTTGGGTTTGTCGAGGTCTAAACACTAGCAGCTGTGAATCAAATAAAGTAGTTTTTTAACACTCTTACACTGAATGTTTGCTGCTTCAATCCAGATGAGTATTGAAAAATATTTTCCGCGATTGAAAAAGAGAAGTGCGTGTTGAGGATGAGGACCAGCCTGAACCGGAGGTATCAGTCTGAAACAGCTGAACAGTCCGACCAGTGTAATTAGCTATGCTATTCATTTGTTTACAATGAAGATGTGAAAATCTGCAGATAAGCCGCACCTGTGTCACCCACCGTGACACATCCTTACGTCCCCCATAATTTTCCTTGATGGAGAAATTATCCAGGTTCTTAACTCCCAATGTGACTGACATATATGTCACATTACAGATCTCTGACAGTGGGGGGTGGTATTCTGGAAAAAAATTCTGAAATGGGTTCTATGTGGTCTATTTAGTCTGTGTTATAACCCCCTTAATTTTAATTTAAGTAGAAATGGGTCTGGGTTCTTATGGGTTAATACAATAAAGTTCTGTGTGACCAATTATTAACGAAGGAATAATTTTTGAAGAATTTTTTACCCCCCCCCCCCGGCCCACCACCACCACACATTGCCTTCACATCTGTGGGAAACACTGCCCTCTGTCAGCTGTCTCCTCCGTGCGCGCATGCGATTTCACCGGTTCCCGAAAATAACTTAATGTGAGTGCAATGGCAGAGAAAATGCAGCCAAAACTACCATTACTTGTAATGGCTCGCCCCACTAAAAGGGGAAGAAAAAGAAAGCCGGAGGCAGAAACGGCTGCGACAAAAAAGGCTCTGGATAAAGCCAGAAGCAAGACCAGAGTCAACATCGGTACAGCGATTGAGCAGTGGAGACAACTGATGGATCTGAAGGGCCTGCAAAGCATGCAGAGGTTGCTCTCTTTCTGTTGGACAGGTAATTATTTGTTTTGCCTCGGGGGGATTTGTTATTTTCATGAAATATGTACAGGTGAATGAGACATGTCAGCTGAGTCCCACCGTCAGATGCGCATTCAACTTTGTGGGGGCGTGGCTTTCGATGGAGCACTGACTGAATGGGGGTGGGGCTTAGCGGAGGTGCCACTTTCAAATCTTGCTAGCTCTCTTGCTAGCTCTCCAGGATTACCAGCCATGCCTTTAAAGAGAATCACTAATGAGTTTTAAAAAAAAACTTTAAAAAGTAAAATACCGTAAATTCCGGACAATAAGCTACTTTTTTCTCAGGCTTTGAGCACCATGGCTTATAATACGGTGTGGCTAATATATGTTTTTTTCTTCTTTTTTTCATGATCATGCACAGAGGAATGCTCATTAGACCACACTGTCGCCAACTAGAATGACCAACTTTTTAACTTTTTTCAGACTTTTTTGGCATAGTTTATTTTTTTCTTAAAAAAAAAAATGCATCTCTTCATACATGTAGCAACATTTTGAACGAACAATAATTATTTTATTTGCAGGAAAGTCCCTATTGGCTAATTCAGTGAGCATGGATCCAGACGACAGATGACAAAGATGTGAATGTGAAAAATGCGGTATTCTGAAAATATTACAATAAGTTCATGTAAAAGTAAGGACACATCCCCTGACTCACAATTAACCTACCATTTAAACTTTGTCCAGCTAAGACTTTTATTCTTGTCCAAAGCTCAGTTGACACTTTGGGGGCAGCCTATATTCAGAGAGTCTGGGGAAATCTGTATAAAGGCGTAGGCCATTAAACACCGTTGGATTTTGAGCCCTCGGTTTTTCACTGTATGAAAAAAACTGTCATGCCACCATGCTCAATATAGCCACATGGGCTTAGGAGTACCTTATGGCACTTTTCCACTCGCTCGGCACGGCTCGGTTTGGTTGTGTTTCCATTACACTTCGTGCCTCCTCGACGTGGGCAGGGTCGTCATAACACGGCTGCGCGACCAGAACAACAACAACAACAACAACATACGAGGAGGATAGCATGGAGGACATCGAGGTGCTCGTGTTGCTGCTCACCCTGTGGCTTTTTGTCGCACAGAATGCAAGAGAAGAGAGCCAGAGAAGACTCCTGGCCGCCAGACAAAACAGTGTTGAAAAGTGACGACACTCATCGGCCAATCAGTGGAAGGCAGTCGGCTGACGTCACGTTTTAGTAACTCTTCGGCTCGCTTGGAACCAGGGCTGAGGTGATACGGAAAATCTACCCGGTTGCAGGTATTGCGTGCTAGTGGAAACACGCAATAGCGCGAGGTGAGCCGAGCCGAAGCGAGCTAGTGGAAAAGCGCCAATAGAAAAACATTTCCTCTCAACAAAATCAACCACTGCATCCAAAAATGGAACCTGATCCTGTATTACACAGGGAGGAAGCCATATATCTACAATGACATGCCTTGACATGAGCTCATCTCAGATGGACACGAGTTCTGTGGTCAGATGAGTCCACGTTTCAGCTGCTTTTAGGAAACATCTGGTTCTTCTCTCCAAAGATGGCAAAGACCATCCAGGCTGTTATCAGAGAAAGGTGCAAAGGCCAGCGTATGTGATGGTACGGGGGTGCATCAGTGTCCATGGCATGGATGCAGAGGTGTATATTAGAGTGTTGGAGAGACGAATGCTACCCCCGAGGTGACATCTTTTCCCAGGTCTGTGGTTATATCGGCAGCACAACGTTAGACCTCATTCTGCACAACTTCCAGCAGCGTGGATTCACAGACCCAGAGTGGGTTTGCCTGACCGGCACCCCCCCCCCCCCCCCCCCCCGAAAAAAAAAAATCATGTCAACATTAAAAACACAGAGAAATAATTGTATCTCAGCAGCACAGTGTTGATGCAACTTTTTCGACTGGACTAACACGTGATCGCATGAAATTTTCCTGCCTTCAGTGAAATGCAGTAATGTCCTGACAAATTCTCCCACAATTCTTCAGCGAACACCCCCTCACTATCAAACTGGTTCCTAACACGAGCAACTGACCATTATGTACAAAGAAATCAAAAAGTCTCATTAGCTATGTTGGCACCAGCGAGATCTATGCAAGGTCTTCCATTCTCTTGTAAACAAAAGAAAGACTGCTGCATATTCTGAAGTTAAACCAAGGAGACAGTGGCACACAATCTAATGCGGCAAACCAAAAACCCTGGTTTTTGGGTCCGCACATAAACGTTTCAGTTAGACTCGTGGAAAATATTTACCCAGGAAGGCTTTTTCCAAAATGTTCCAAAAGTGCATTTGCATGTGGATGACAGGCACAAATGCATAGAAAATCTGCAGATGCCCGAGTTTGTGTGTGCACAGCCTCAGACAACAGCAACTACAGACTTTTGAGCAGCTGAAATCTTGTATTCAGAAAACTGCAACCATTGGTATTAATCTCCATGGTTCTCTGTTGGGGTTTTTCCCCCATTTTATTTGATAGACTACATAGAGACAGACAGTTAGATACAATAGTTAGTTCATTGTTTCGGGCAAAAACTTTGGTATTGATGAGCTTCCAGTTCTGTCCCTCCCTGTGGCCAAACATACCAAAGAGACAGCAGAGATTACAGATCACAGAAAAACTCTGCCTTCCACAATAATTAACTGATATTGACGGGTTTTGCACTTGGAAGGACATTTGAAAGCATTTTGTGCTTTGGACAAACTGGGATGAGTATTTATTGTGATGTCCTGACTTATTACAACCCAAACACAGCATTTATTTCATCACAACATAACCGATCGAGAAAACAAGTATGTGTGAACAAAAGAAGAATTTTGTGGGGATTAAACACTCATAAACAGGGCTTTCAATCCGGAAGAATACGATCAAAGAGTAGGATGAGAAATTCTAGGTCAACTTTTTAAATGCTACAAATTTTTCCTGGCTTTCAGTTCACAGCCCAGAAGAAAAATAGTAAGCTCCGGCCAATTGTAGCCATCCTCCACTGGGATTCATTCTTGATAGCGGAATTTACTTCATACAAGTAAACTGACCCAATGCCGACTTTTGTAAGGCATTCTCATCTGTTGCTCTGTTCACTGTAAGCTCACACGACAGGTGGCTTCTCGCAGTGGATCTTCCCCACCGAACCCATTGGAGAGCACGGGAGTGGCTGGGTGCGTGTCTGTTTAGCAACTGGTTTTGGTAGCCGTGTAACTGATACTCACGTACCCCAAGTATTTATAACGCAGCCACAAAGCTTGCGAGTTGCAAAGCATTGCTGTGAAACAAAAAAACAACAACACATCAACTGGAACTTTCGCTTGAGATGAACTCGACAAAAAAGGTGTCAAAAGGAGGCATTTCTTTTTTAAATTGTACTCCTCAGCAGTCCCCAGGGGATAATGTTTGGAGGACTTCAGAAATCTTCTCAAACTGCTTCAGAAGCAAAAATGTTTAACACGGCCACAGGTTAAATGGAAAGGACTTTCACTCCAGTCTGAGACAGGCTCAGTGGATTTCAGGTATTATGGCGGAAAATCTCCCCCACATGTATCTGTCAGAGTTTGACAGACAAACACATTGAATGTTTGGATCAGCACAGTTTTAGAGCCATAAGTCTGCCACCACCAATTCACTGCTGATGGATTGCTTTGTGAAGGGAAGGAAAAAGAAAATGAAACAGAGCCCCAAATCATCTTCATCAGCCACAAAAACATGAAAAAAGTGAATGAGGTAAGAAGTAAGAAGCCAAATTCTACACATTACATCAAAACTACAGGTCAATTAAAAGAGGATTCCCCACTTTTCGGCGAGAAATTTCAGCCACTTGCTGAAGCCTGAACAATGAAAACATGCCAACAACCTCACAGCTGAGGCACAGGAGAGAAATTAAACGAGTCGAGAAAATGTGTGCCCCACTTTCAGAGCTTTTTCTTTTCTTTTCTTTTTTTTTGGGGGGGGTCAGATTTCATAAGAAAAGTTCAACGTCCTCAGAAAGTCCCAACAAGCCTGGAAGTGAAATGATGCAATGGCACAGTGAGCTCGGAGGAGAAAGTTCACAGCACCGAACAGGAGCAGGTTTCCACCAGAAAACACACTTTTCCCTCAACTTCAACACGACTTCCCAACCTGAGCGTCAACTTTCACGGTCACTGTCCGCAAGGGGATCAGCGCGTGCACTCGGTGTTTTCCCCGCAATTTTATTATTTTTATTTATTTATTTTTACTCGTACATTCCCATGTTTTACCTGTTGGTCCCTCCATGCTGTCTGCGCAGATCCTGACGGCCAGCATCAGTAGCAGTGCTGCTCGATACATTTTGGCGAACAGTAAAGTAGAAAAGTCCAGCTCGCGTTGTCGCTAGAAGCAAATCCTAAAAGGAAAGACCAGCAGCAGCAGCAGCTGCAGCGGAAGGACTGCAGAGAAGTTGTGTGCTCAGTTCGGCTCCACTTACAGGCGCTCTCCACAGCCCGCACAGGGAGCATCTGATCTCGAGCTAAAGCGTTCAAAAAGAGCCCCCCCTTTCAGTAACGGCTCCACTACTTTTTTATTTTTTCTTTTGCCAGTACTGTCAGGCGAGGAAGTGCGACGCGGGAATGTGGGTCTGCGGCGCCTCCACGTGGTGAGAAGGTGGATCTCACTGCCAGTTATCCACACTGGCTTTGTTTCCTCGGCAAGGAGCAAGGTTTCTTACATGAGAGTATTTTCATCAGAAAAATATCAAATTAGAAGACACTGTGCATAAGTTCTTTAGCCACCCCTGTGTATCTACCAGGAAAATAGGAAACATGTGCAGCGATTTATTGAACAGGAACTGAAATAACAGTATATAAGGCGACTGGCTCTGCCTCAAAATTGAAAAAGTCCATCTCACCTTGGGGGACAGGTGTGTTGGCCACACTGGCAGAGCTCTGTGTTGAAGCAGTTGTGCGGCATTCTTCTGTCAGAAGCTGTTTCACTTGCTCCCTACTATCTGCATCTCTCAGCCATCGGAGTTTAAATTTTGGGCAACTCACAGCTGCGAGAAGGGCATCTATGTCGTCCAGGAGACCAGCAAACTGGGTCTTGACCGCCTGAAAAATATCATTGCTATGTTTAGGATATGTGCAATAACCTGTGTGTCTGTGTTTCTCTTTTTTGGGCTGCACAGTGGTGTGGTGGTTAGCATTGTTGCCTCACAGCAAGTAGGTTCCAGGTTCAACACCCAGCTGGGGCCTTTCTGTGTGGAGTTTGCATGTTCTCCCCGTGTATGCGTGGGTTCTCTCCGGGTGCTCCGGCTTCCTCCCACTGTCCAAAAAATCATGCATGTTAGGTTGACCACCTGCTGGTGGTGGTCGGAGGGGCCGATGGCGCTGGTGCTTGGCAGCCTCGCCTCCGTCAGTGTGCCCCAGGGCAGCTGTGGCTACAATACAGTAGTCTGCCACCATCAGCATAGCACTTTGAGATTCCGTATGAAATGAAAAGTGCTTTACAAATGTAATTGATTATTATTCTGTTCTTTTGTACTGTGATGTAAATATCCCATTTGTGTGTGTGTGTGTGTGTTTTTATTTATTTATTTATTAAATAGCACACTGTTGAACATAATATTGGCATAAGTGAGTATTTTGAATCTCATTGTGAATGTGTATAGTGTAAATTGTAGACAGTGAATAGTGGAATAGCTTAAAGGTCCCATGGCATGAAAATTTCACTTTCAGAGGTTTTTGAGCCTTAAAATGAGTTTCTCTAGCCTCCTTAAGTCACCCCAGTGAGTAGAAATTGCGAAATGTATTCACTGAGCAGTCCAGCATTTCCTCCGTGTTTTGAACAGAGCGCCTCCAAGTGTCTCGTTGACTCAAGGCTCCTGGTATGACGTCATGCCAGGATAGAGCTCATCAAAATTTCCCACCCCCTCTCTCCGCCACGCCCTCTGTCTCCACCCACTGCTGGTAAACTACCTGGATCTTACCCGCCCAACTCATGTGGAGTAGACCGAGACTCGCCACGACTGAAGACAGTCACAGAAGATACAGCAATGGCTTCCAAACGACTTTACCATGCGAAATGTACTGTGCCAGGATGTGAAGATGAAGAGAAGAATATGTTTCCGCTTCCACCCTCTGTCCCTTTGAAAACGGAATGGCTAATTTCATTTATGAGGGACGGGTGCCCATGCATGTTCCAAAGAGCGTCAGTGTTTGCGCGACACATTTCAGAGGAATGATTTCACAACTTGGGACAGTACAGGGCAGGTTTTGCCCTACACCTGAAGTTGAAGCCTGGATCAGTGCCAAGCCTTGCCGGTCCATCAGCTACCCACACCGATCAAGTAAGTCATAATTATTTGCTAGCCGCTAGCACTTTATGGGTGACAGCTAACTAGCCAACATTAGCTGTGGAGGTATTTATCCATGAAACCTACACTGCGCTACAAAACCAATACTCTGTTAAACTGGTTAGATTTGGAAAATTGGTTGTAAAACAAGACATTTGTCTTTTGACCAAGTATCTTACGTGTAGGGGACTACATAAAGCATGAATACTTAGGTAAGCAAGTCTAGTTATGTTCTGCGGCTAGATACGTCTGTTACACGGAAAATGACGCCCGACGATAACAATTCATATTTTGTAAGCCTTTCTTTAGATTGGTGACTTTATATTTTGAAAGCATTTGTTACGGTTTGGTGACCTTTTTTTTTTTTTTTAACGTCGAGTCGTTTCTGCGTCTTTCGTGTGTGATATGCGATCGGGTGTTGTGGCTGGGTGAAGGATGTTTAGCAAACGTTTGCTGACTACCCTCGAACATACACCATTATGTATCTGTCAATTCGAACACAGTTTTGACTTCAAATCTGTCGTGACTCGTCAGTTTATCACGAGTGTAATGCTCGGCTTTCGAACCATGAGATGTGTGCTCTCTGTCTGCATCAGGTTCACTCTTCACTTGCCAGCACATCAAGTGCTCACGTCCGGACATCCCGGACCAGGGATGCTGCCTGCCAGACTGAGCCCATTGTCACTAGGACTGCAGCCACACCGAAGAATGTTGTCTTTCTCTATATTGGAATGCTTTGCAGGTGAGATGTTTTACCTTGTAGTTGTTGAAAGTTTTTGTTGTCTGAAATGTCATTATTGAGCCGGGTTTCTCCAGCACTATAAGGCACAAAACACCTAGACCAGGTCCCCTGAAAAGATTGTCTTGTGAATGTAATTTATATTTGATTTACCAAAAAATTTATACTTTTAGGGGGTTTTCAGATCATAGTTCCTATGAAACTTCACAATATATGAAAAGCTTTTTCCAAAATGTTTTATACCTTCTTTCAAAAATGTTGTTTTATTTGTTACTACCATTAAAAGCAGCATTTAAATGTTTCAACATGTTATGTAAATCTCAGCTAATAGCACTTTTCCTGATGCTTGAAATCAGATTTAAAAAAAGTAATGAGAATAGCTTTTATAGCATTTTGGAAAAGAGCTTTTCATATGCTCTCCCATGATGATGCATGTGTCTCTACCAGCTAACCCCCACCACCATGACAAATGAAAATTCTGTGGGAAACACCGTTTACACATTGTTTCTTGTACTTTCAGACTGTACTTGGCGGCGATCCACTTTAATGAAAATGCGAACCGACCACAGGCCCAGACAGCAGACGGTGTACCTCTCTTCAAAATCTCCTTTCCCAAATCCAAGAAGGGAGAGTGCACAGTCAAACGTCAAAAGACTAAGCCAACCTTTGGTAAGACCTCAAAAGTTCAAGAATTCAAGTCCAACTACTTTTGCCTTTATCAAATTTACTGAGGTTAATTCCAACAAATAGGAATACAAAAAATGTGAGAAACAGAAATCTAAACAAACATAAATATATATAGAACAAATATAAATATATAAATAAACATTGAAATGTACAAATGACTAACTGAAATATACAAATGTTGTGCATGTACAGTGTGTATGAATGTTCTGTGTGAAAGGGTATGTGGATGTCCTGATGGACCTAATTTTTCACACGCGAGGCAGTCTAAACCCGGTGCAGTGTTCTTCATCATCGGGGTACTCGGCACGGATACGCAGGACCACACAGGCAGGAATGACCACTCTGATCCGGCGACCCAAAAAGCCCCAGCACCACGCCACGAACTGCCTGTAGGCCAAATACCTGAAGCGCCTGGAAGAACAGATAGAAAAAAATGACACTTGCAGAGAATGTTGTTGTTCTTCTGTTATTGCTATGTTGTACATATTTACATATTCCTATGGATTATTCTTGATTGTGTTTTAATAATGTCTTGTAAATAAATATACAAACACTCTTCATACTGTCTGCATAGTTGAATTATCAGGCTCTATTGGGTGGGTATACTGTAAACTCTATGTATGTGGCTATGAGTAATTATTTTACAGCGCTTAACGATGCGTTCTTCTCAGGCGTAAACTGCCAAAATGGTGCCTGTAGACTCGCCCAGCGGTTTGTAGCGAATATACATTGAGACAAACCGGCTCAAACCCTGGATGATCCAGCATACATGCTGGCTCTGCCGCCACTTCTCCTAGTAGTGCTGTGACCAAATAAAGATTAGAACTAGACATGGTAAGTGTCATTTCAGGAACAGGTGGCTCGAAATGTTTACAGTGTTACCTGAGGGATCTCCATGCAGCATCTATTCTCCCTTTCTGTGGGCATTATCTTGCAAATTCCACATTGACACCTATTATTTAAAAAAAAAGGCAGTGTAATGATATTCTGTTTTCAGGTAATGCTGGCAAATATAACAATGAAACATCTTTAGTGGCAAGTAAATGAGTTAACAGGTGAGCATGGAGAATAATTACATGCTGGTCAGAATACTATCATGTTTTTTGCATGCCATAGGTTACTGTATAACTACATGGGCAACGCACAGCTGGCTGTTCCCAGTGAAGACGGGCTGCTAAAAAGGTGTACACAGAAATCTGTAGCATAAGTTTAACTTCGTGTAGTTACACTTTGGATCCAGCACCTGGTCAGGATATGATGAGGTATGGTTTTTTTGTATATTATAGCATGTAAACCTTTTTGTCTAGCAAACTTGGTTATAAATCGCTCCCCTTATGTCAACACTGGGTGGAGAATCATTTGCCAAACAGGACAGTGTTTGTGGGGGTAATTGCAATTGCAATTTTCATGAAATTACCCACCGCCGGCGTTTATTACAGATGTTTTTCATAATATGTTGGCAATGTGTACTATGGGAAATACTTTGGCAGTGTTACTGTTGTACAATGCAAGGCGACATTGAGAAAGTTACTTGGTGTAGAGACTGGAGATGCCAGCAGCCATACTCACTAATGTTAGCACTGCAAATACGTGCCCACATTACAAAATAAGTTGGGAACTTATACGTTTTGTAAGCAAAAATAATATTTTAGGTAGTCCTGATGTAGTGACTAATTTCTGCTCTAATTAGGCTACCGTAGGCTAAGCGACTGCTATATCTGCGCACCTCAGTGGTTCGGACCGACCTAACCATAAACGTTTCCAGACATAACATTTCAAACTCACCATTCTGAGACGTTTTGCTGAAGGCGCTGCTGATCTGCAGTTTGTTGCTGAACTGCCTGCGCCTCGGCTTCAGGGTCCGATTCCGGGTCGAAGGCGAACGGTACGATGGTTTGCTCACCTGCCATTTCTATTTTTTTTTTTCCTATTAGCAGGCAGCTAACATGCGCAGAGCCAAAACAGAGAATCAGACACGCCCCCATTCAGCCATGACACACCCCTCGCGCTCCTCCTTGCTTCTCATTAGGAAAACAGGGCACTGGAGAGAGCCCTGAAATGCGGCTTTCTTCTAAGAGGCCAAATCTGCGTTTTCCGGGTGAATTTTGAGAACGCCTGGGGGTACAACATCCTGAAGCCTCCGAAAGCCCACTTAAAGTGCCGCTACTATACCATGCCATGGGAACTTTAAACGTGGATCATACCTGCACTATGGCATCTGGAAGGCCTGCAGTCATGTTGGAGAGGGCATCTTTCACAGCCAGGGTCCTCTGCATCAGGACTTCCAATGTGAGTACTAAAGTCCCATAAGGACAGTCCGCTTGTAAAATGTCAAGAGCAACAGTCAGAGGATTTGTAGCAGTGCAGTACTCGTGTAGGAACTGGTACTCTTTGTCTTTGAAGCATTTTACTCCCAGCTTGGTGCACAGAGTATTCAGCTCATTCATGGGGATTCCTGTAACTCTCTTTAAAGCATCGAAAAATGAGTTCCACCTTGTAGAGGTTGGTACCAGGAGCTTTCTTTTACTGACTTCCTCCACTGCCTCTGATGCGCTGGTAGACCTACTTCCTTTTGTCCAAAGAGCTGAGCATTTTGCTGTGCTGCTCCTGTAAACAACCTTAATGTCTGCATTAGATGTTAAATATTTTTCCAAATCGTTTGTGGAAATGAGGTTGACACCACAGGTGTGCTTCACACCTGTGGTGTGGAGGAAGCACAATCTGGGCCTCGACATCACTCTCATGCTCAGCTGACAAGAGCTCTGCCATAGGTAAAAACGTGACCTCATCATCTGGGTTTGGCTCTTCCTCCATCTCATCATCACTACACACAGCCTGGTAAACTCGAAACGCCTTGACAAAGTTCAAGCCGTTATCTGTCACTGTTGCAACTACCTTGTTCCCAATCCCATACGCCGAGTGGATGTCTTCAATTTCTTGACCAATGGCGTCATATGTGTGTCTCCCTCGTATTCTTCTGCATGCTAAAGCTGCCTTTTTGCGTTCTAACGTGTCTTTACTAAGCCAGTGTAATGTGACCCCCATGTAACTTTTATTGTTAGCTGTCCAAATATCAGCTGTTGTTGACACAAAGTCGACATCATGTAGCGCAGCCTTCAGATTTGTCTCCATCGTTTCATATTGCTTGTCCAGGTAACTAGAAAAGCATGTTCTGTGAGGCAGCTCAGTATCGTTACTGGTAGGGATCTTAGATACAATGGCACGAAACGATGG
Organism: Odontesthes bonariensis; assembly: GCF_027942865.1. Lineage (NCBI taxonomy): Eukaryota > Metazoa > Chordata > Actinopteri > Atheriniformes > Atherinopsidae > Odontesthes > Odontesthes bonariensis. The sequence goes on from NC_134523.1 coordinate 30,339,544, forward strand.
TGAGTCAACAGTGTTCACAGGCAGCATTTCCTCGACCACATAATGCCCAACCATCCTGTTCAACTCCGCCCCACTTACTGGTTTTACACCAAAATCCAGCTTCCTTTGCTTGCTAGGTCTGGGACCTCCTTCACCTGTGTCTTTCGCAGCGGGCGGGACTTGCTCTGTTAGCTTCGTTGTGCTGTGCTGTTTCTCCAGATGTTTTTTCAGATTCGACGTTGTGTTTTTGAAGGTAGACAGCACTCTGTCGCCAGCACAGAGTGTACAGCGGACCTTAATGTTGTCATCCTTAGCCGAAATAAAATCAAAATAATGCCTGTATTTCCAGCTGCTAAAGGCGAACCTCTCTCCTTCCATATTGTTCATATCTAACGAGATAGAATCTTTGTCTGACTTTGGCGCCGCGGAGCAGAGATGACGTAACCTCGTAAGAAACGTGTGGCCAAAAAATAAGAATAAATAAATATAACCCTCTAGACCCCAACAGAATGTTACAACAATGCTCCAGATCCCTGGGAATTCCGAAAGAAATAGGCAATTTGAGAAACATTTCAAATAATTTGTTCAGTTAGCAAAGCACGGCATAGGCATACAGAGGTTAGACACTTTGACTTGCGTCATCAGTCATTCACTCGCAGCGATGCAGACAAACGGACGGTCATATGTATCACATAACCTGCTGATAATTATGGGCCCAAGCCAGTATGACAGTCAAGTTTTTGACTGAAAAATGTCACATTTATCACTGATTGATCACTTTTACTGGGTAGGTAGATGTAAAATAACGAGTGACTTCAGGCGAACCCCGCTCCCGTCGTGGACACTGCTCATTAGAAAACGAAATTATCCCAGATTATTTCAATACAAATTAATGGTATAATAATCGTGAATATATGTTGACAAAAGCCAACATGGCCGCTATACGTTCCCCCGAAATGCAGAAATAGTAACGCATGATGTTTTAGATAAGTAACTTCAATCTGACTACTAGTTTTGAAATAGTAGTTGCGTTAGACTACTCGTTACTGAAAAAAGTAGTCCGACTACAGTAACGCGTTACTGGCATCACTGTTCTCAAAGTCAAGAGGGCTTTTTGCTCGACAACGGATGAGGAGGAAATTGTATTCTGTTTTGGAGAATATTAAACATCCTCTCGACAGCATCCTGGCAGGACAGAGGAGCAGCTGCAGTGAGAGGCTCATCTCTCTGCGCTGTAGGACTGAGAGATTCAGGAGGTCCTTTGTTCCCACAGCCATAAGGCTTTTTAACAGTGACTGCTGAGTTCTTCTCAAATTGATTGATTGATTTTTTTATTCATTTGTTTATTTAGTCATTTATTATTATTAGTAGTAGTAGTAGTAGTAGTATTTTATTAGTATTGTTATTATTGTAGTTGTTGTTAATATACAATCATTGTAAATATTTATTAAAAAAATTTGAGCTACTTGACTAATTTCAATTTCCCCCATTGGGGATGAATAAAGTATTTTTTTTATTCTATTCTATTCTATTCTATTCTATTCTATTCTATGGTAAGCTCAAAAAGACTTGTTTCTTGTATTGGGAAAACACATACTGGAACTGTCCTGAACAAGTGGGCATAAGTCAGTGCAACAGTCCCAATTTCAGTAACATCTTACGTACACAGCAGCTGAGAAATTGACAGGACTGTTTAATAGCAGACTTTAAACTGGCAAGTTATACTGTAATGTCCTTTGTTGTCTCACAATTTGATGCTAACTACTTCATGGATATAACAAATTTGGTTAAAAACTATTTATTTAGCATATTTGCATGTAACATATTTTGACAACATCAGTCCATCTTCGGTTTCCATTTTCATCTTGCGCAAAGGTTTGTAGGCGCTTTAAGAATTCTGAGGACTGACTTTTCACTGTTTTCTATGTTTGTCTTCATGTTTCTGTTCCTTTTTTTTCCCCTTCTTCGCTCTCCCTCTCTATCTGTCCCCCGGTCCGGTTCAGCACTATCACACTATCACATCATGTTAAGTATTGTAACTAAAATAAATAAATAGAAATAAGGAGTTAATGGGTATCAAGGGGAGCTTTACATTCATAAAGCTTCCCTTGGCACAGCAAATGTGTTTGGCATTAATGGTATTCAGATTACAATTCTGCTGCCATAATGCTGGACAGGACAAGGGGTTAAAAAAAAAAAAAGAATTCTGAGGATACACAGAAGCATACTTTAAACATATCTAAACAAATTCCTTTTAAAAGATCTGTACTGTTAGAAGAGTCCCTTGGTGAGATTTGATGACGTGGCATCCTAGAAATTGATTAATCAAGCAAGGATTTGTGCTTGATTTTCAAGAGGTGCCTTGGGAATCACAGCCATTAATGTGTCCATTTTCCCTTAAAGGTGCCATGGCATGAAAATAAAAGCCATGGCTTTTATTTATTTTTATAGGCTTTAGTGGTCCCCTAATACTGAATTTGAGTTTTTTTCCCCAAAATTCTGCCTTGGTGCAGAATTACAGCCAGTCCCAAAAATGAGCTTTCCTTAGGATCCTCAGAATGAGCTGTTTAGGGTCTGCAGCTTTGAATGCAAATTAGGAGGAGAAAGGCGGGGCAAAGATTGCTCTGGTTTGCAAAGATGCACGTAGCGCTAGTCATTTCAATCAGGGGAAAGGCAGATATCGTGCGCGCCATAACACCAACAGCAGGACGGCTATCAACAAAAAGTACAACAAATAAGTACACAACACTCGCGTTACAGTAAATGAGGTGTCCACTCGCATACCTCATGCTATTTACTGTTACATTAGCGACAGTGACTGAGCTATTAGATGCAGAGCTAACGACACAGACAGACTGACCTTTTTGACTCTGGAACCATGAATTAATCATTATCCTGATGAAATGCACTGAATTTGCGGATTCATTGTTCTTCAGGAAGCTTGAAGTAGGGGGTTTTGGTCTAAAATGAGCGAGCTAACCATCTCATGGGCATGCAAACACCTCCCACAGCCCAGTTGATGCTATTAGCTGCATAGCTAACGATATAGACACTTTCTTGTGGTAACAAGCTATGTAACTATACTGTACATACAGGAAAGCAACACAATTATAGAGCGTTAAATTACTTACTTGTCCAAGGTCTGTAGTTGGGCCAAAGAGAGTTGGTTCTGATCCAGGGTTCATTTTCAGACGCTCGGCAATGCCAGCTCGGTATTGGCCCAAGTTCTGGAAACATTCGTCGGTGAAATGTTTGGCGCACACATACACAAATCTCTTCGGTTCTGTCGTCACTTTCCCAAAAAAACCTAAATCTGTCCACTGGCTCTTTAGAGGTTCTGATGCAGGAGCTCTAAACAGATTTTTTACATCCATGTACAGAGCAAAGAGCTGGCCAAAGAGCTGTGGGTGGGGAAAGGCAGTTTTGGCATAGCCATATATGGGCTCTGGGGGGAAATAACCTCGACGTCATATGAGGCGCTACGTCATATGAGGCAGCTTTCCCAATCAGGCCACCTGTATGGTCACATTACCAAAGGCGGAGAATAATTTCCAGTGCATGGTTTAGGTCTATCGTCATTTTTAGCCACTGGGGGACCGCAGACAGGCTAGGGGAACTCATATTAATGTTAACAACCTTAAAAAGTGAAAATTTCATGCCATGGCTCCTTTAAACCATTTTCCACATTTGTTCCAGTCGTCGTGGGAGTTGAGAGGACAGAAAAGAGGGGACAACAAGCACCGTGACACCTGAGGGGTGTTCCACGAAAGTAGCTAAAGAAAGCCAGGCTGTATCAGCAAAGCCTCGCTTGAACTAACACCATCTCCCAATTAAGCCTCAAGTCGTTCCACGAAGCCAGTTTAGCTGCATCTCAGCGAGGTTAATCCAAGCGAGGCTAATCCAAGCGAGGCTTACATAGCCTGGCTATGTGCGAGTGCACGAGGAACGTAAGAAGCCCTGACGAGTGGATGGTGGAAAAACAGAGATGGCAGAAAGGGAGACAAGAGCTGTAATTATCACAGCAGCTGAACAAAAAATGCTGATGGAGCTGTACGAGGAGTTTGAAACTGTGATTACCAGAAAAGGTAATACAGTTGCAATAAATAAAGTGAGGGAAACGGCATGGCAAGCAATTGCCGACAGGCTAAATGCGTAAGTTATGAAAGTTTCAATCAACACGCATCATCATACCTTGTGACTAAATTATCTTGAGTGTGTGACCCACATATTAATTCTTCACTGTTACATCTCAACAGGAGCAATCTTAACAGCCAGAAGCGAAACCTGGCAGCAGGTTCAAGTAAAATACAAAAACATATTTAAAGCTATGGTAGGTAATCCTAGAGAGCTAGCAAGAGAGCTAGCAAGATTCGAAAGTGTCCACTCCTCTAAGCTCCACCCCCCCTTCCCCATTCCGTCAGTGCTTCATCCAAAGCCGGTAGAACCGCGTGCGCACATGGAGCAGGGGGGGGCGTAGGCAGAAAGCAGAGGCATCTGATTGGTTTTTTGTAGGCGACCAATCCGAGATCAGCGTCCCGCTGATCTCGGATTGGTCAGCTTTTTCTCAGTCCTGCAGCTGCCACAGAGGTCTGATTATTTTCGTCCCTTTTTCTAAATACATCTTGTATAGATTTCTCTCAGGATAGACGGACCATTTCACCCAGTATTACAAAATGTGCTTCTGAACAGGATTACCTACCATGTCTTTAAGGGTGGTAAGTAGCCTTTGAAGAAATGTGTTTGTCCAAAAAACTGTGTTGAACTGTATATATGTTGCACTGTAGCTACCAAAAAAAGACAGAGGCCTCTGCCGCTGGTGGGGGTCCTCCACCTGAAGGTCTTACACCAGCGGAGGAACTTGCTCTAACCAGCAATCGAGGGCGGCCGCTGGTGGAAGGAATAGAGGGAGGGACCTCCTCGGGATATGTTAACAAAAGTGTGCGGGATCAGTATGTAGAAGGTATTGATCACTTTCCCTCAAAGTGTTTGTCTCTCAATTATAATAACTGGTGTGCCTATATCTGTCAGTGGTGGGAGACTATCTGCCTGCTTGATCCCCAGACGACAGAGGACATCCCTAACCCATGTGTGAGTAGTTGTATTCAATTTAATTTTCTTTTGATGAAAATACTATTCATCTCATGCATCCCTGTGATCTCCTACTTCGACAACTGCCGTATTTCTCCGTTTGCAGTTTGATGGCCCCAGCACATCTCGTGCATTTGACGACGAAACTGTGTCTTTAGACACATAAATGCCACAGGTAGCCTTTTTATTATTAAAAATGTGAAACGGTTTGGATGCGTCTGCAGTTTACCTATTCTATACCAATAGGCCTAATTGTCACCAATACAATTTACTGCAGGTTGCAACAGGAACACAAATTCCAGCAGCAAAGAGTGAAGTAACTAACTATTCACATTACGATCACTGCCTACATACTTCGTTGCTTCCAGGCACATTTCCTCTATCATAGGATGTCCGAACTCTGTACAAACGCAAACTTCTGTTGGGTATAGAGAGCACCCAATTAGACATGGCATACAAGAAACTGAAGATAAAAAAGATCAAGCTCGAGATCATGAAACTGGAGAGGGATCTAAGTATAAATTCAGACAAAGGATAAGGTGATGGTGTGAACTGTATTTAATTCTGTTTTCTCTCCACAGCTTGAAAGACATGAATAAATAAAAAAATTCAACACAACTTGAACTGGAAACTTGTCATTATTGTACAGTTCATGCAAAGTGTTAGATATTTGTTTATACATTTATATTCAGTGGCGTGCCATGACTTAACATTTAGAAAATTATCTCTATCCATTTAGCCTTCTTAAACTTGCTCTAACTTGCTCTAAACTGCTACTGTGTCAATGCTAAATTATGAAAATAAGTATATATATAATATAATAACTCAAAGGTCACAACAATAAGGATCAACGGAAATGTGTCTTTGTATAGGTCCCTCATTGTTCTTCCATCCATTTGTTCAGGGATGGCCATGTCGATTTCCTCCCATTGTTCCTCCACCATCATGGTGGGCAGTCTCTCCCGGCGTATTGTTGCTATATTGTGAAGGACAACACAGGCAATGACGATGTCACAAGCCAGATCAGGAGACACCCTGATGCCTTTCAGGCACTGGAACCTGCAGGGAATCAATCATAAAAGACTTGAGCCTGAAAAGTTGTCCACAAGACAAAATGTATGAAATATTAAGTATACTATTAATTTAAGATAGCTCTGTCAGAAGTCAGCCATGGTGGCTGAGAACTTTAAGCAATGAACCTGGATTTTATTTGGCCAAAGGTCATTTCTATCCGTGCCCTTGGTTAAATGCCCTCTCCGCGCTTGTTCCTTTCTCAGGATATGGCGTGAGGAGGTACGGCCAGCATGCATAGCCTCTGTCCCCAAGCAGGACACCATTGAACTCTCCTGCAGAATAAGATAAATGTTGGATGGATATACATGTGTTAAGACTCGGCAATTTGATGCAATATGCGCCTTATATGGCTATCTATAATTAAGTAAGACAAAGAACAGCTCATAAAACCCCTATGATGATGAAGAAAAATGGACACCGTGTTCCCTTGCCCGGACACGGGTCACCGGGGCCTCCCCCTGGAGCCAGGCCCAGGGGTGGGGCCCGCCGGCAAGCGCCTGGTGGCCGGGTCTGTGCCCGTGGGGCTCGGTTGGGCACAGCCCGAAGAAATTACACGGGTCACCCTTCTGACGGGCTCACCACAAGTGGTAGGGGCCATGGGGGTCGGGTGCAGTGTGAGCTGGGCGGCAGCCGAAGGCAGAGACCTTGGCGGTCTGATCCTCGGCTACTGAAGCTGGCTCTTGGGACGTGGAACTTCACCTCTCTGCTGGGGAAGGAGCCTGAGCTGGTGCGCGAGGCTGAGCGGTTCCGGCTAGATATAGTCGGACTCACCTCAACACATGGCTTGGGCTCTGGAACCAGCCTCCTCGAGAGGGGTTGGACTCTCTTCCACTCTGGAGTTGCCCGCGGTGAGAGGCGTAGAGCAGGTGTGGGCATACTTATTGCCCCCCGGCTGTGCGCCTGTACATTGGGGTTCACTCCGGTAGACGAGAGGGTAGCCTCCCTCCGCCTTAGGGTGGGGGGACGGGTCCTGACTGTTGTTTGTGCTTATGCACCGAACAGCAGTTCAGAGTACCCACCCTTTTTGGAGTCCCTGGAGGAGGCACTGGAGAGTGCTCCTCCAGGAGACTCCCTCGTCCTGCTGGGGGACTTCAATGCTCACATGGGCAATGACAGTGAGACCTGGAGGGGCATGATTGGGAGGAACGCCCCCCCGATCTGAATCAGAGAGGTGTTTTGTTTTTGGACTTCTGTGCTCGTCACGGACTGTCCATAACGAACACCATGTTCAGGCATAAGGGTGTCCATATGTGCACTTGGCACCAGGACACCCTAGGCCGCAGCTCGATGATCGACTATGTGGTTGTATCGTCAGACTTTTGGCCGTATGTCCTGGACACTCGGGTGAAGAGAGGGGCGGAGCTGTCAACTGATCACCACCTGGTGGTGAGTTGGCTCCGCTGGTGGGGGAGGAAGCCGGTCAGACCTGGCAGGCCCAAACGTATTGTGAGGGTCTGTTGGGAACGGCTGGCGGAATCCCCTGTAAGGAGGAGTTTCAACTCCCACCTCCGGCAGAGCTTCAACCATGTCCCGGGGGAGGTGGGGGACATTGAGCCCGAATGCCCATGTTCCGTGCCTCCATTGTTGAGGCGGCCGACCGGAGCTGTGGCCGTAAGGTGGTCGGTGCCTGTCGTGGCGGCAATCCCCGAACCCGCTGGTGGACCCCAGTGGTGAGGGAAGCCGTCAAGCTGAAGAAGGAGTCCTATTGGGCCTTTTTGGCCAGTGGGACTCTGGAAGTAGCTGATGGGTACCGACAGGCCAAGCGGAACGCAGCCTCGGCGGTTGCTGAGGCAAAAACTCGGGCTTGGGAGGAGTTCGGGGAGGCCATGGAGAATGATTTCCGGACGGCCTCAAGGAGTTTCTGGTCCACCATCCGGCAGCTCAGGGGAGAAAAGCGGTGCATCGTCAACACCGTGTATGGTGAGGGCGGGGCTCTGCTGACTTCAACTAGGGACGTCGTGAGGGGAATACTTCGAGGGCCTCCTCAATCCTACCGACACGCCTTCCGATGAGGAAGCAGAGTTGGGGAGCTCGGAAGTGGGGCCTCCCATTTCTGGGGCTGAGGTTGCCGAGGTGGTCAAAAAACTCCTTGGTGGCAAGGCGAGGGGTGGATGAGGTCCGTCCTGAGTTCCTCAAGGCTCTGGATGTTGTGGGGCTGTCTTGGTTGACACGCCTCTGCAGCATCGCGTGGACATCGAGGGCAGTGCCTCTGGACTGGCAGATCGGGGTGGTGGTCCCCCTCTTTAAAAAGGGGGACCGGAGGGTGTGTTCCAACTATAGGGGGATCACACTCCTCAGCCTCCCTGGTAAGGTCTTTTCGGGGGTACTGGAGAGGAGGATCTGCCGGATAGTCGAATCTCGAATTCAGGAGGTGCAGTGTGGTTTTCGTCCTGGCCGTGGAACAGTGGACCAGCTCTATACCCTCCGCAGGATCCTGGAGGGAGCATGGGAGTTCGCCCAACCGGTCTACATGTGTTTTGTGGACTTGGAGAAGGCGTTTGACCGTGTCCCTCGGGGTCTCTTGTGGGGGGTGCTCCGGGAGTATGGAGTGCCGGACTCCTTGATATGGGCTGTTCGGTCTCTGTATGACCGGTGTCAGAGTTTGGTCCGCATTGCCGGCAGTAAGTCGGACATGTTTCCTGTGAGGGTTGGACTCCGTCAGGGCTACCCTTTGTCACCGATTCTGTTCATAATTTTTATGGACAGAATTTCTAGGCGCAGCCAGGGTGTTGAGGGGGTCTGGCGACCTCAGAATCGGGTCTCTGCTTTTTGCGGACGATGTGGTTCTGTTGGCGTCGTCGGGCCGTGACCTTCAGCTCTAACTGGAGCGGTTCGCAGCCGAGTGTGAAGCGGCTGGGATGAGAATCAGCACCTCCAAATCCGAGACCATGGTCTTTGGCCGGAAAAGGGTGGAATGCTCTTTCTGGGTCGGGAATGAGATCCTTCCCCAAGTGGAGGAGTTCAAGTATCTCGGGGTCTTGTTCACGAGTGAGGGACAAATGGAGCAGGAGATTGACAGGCGGATCGGTGCGGCATCTGCAGTGATCCGGGCTCTGCACCGGCCCGTCGTGGTAAAGAAGGAGCTGAGCCAGAAGGTGAAGCTCTCGATTTACCAGCCAATCTATGTTCCTACCCTAACCTATGGTCACGAGCTGTGGGTAGTGACCGAAAGAACGAGATCGCGAATACAAGCGGCCGAAATGAGTTTCCTCCGCAGGGTGTCTGGGCTCTCCCTTAGAGATAGGGTGAGAACCTCGGTCATCCGGGAGGGGCTCGGAGTAGAACCGCTGCTCCTACGCATCGAGAGGAGTCAGATGAGGTGGCTCGGGCATCTGGTTAGGATGCCTCCTGGACGCCTCCCCGGTGAGGTGTTCCGGGCCCGTCCCACTGGGAGGAGGCCCCGGGGAAGACCCAGGACACGTTGGAGAGACTATGTTTCTCGGCTGGCCTGGGAACGCCTCGGGGTCCCCCCAGAAGAGCTGGAGGAAGTGGCCGGGGACAGGGACGTCTGGGTCTCTTTGCTCAAGCTGCTGCCCCCGCGACCCGATCCCCGGAGCAGCGGAAGATAATGGATGGATGGATGGATAATTAAGTATGACAAGCACTTCAAATTCCTTAAGATGACCTCTACACCTGGCCTCTCATTAGATTACCAAAATTATGACTATGCTATATACACCTTACTTGAAAAGTACACTCCTTCGGATAAGTAAAATTCTTGTGCCTTGTGCAAACCTCTGTGCCAGTGAGGATGCTCGGAAGATCCTCGAATCATGAACTGATCCCGTCCATTGAGCTTTGATGTTGGAAATTAAATTGCCTCCATCACAGATCATCTGTATATATGGAGGATAGAAGTCAATGACGAGGTTCTTGGTTTCACAGGGCATAAATGTAACATTGCTCAGCATTACTCAAAGGGGTTGATGTAGTGTTTTTCAAAATGAGACAGTCCTGTTTAGAGTCTATGGACAATTATCCCCAATACGTACCTTAGGCTATGGAAAGATTTCCGGTTTACTCATCGGCCTCCACAGGTCCAGCAGGGGCCTGGATGCGTACGTGGGTAGTCTAGTGCACCGATGACATTGGGGAAGCCTGAGGGAGATGATGAACTTAATGCAAATACATCAGCCAGTAGGTTGTTTCACATAATCGGCTTTTGTAAATGTCACATACCTGCAATAGCATAAAACACCTCCTTGATCTTCTGGGTGTCTTTATGGCCAGGGAATTTGATGAAAATGTTAAGGAATTGTTTCAAACCAAGAGAAACACTCCTTATTTTCCTGCAAACAGTTGCCTTGGACAGACCTTCAGCATCACCTACACTGTAAAGAAAAGTCCCACAGGCAAAGAACCGCAGTGCAATGCAGACAGACTGCACAGTGGTTAGGGCCTTGCTACGTCTTGTACTTTTACTCAAATGCGGTTCCAGCAAACATACATAGGTAAACTAATCCAGGCCTGCTGAACCTGTACCTCTCCCACAGGTAATAATTGGAGAAAGTAAGTGGGTTTGCTTACCCCCCTGTGTTTTTATCTAATATCTTGTTTGTACAGTGTCCTTGACCGTTTTGAAAGGAGCTTTCAATAAAATGTATTATTAACATTATTACCTGTCCGCCATTTTTCTGAGCCTGGTTCTACGTGGGTGTAGATCGGATGTTTGTTAGGTATTGATTAGTTTTAATAAATACCATGCTCTTTCTCATTTAATTTCATGTTCAATACATGATTGCGTTTTTTAGTTGCATTGGCACCGACTGATTGATTTTTCAAGGCAGTGAAAGTGGTGATATGATAACCACAGTTTTTGTTTTGTTTCTTATACAAGACATGAGTTGCGGGAGCGCAGAATTCTAGGTGGACGTTTCTTTTGGGAGTCTATTTCAGCCGGTCGGACATTCTTTGAGACGCAGCTAAGCTAAGCCCAGGAACAGGCTAGTTCAGCGGCATAAGTTACCATGGTTACTCAGGGGTCATTCAAATAAGCCACGTTCGTGGAACGGAACTCTCTCTTAGATTAGCCATAACTATCGAGAAAAGCCTGGCTTTCCGCTAATCCAGCTTTGTGGAACACCCCTCTGGCCACGGATACCTGCCGAGAAAGAGAAACACAAGTTAGTAACAACAATAATTAGTAAGTTTGAACATTCAACATGGGAGTACTCATGCCAGTACTCATGGGATTGGGAGTATTAAAAATTAACATCATCTTAAACTAGACTTTTGGTCTTTGTGACCTACTAAAGAATCTGTGGACCATGGACAATAACGTTTGGCAAGAACTCTGATATCCTGATGGCATATGTTCCATCAAGGACGATCAGTGAGTCAATATCTCACTCACTTTAGTGCAGCTTAAAGGCCTACAGAAAGGTGATTTTTTTGCACAAAACTGAAATAGCAGATCGATTCGTTATATACCATGGAATTTTTTTATGATTTTAAAATAATTTTAGGCCCCTGGATAGTCCTGATTAGGCCCAATAAACTATCACCACATTTGACTCGAATTTGGCAAACTGGAACGACAGGTGCGTGACGTCGCGAGTGCGAGCTGCTGGAACAACCCCCAGTAGTTCTAGTAGCGAAGCCAGCAGTTTGCCAGACCTGGACAGCTTCTTCGCGGCAAATTTCGATTTGTGCCGCGGGACGTCGCTTGGAAATATAAAACGTTGGGTTCAGTGCAATTTTTATTGCGAGTAGATGTACGAAGTGCGTGTGTTGCCCTCAGCAGCAGCAGCTCACACCACCGGGGACAGAGGAAGCAGAGAGACCCGCAGTCTTGTGTCTGTGTCTCCCTGTCCGCCTGCCTCCTCTCTGGTGAAATCAGCCGGAGCCATCCCGCCGTGTTCAGCTCCCTGCGGTGCGGACGCTCAGGGGGAATCCACCTGGCGGAGAGCGGACACACTCTCCGCCAGGTGGAGAGTGGAAATCTCGGCAGAGCGATCATCAAGAGCCCCGACGTGGACATTTCAGGGCAACCATCCCGCGGTGTGTCCGCTCTCCGCCAGGTGGATTCCCCCTGAGCGTCCGCACCGCAGGGAGCTGAACACGGCGGGATGGCTCCGGCTGATTTCACCAGAGAGGAGGCAGGCGGACCGGGAGACACAGACACAAGACCGCAGGTCTCTCTGCTTCCTCTGTCCCCGGTGGTGTGAGCTGCTGCTGCTGAGGGCAACACACGCATCCACAGCACTTCGTACATCTACTCGCAATAAAAACTGCACTGAACCCAACGTTTTATTGCCTTCACCACTCAACAAGCATACTAATAGCGGCAGCCAGGAAAACCCATGGCACCTGTGACGTCACACGGAAGCCCCGCCCCCAGTCTGGAATTCCAGGAAGGATTTCCAAGCGGCAAATTCAAAATCGCAAATTTCATGCGTTTATGAAATGTTTTGGTGTAGAGTCCAATGATCATTATTGTTCCTCTGTGTATGTATTATCATTATGTATTGGGTGTAGTGTCAGCTTTCTGTAGGCCTTTAAAGGAAAACGCCGGAAAGTTTCAAATTTACTATTTTCCCTGGTACATGTTCCCCAAAATCAATTTCTCACCTTGTTTACATTTGTCAGCCCGAGAGAGTAACATTCGCGAATGTTTGAAATTCAAGTTATACCGCTCTGGCTCTCCCTCCCTAGCGCCGCCATGTTCACTCAACATGACGTCAGAAATGCAAACATTTTTTCTACAGCAATGGAAGACACTTATGAACTGTCTTGGTCTGACTCGGACCCGGAGATAGAATGCGAAGTTTCGCCTGAGTCCGAGTCAGATCATGATCAGCCTCTCGATCCAAGTTATGTTAGCTTATAGCCATCAGCCGAGATGGTCGGATAAGGCTAAAAATAAGGATGGACAAGTGGCTGTCGCAGCAGCCGCGACACTGCCGCCAAATGCTAACGACTCACCGGTTGTATCCTCGAGCCGTGAGGCGTTTCCGGACCCCATGCCCAACCTTGTGTACCGTTTCCAGGCCTACCGGCAGGTGACCTACTTTCTCCATGGGAGACTTGGGAAGCGCTTCCGAAGAGTGATTCCCTCCTGTGCGGTGTGGGCGATCAGGGATAAATATGAGTCGCAGGACGGGACCTACAAGGGTTTCCTTCACGCCGACGAGGCAGTTGTAGACTATCACTACAGATATATGTGAACATACATGTTGAAATAAAAATAATTTCTAATTCTACTATATACAGGTAGTATTCAATCATTGTGTATTTCCAAGTTACACTCTACACTTTGTTAGAGCACACTCCTGCCACACAAGTAGAATTTTATTTCCGCTGCACAAGTAGAATTGCATTTCTGACGTAAAATATGCCCGGATGTGGCTGAACATGGCTGCTCCCATGGCCAGAAGTGAAAAAATCTGGGAGCGCAAGGTTATGGGTTGAATAATGTAAAACAGTGTGAGAAATCGATTTTGGGGGACAGGTGTCAGGGAAAATAGGAAAATTGAAATTTTCCGACGTTTTCCTTTAATGTCAACCTTGTATATATTCTAACTCTTAATTTCAAGATGTGGCAAGAAATTTTTAGAAGTTGCTCAACAATAAAAGCAACATTAGGTCATAACAAGCTAAAGACAGATTCTCTTTGAACATTGTCTCTGGGAACAAGTCAGCATTTTGCCTTCTAAGATGGTCAGACATATTGTCTTCCGGCATACCCCACTTTTACCTGCACTTTTTAATAGCTTCTCTTCTGGTGATCAGAATAACAGTACAAAATCTTACAGGAAGAAATGGTCATGTGACCTTAGCGCTTCCTTCTTTAGAACACCATAGTACTAATATTGGTCAGATGATACTGACATTTCAAACAGAATTAGGCCTTATTTTAAAATTATATGAAAGATAAATGGCACACCATGCTAATTATCACAAATTGTTGCACTGCAGGGAATATTGTGCCCTGGCTCTGGAGCTGTTCTCTGTCCTGAATGCACAAAGATGAGGTTATCCGTACAGAAGTCGACTGCTACTGTTGTTCTGGTGTGTGTGTTACATATGCTTCTGTCCAGTTGATCTGGCTTCTGTCCAGTTGATCTCTCTGAACTAACAACAGCAATAGTCTCTTCTAAACCATCAACTTGTGTTTTAGACCCAATCCCAACCAGACTGTTCAAGGAGGTTTTCCCATTAATTGACACTTCCATATTGGATTTGATCAATCTGTCTTTGTTGACAGGATATGTACCTCAGACTTTTAAGGTTGCTGTAATTAAACCTTTACTTAAAAAACCTACTCTTGATTCAGAGGTGTCGGCTCATTATAGACCTATATCCAATCTCCCTTTTATGTCTAAAGTTCTTGAAAAAATAGTTGCAGCTCAGCTTTGTGATAATTTACACAAAAATAATCTGTTTGAAGAGTTTCAGTCAGGATTCAGAGTGCATCATAGCACAGAAACAGCACTGGTGAAAGTTACCAATGATCTCCTCTTAGCCTCTGATAGCGGACTTGTGTCTGTGCTTGTCCTGTTGGATCTCAGTGCTGCATTTGATACGGTCGATCACAGTATCTTATTACAGAGACTTGAACATGTTATTGGGATTAAAGGAACTGCATTAGGCTGGTTTAAGTCATATTTATCTGATAGATTTCAGTTTGTTCTTGTAAATGAAGAATCTTCCTCACACACCAGAGTAAGTCATGGAGTTCCTCAGGGTTCTGTGTTTGGACCGATTCTTTTCACTTTATACATGCTTCCATTAGGTAACATTATTAGACAGCATAGCATAAATTTCCATTGCTATGCTGATGATACTCAGCTGTACTTATCTATAAAACCAGATGAACCCAGTAGGTTGGTCAGACTACAAGCATGTCTTAAAGACATAAAGACCTGGAAGACTCAGAACTGTCTGCTTCTAAATTCAGACAAAACTGAAGTCGTTATCTTTGGACCTGAGCGTTTTAGGGAGAAATTGTCTAATTATATAGTTACTCTAGATGGTATTTCCTTGGCTTCTAGTTCTACAGTGAGGAACCTTGGAGTTATTTTTGACCAGAATTTATCATTTGACTCGCATATAAAACAGGTTTCTAGGACTGCCTTCTTTCATCTTCGTAATATTGTTAAAATCAGGAACATCTTGTCTCAGAGTGATGCAGAAAAACTAGTCCATGCATTTGTTACTTCAAGATTGGACTACTGTAATTCTTTATTTATGGGCTGTCCCACATATTCTCTGAAAAGCCTTCAGTTGATCCAAAATGCTGCAGCCAGAGTTTTGATGAGAACTAACAGGAGAGATCATATTTCTCCAGTTTTAGCTTCTCTTTATTGGCTCCCTGTTAAATTCAGAATAGAATTTAAGATTCTTCTCCTCACATATAAAGCTCTTAATGACCGAGCTCCATCATATCTTAAAGATCTCATTGTAAGATATTTTCCTAACAGAGCACTTCGTTCCCAAACTGCAGGTTTACTTGAGGTTCCCAGAGTTTCTAAAAGTAGAATGGGAGGCAGAGCCTTCAGTTATCAGGCCCCTCTCTTGTGGAATAAGCTGCCAGTAAATGTCCGGGAAGCAGACACCCTTTCCACTTTTAAAATCAGGCTTAAAACTTTCCTTTTTTATAAAGCTTATAGTTAGGGATGGCTCAGGTGATCCTGAAACATCCCATAGTTAAGCTGCTATAGGCCTAGACTGCTGGGGGGCCTCATCTGTCACACCTTTCCTCACTTTACTCTCTCTATGTTTATGTGACATTATTGTGGTCATTAACTCGTGTTTCCCTGTTCCAACAGATATCCTTTGAATGGTGTTACAGTGCCGCCGCGCCCCCCCTTTCTGTCTTCTCAAACCCCAGCTGGTCGAGGCGGATGGCCACCCTTTCTGAGTCTGGTTCTGAAAGAGGTTTCTTCCTGTTAAAAGGGAGTCGTTTCTCTCCACAGTCGCCTCAGGCACGCTCAGGACGGGAGATTGGACCGAAAAAGAAAAAGTTTTCAGTGCAATCTGTTGGTTTCCTTAGCTAGGAAATTGTTTTTGAATTGGCTCTATATGAACGAATTGGATTATTTTATGAATAATTATGATTACAATGAATTGAATTCCAATTGGCTTGAATTGGACTTACTATCTAAGTGCCTTGAGATGACATTTGTTGTATTTGGCGCAATATAAATAAAAATGAATTGAACTGATTTGAATTGAATATGGAGTGAGTTAATATGAAGGGAAAGATAAATGAAGGGCTGCAGAGGAAGCTTTTGAGCAAGCGGATGCCTAACTGCAGCAGAGGCATTTTTTCCGCACAATGCTTGAGTCAGGCCTTTGGGCAGTGGTTCTATTATCCACAACATGTCTGTGTACAAGCAGCTTAGTACATATAAGTCTGAGATCAACTTAGATCTCAGATTCTCCAGATAGAAGATTCTCCATAATTTATCACTGAAGCTAAAGCCACAAACCTCTTTTGTCCCTTGTTACTGATGAATTGTCTGACATCATATCTGCTTGTATTTTAGGAAAACAGCATGTTTCTATTCTATTCTATTTGTGCTGGCCACAATTTAATCCACTGTGTGGAAAAATAATGGCACCGGGTTGTGCTTTCCTTTACGCCCCACTGAGTTTCATATAGAGATTTTCTCATGACAAACCTGAAATGGCACTGAGAACCCCTGAGAACTGTGCTTACTTTCATCCATTCAAATGGTTTAGCTGCTAATTTTTCCCTGTTAATATAGTACATGGTGAGAAATGATAGGCTCAATTATTCAAACATTAGATAGTCAAAACAGTTGTGCAAGCATTTTTTTCAAAGAGTGATGTGGGTGGGTGGATTTAAGAGAATGCAAATGCTTGGGGCTGTATGAACATTGGAAAGTTACTTTTGGAATGCTAAATACATTCACTTCACTAGCAGCGTTTGTAAAATACGAGTTTTTTTTATACTAGATAAATACATCTAGTATAAATATATATATCTTAGATATTTTATTTCGTCTGTAGTAATAAAGAAGATTCTGAGGTAGGCTTTACATTTTACCTCTCTGTCGTGCTACAGGGATAAATGCAATACATGCAAATAAACAGCTATATACTACAGCACATATACTAATTTATAGTATATAAAACACATTTCCAGAGAAGTTGGAACAGTTTGTAAAATACAACAAAAAACTTTTATCTGTAATTTCAGCACTTCCAAATTGACATACTTTGTTGATAATTTTTTGCCTTTATTTATTAGGCACAAGTACAAAGGAAATTATATTTAAAGTCTTCACCTACCATCTCCCTACCCATGAGCTGTCACCTTACCATGGTGGGGGGGTTTGCGTGCCCCAATGAGTCTGGGAGCTATGTTGTCTGGGGCTTTAAGCCCCTGGTAGGGTCACCCATGGCAAACAGATCCTAGATGAGGGACCAGACAAAGAACAGCTCATAAAAACCCCTATGATGACGAAGAAAATTGGACACTGTGTTCCTTCGCCCGGACGCGGGTCACCAGGGCCTCCCCCCTGGAGCCAGGCCCAGGGGTGGGGCCCGCCGGCGAGCGCCTGGTGGCCGGGTCTGTGCCCGTGGGGCTCGGTCGGGCACAGCCCGAAGAAACAACACGGGTCCCCCTTCCGACAGGCTCACCACCCGTGGGAGGGGCCATGGGGGTCGGGTGCAGTGTGAGCTGGGCGGCAGCCGAAGGCAGGGACCTTGGCGGTCTGATCCTCGGCTACTGAAGCTGGGTCTTGGGACGTGGAACGTCACTTCTCTGCTGGGGAAGGAGCCTGAGCTGGTGCGCGAGGCTGAGCGGTTCCGGCTAGATATAGTCGGACTCACCTCGACAAATGGCTTGGGCTCCGGAACCAGCCTCCTCGAGAGGGGTTGGACTCTCTTCCACTCTGGAGTTGCCCACGGTGAGAGGCGTAGAGCAGGTGTGGGCATACTTATTGCCCCCCGGCTGTGCGCCTGTACATTGGAGTTCACCCCTGTAGACGAGAGGGTAGCCTCCCTCCGCCTTAGGGTGGGGGGACGGGTCCTGACTGTTGTTTGTGCTTATGCACCGAACGGCAGTTCAGAGTACCCACCCTTTTTGGAGTCCCTGGAGGAGGCACTAGAGAGTGCTCCTCCGTGAGACTCCCTCGTTCTGCTGGGGGACTTCAATGCTCACATGGGCAATGACAGTGAGACCTGGAGGGGCGTGATTGGGAGGAACGGCCCCCCCGATCTGAATCAGAGTGGTGTTTTGTTGTTGGACTTCTGTGCTCGTCACGGACTGTCCATAACGAACACCATGTTCAGGCATAAGGGTGTCCATATGTGCACTTGGCACCAGGACACCCTAGGCCGCAGCTCGATGATCGACTTTGTGGTTGTATCGTCGGACTTGCGGCCGTATGTCCTGGACACTCGGGTGAAGAGAGGGGCGGAGCTGTCAACTGATCACCACCTGGTGGTGAGTTGGCTCCGCTGGTGGGGGAGGAAGCCGGTCAGACCTGGCAGGTCCAAACGTATTGTGAGGGTCTGTTGGGAACGGCTGGCGGAATCCCCTGTAAGGAGGAGTTTCAACTCCCACCTCCGGCAGAGCTTCAACCATGTCCTGGGGGAGGTGGGGGACATTGAGCCCGAATGGGCCATGTTCCGTGCCTCCATTGTTGAGGTGGCCGACCGGAGCTGTGGCCGTAAGGTGGTCGGTGCCTGTCGTGGCGGCAATCCCCGAACCCGCTGGTGGACCCCAGTGGTGAGGGAGGCCGTCAAGCTGAAGAAGGAGTCCTATCGGGCCTTTTTGGCCAGTGGGACTCTGGAAGCAGCTGATGGGTACCGACAGGCCAAGCGGAACGCAGCCTCGGCGGTTGCTGAGGCAAAAACTCGGGCTTGGGAGGAGTTCGGGGAGGCCATGGAGAACGACTTCTGGACGGCCTCGAGGAGATTCTGCTCCACCATCCGGCGGCTCAGGGGGGGAAAGCGGTGCACAGTCAACACCGTGTATGGTGAGGGCGGGGCTCTGCTGACTTCAACTAGGGACGTCATGAGTCGGTGGGGGGAATACTTCGAGGGCCTCCTCAATCCTACCGACACGCCTTCCGATGAGGAAGCAGAGTTGGGGAGCTCGGAAGTGGGGCCTCCCATTTCTGGGGCTGAGGTTGCCGAGGTGGTCAAAAAACTCCTTGGTGGCAAGGCCCCGGGGGTGGATGAGGTCCGTCCTGAGTTCCTCAAGGCTCTGGATGTTGTGGGGCTGTCTTGGTTGACACGCCTCTGCAGCATCGCGTGGACATCGGGGGCAGTGCCTCTGGACTGGCAGATCGGGGTGGTGGTCCCCCTCTTTAAAAAGGGGGACCGGAGGGTGTGTTCCAACTATAGGGGGATCACACTCCTCAGCCTCCCTGGTAAGGTCTTTTCGGGGGTACTGGAGAGGAGGATCTGCCGGATAGTCGAATCTCGGATTCAGGAGGTGCAGTGTGGTTTTCGTCCTGGCCATGAAACAGTGGACCAGCTCTATACCCTCCGCAGGATCCTGGAGGGAGCATGGGAGTTCGCCCAACCGGTCTACATGTGTTTTGTGGACATGCAGAAGGCGTTTGACCGTGTCCCTCGGGGTCTCTTGTGGGGGGTGCTCCTGGAGTATGGAGTGCCGGACTCCTTGATATGGGCTGTTCGGTCTCTGTATGACCGGTGTCAGAGTTTGGTCCGCATTGCCGGCAGTAAGTCGGACATGTTTCCTGTGAGGGTTGGACTCCATCAGGGCTGCCCTTTGTCACTGATTCTGTTCATAATTTTTATGGACAGAATTTCTAGGTGCAGCCAGGGCGTTGAGGGGGTCCGGTTTGGCGACCTCAGCATCGGGTCTCTGCTTTTTGCGGACGATGTGGTTCTGTTGGCGTCGTCGGGCCGTGACTTTCAGCTCTAACTGGAGCGGTTCGCAGCCGAGTGTGAAGCGGCTGGGATGAGAATCAGCACCTCCAAATCCGAGACCATGGTCTTCGGCCGGAAAAGGGTGGAATGCTCTCTCCGGGTCGGGAATGAGATCCTTCCCCAAGTGGAGGAGTTCAAGTATCTCGGGGTCTTGTTCACGAGTGAGGGACGAATGGAGCAGGAGATTGACAGACGGATCGGTGCGGCATCTGCAGTGATGCAGGCTCTGCACCGGCCCGTCGTGGTAAAGAAGGAGCTGAGCCAGAAGGCGAAGCTCTCGATTTACCGGTCAATCTATGCTCCTACCCTCACCTATGGTCACGAGCTGTGGGTAGTGACCGAAAGAACGAGATCGCGAATACAAGCGGCCGAAATGAGTTTCCTCCGCAGGGTGTCTGGGCTCTCCCTTAGAGATAGGGTGAGAAGCTCGGTCATCCGGGAGGGGCTCGGAGTAGAACCGCTGCTCCTCCGTATCAAGAGGAGTCAGATGAGGTG
Source organism: Odontesthes bonariensis (assembly GCF_027942865.1). NCBI lineage: Eukaryota > Metazoa > Chordata > Actinopteri > Atheriniformes > Atherinopsidae > Odontesthes > Odontesthes bonariensis. Next base: position 30,360,055 of record NC_134523.1, read on the forward strand.
GCTCGGGCATCTGGTTAGGATGCCTCCTGGACGCCTCCCCGGTGAGGTGTTCCGGGCCCGTCCCACTGGGAGGAGGCCCCGGGGAAGACCCAGGACACGTTGGAGAGACTATGTCTCTCGGCTGGCCTGGGAACGCCTCGGGGTCCCCCCAGAAGAGCTGGAGGAAGTGGCCGGGGACAGGGACGTCTGGGTCTCTTTGCTCAAGCTGCTGCCCCCGCGACCCAATCCCCGGACCAGCGGAAGATAATGGATGGATGGATGGATGGACCTACCATCTCAATTGTATTTGAACAAAAATAACGAATTTGTTGTAAGTAACACTAAAAAAAAACGACACGGGCAAGGAAAGACAACATTTTAAAAGTCTATACATGTAATAGAGTTTTTGAAATTTCTACAGTCATCAGATAAATTGGTGACAGGTAAGGGTCAGGATTAGGTATAAAAGACGCATTCACTAAAGTATTAGTCTTCAATCGGTTGTGGCTCACCACATCATGTCCAACTCTTTATGAGAAACATTTATTACCTTACTAAATTTGAAGATAATAAATACATAAATATCTTAATGCAAGACCACAACGAAATTTGGTCTTTCAACATCTACATAACATCTACATAATATTGTAAAAAAGTTCAGAAGTCTGTGGAAATCTCAATGTGTAAAGGGCAAGAATAGAAACCACTGTTTGGTTGGCCTAAGAGGCCTTCGGCATCACAGCATGCACTATGCCACCATGATCAACACAGCCACAAGTATCTTGGTGAATTATTTTTACTTGACACTGTCTGTTGCTGCATTCATAAATGTAACAAGACTCATTTCAGATGGATAGAAAAACAGTGGACAGATATTCTGTGGTCTGATGAGTCTGTGATTGCTTTTGGGAGAAAATTAACATGTGGCTCTAGATGCCAAATATGAGAATGACCTTCCAGGCTGTTATCAGAGAAAGGTGCAAAGGCCAGAGTCTATGATGGTATGGGGGTGCATCAGGAGGAAAATCAGGCCAATGTGGGCTATACTGTATGTACTGCATCTTTCGGGCAGCGCACAGCTCAGGGCTTGAGGCTTGTGTAGCAGCATAGAAGTGCCTTTCTATGTTGTTACAGCTGCTTGCCATGAGTGCTGATTGCGGCCAATCAATGAGGTGGCGACTATGAAAGCGCCGGTCCTCCCACAGGTTTTTCCTCTGCGTATTGTCACCGGACTCACTTCCGGGTCAAATCATTTGGCCTGACAAGTATGGCTGCCCGATGCTTCATCGCGGTGCTTGTTGTCTTTCTGTGTGCTCATGGTGCTTGTTGTGCCATAGGGTGACTGCTTAGGTGCTGTTCCTTGCCCCTTTGTATGCTGCTGTATGGGCTCCATTGGTGGGCTCCATTGGTGAACGCCAGCGGCGGTTTCCGAGCTCTCTCTCGCCCTCCCTCCGTTGTTGTGCGTGTATGTGTGTTGCGGCTACAGGTATGTGTTTGTTTTAAACACACACCGAATACGCTGATCATTTAGTGCTGCTAATAGCGTTTTTTTCTACAGGGTACCGCAATCAGCTCACTGGAGCTGGTGCTGCTTTGCTTGGTGTTTAATTTGCTCAACTTCACCGCTGTTCGTCCGAAACGGTTGCGTTTTGCCGCTGCCTCGCAACCACCTTCCTGGCCTCCCAGATGATTGAGAAAGTATTCTGCCCTAGCCGTTACGTGCTTGCAATAGTTAGGCATATAGATAACTAAAAGATGAGTGAGGCTCCAGAGTTTTCTTTGCATGAGCTTTACGGCTTACTGCTTTCATTCTCTTACCGTAAAACTAAAAATAAACACAAAACATCAAATTACCATGTGTCAAATTGCTACACATACAAAAAAACACCACGAGCTACATGTATAAAATGATAGCCACGAGCTACATAAAATTGGCAAGCTCATCACATTCACACAACCTCTCAATTCAATAGCACCGTTTAAACAACTAACAACTAATTTGCTCGATATGCAACATAAATGAATATATTACAATATAGTATATAATATATTTAATGGATATTTAGAATAGCATAAACTTACGGACGTCTCTACTCCAGGGATCCGACCATGGGAACTACTCGTGCTGAACTGAACACGTTATGAATTACGAGGCGAAATAAAGGCACTTATGGTGCAATACTGTGGTACACCAGTAGGTGTCCTTCTTGTTCTACACAAAACAATTTCAGCTACATAACTTCAGGGTAATTAATAGATTAAGACAGAACACTCCCCGTCTGGTATAATTACTATTATATCACTACATTCCCTTTAAATGTAATTAATTATCATCTCTAGAAAGAAGCAAAACAACATCATTAATGGGTCTCAGATATTCTTTGACAGTCCCTTGATTTGCAGTTCTGACCATGACCTTTCGAACCCTGTTGTCACTGCTTAGGATGGCTTTTGTGACAAGTCCCATTGGCCATTCATTGCGTTTCACTTGACAGTCTTTGAGTAGGACGACGTTGCCTTCCTGAAGGTTCGGCCTGTCCTCTGTACACTTTCTTCTTGGTTGTAGAGTTGCCAAATACTCCTGCCTCCATCTTTTCCAGCACGAGTCTAAGCTCTGGACCTGTCGCCATTGACTTTTATGCAGATGATCCATTTTAAAGTCACCTGGAGGAGCAGGAGCTACGCTTGCTTTCTGGGTCAGTAGCATTGCAGGTGAGAGAACTTGGAGTACCTCTGTGTCGGATGAGATGGGTGTTAAAGGTCGAGAGTTCATGATGGCCATGGCTTCGGCCATAAGAGTGGTCAGCACTTCATGTGTGAGTCTTGTGGTGGTGTTTTTCAACAGAAGCCCGTCAAGAATGCGTCGTGCGACTCCAATCATTCTTTCCCAAGCTCCTCCCATGTGGGAGGAATGTGGTGCGTTGAATGACCAGGAGCAGCCTCGATCTTGTAAGAAACTTTTGATCTCTGGGTCTTCTGTGTTGATTTGCAGCTCTCTGCAGGCCCCGACAAAGTTTGTGCCTCTGTCTGACCGTAGATTTTGAACTGCCCCTCTGATTGCTAGGAAACGACGGAAAGCATTGATGAAGCTTGAAGTGGACATTGACTCTATCACCTCCAAGTGAACAGCTCTGGTGCTCAGGCAGCTGAATATGACGGCCCATCTTTTGTTCTCTGCACTGCCACCTCTGGTTCGGCGTGTCACAACGCTCCATGGGCCAAAGACGTCGAGCCCTGTGTGTCGCTGTGTCGAGATATGCAAGTCCAGGTGTTAGGCCACTCTCCTTTGCAGATTCCAACTCTTGCAACAGGTCCCCCAGCTCTCTCAATTGGCGAGGGTCTTTGTTTGAGATGCGAGGAAAACCTTCAAGCCGTTTCAGTAGAGCATGTTCAATGAGTTCCGGGCATCCATAGCAGTCTTCTAGGCGCTGCCATATGATCAACACTGCTTTTTCTGGACTTGTGACATGGACTGACCTGATTCGCTTGGCCTGAGTGGCTGACTCCGGGCCGAGCCATTTGACGAGTAGGTCAAGTTCCTCTCTCCCCGTCAGGTTGAGGCCCTGTGTGATGCTTTGAAAAGACGTTTTCCATGCCCAATAGTTCTCCAGGCGATCGTCGAATTGGGTCAATCCTGAGCTCACCATCTCCCTTCTTATCAAATAAGTGGCGAAATCAGGCATTGGGGGTGGCGCGTCAGTGTAGTCATTTGATGTTGCATGAGAAGAGGGGCTTGGGGGGGTACCTGTGTGGTGTTGGACTGTTCTGCTGGCCCAGGTAGTCGGCTCTGCTCAGCTGTCCGTGGTTGATTGCATGAGGGCACGGTCGAGGAGGATGTTGCGGCTGAGGAAGAGGCAGTTGAGTGGTTGTGCGAACAGGATGACTTGGTTCACTGTGAGTCTGCCGTGATTCTGGAAATGGTTGTGGAGCGTGTTGCATCGGAGTGCACATACTCCCTAGAGAGCTGAGCTCTGTCTTCATCTCCTAAATCCAGGCGCTGTTCGTCTTCCCACTCAGCCGCAGCTTGGTAGACGTCTGCTTCTTTGGACGTTGCTGTTGCCTCCTTCTCTAGCTGTAGCATGCCAAGGTCAGCTTCCACCTCTGCTTTGCGGCATGCTCCTTCAGCTAAGACTTTCTGTTTCTGTTCTTCAATGCGCGCTTTCTCCCTAAGCATAGCAGCTTCCTTCTCAGCATAGGACATTTTGACTTTTAATGCCTCTGCTTTGGCCCTTGCTCTGGTGGCAGCGCTGCTAGCTGTTGATGCGCTGGACCTAACTGATAAACGGCTTACGTGTGACCTTGTTTCTAAAGTCGTTTGTTTTTTATGTTCTTTCTCTTCTTCCCTAGAATCTGCCATTTTGTAGCTGTGAGTTTCCAATTCTGACCTAGGAGGTTGCTCCGTTATCTTCAACCGCTGTGTATTCGTCCTTTTACTATTCTGCCCTAGCCGTTACGTGCTTGCAACAGTTAGGCATATAGATAACTAAAAGATGAGTGAGGCTCCAGAGTTTCCTTTGCATGAGCTTTACTGAAGTACTGCTTTCATTCTTTTACCGTAAAAGAAAAAATATACACAAAACATCAAATTACCATGTGTCAAATTGCTACACATACAAAAAACACCACGAGCTACATGTATAAAATGATAGCCACGAGCTACATAAAATTAGCAAGCTAGCAGCCGCGGCTATTCAGAGACAACACGGGAAGCCGGACAGCCTCTCCCATTCTCTGGCGAAATTGCTACATCTTCAATGTTAAATTGACGATAAAACAGTTATTCACAAAACACAAGATATGCCCAATACTGCATTTACTTTCATAACTACAACATGTTGTCCTGTAGCTTAATGAAGTGATTTGTTCTGAAATCGCTGCCGTTCACTGAGGAAATCATGTTATGAAGCCGCCACAAACAGCGAGGCCTCCGAGCCGAGGGCTGCCCGGCTTCGAGGAAGGGGCGGGAGAGTCAAGTTTTTTTCTACAATTCTAGGTCATCATTGGCTAAATCCACAAAAACTCATCACTTCCGAGGCTGCACGGCGTCTCTGGGGGTAGATTAGACGTGGCTGTGTCAATATGAGGGGCTGTGTCGTGATGATTGGAGTTAGTGTTTGTCCATCATGAGAGATCTTGTGGCAGCCGAATTTTTAAGCGGGGAGAAGCACGCTGGAACTTCAGTCCCAAAGTGGATACGAAAGAGACTGGTTGTCTGTGAAAGTGCTGTCGGAGTTTCACTCATACTTTTAGTTGTTTCTTTCCAGAATTCATGCTGCCCATTCACAAATGTTACCTTTTTTAAGAATACTTACCACCACCATCAAACTCTAAGTATTCATTATGACAGGGAAAAATGCTCCACAGATTCTGATCCAGCCACAGATCCAGCCATTTACAGGCCTTAGATTCGATCATACTTGATTTTGGCCTTGCTGTGTGAATTTTCAAAGTCTATACCTTATTTCTGTGTATTTGCTGGGCATACTTGTCACACTAGACACAGCTATGTTATAACTAATTCTTTTTAACTTTGCTATTTTCTGCTTTGGGATGGCACGAGCCACTACAACCCTGAACACGTAATATGGGCTTCCCCTGTTTTAAAAGTCAGCAGCCGCCACTGCAAGCTAGTCACATCCACACAACCTCTCAATTCAATAGCACCGTTTAAACAACTAACAACTAATTTGCTCAACATGCAACAAAAATGAATATATTATAATATAGTATATAATATATTTAATGGATATTTAGAATAGCATAAATTTACGGACGTCTCTACTCCAGGAATCCGACCGTGGGAACTACTCGTGCTTAACTGAACACGTTATGAATTACGAGGCGAAATAAAGGCACTTATGGTGCAATGCTGTGGTACACCAGTAGGTGTACTTCTTGTTCTACACAAAATAATTTCTGCTACATAACTTCAGGGTAATTAATAGATTAAGACATAACAGAAAGGCATAAATGCCTGGAGTTGGTTTTAAGCTTTTCTTTTATAAATTGTTTGTCCTGAGTTTGTAGTTTATTTTGTTCTTTTACTTTTGTTAATTGTGGTTGGTTATTGACTCAGTTTATTACTTTTCCGTTTTGTTTTATTTATTTTTGCATTTTCTAATTTGTCTTTCTTTTGCAGTTGCTGGTGGCCGGTGGTGGCGGTGCTGGCGTCTTGGTGGTGGCCTCCCCTTTCTGTTTTGTTTGTTGTGTCTGGGAAGCAGGTCTACGTTGTAGTGTGTGTCTGGCACATGAGTGATTTTGGTTGTTTTTCTTTATTTTGGGGTGCCCCTTGTTTGCACTAGCTCTTGTCCACTCACTTTTTTTTGACAAATATCTTTATTGATTTTTTTTCTTTTAATTAACAAACAACCACATACAAAAACAAGGCAACAAATACAAAAACAAAAGAAAAGAAGAAAAGAAGGCACATTAACAGACATATTCATCAAGCACAACAGTAAGTAGATACAAAATCCGGAAATTAACATTAGTGAAGAAAGTAAAAAGAATAACATGAGCAGAATAAGAAGAAAAAAGAAAAGAAATTATACAATCTCCGACAAACCCCCTCCCTCCAAAAACTCCATAAACGAATCCCAGATCTTAATAAATGTGTTATATTTCCCCTAGATCAAATATGTTAATTTCTCCATGGCTATACAGTGTGAGAGTCCTTCAGCCCACATTTGCTTACTTTTACTTGGCCTATACATAGATTTCCATGAGAGAGCGATTTTATGTTTAGCTTCAAGTATACAATATATGACCATTGATTTCTCATACTTACTGAGTGTACAATTTTCTGGGAAAAGTCCCAGAATACAAAGCTTAGGGCATAGTGGAAGATGTGTATCAGTGATCTTAGACAGTCATAATTATCTCCTTCCAAAATTCTTGGACAATGCAACATTCCCAAAGACAATGAAATAGAGTCCCTTTATGTGTACCACATTTAACACATAGATCAGGTGTGTTAGGATCAATACGATGTTGTACTACTGGAGTAATATATGTTCTCATCAGCCATTTGTACTGAAGTAACTTAAATCGTGTATTTATCGTTTGAACTTGGCTTTGTAAGCATACATGCTTCCATTCTTCATCTGTTATTTCTTCTTTAAGATCTAGACACCAGGCCTGTCTTTTATCATCTGAGGACTCTATTGATTTTGTAATGATACTGTGATAGAATCGAGAAATGAGTCCAGGTCTACCACAATATTTCACAGCTATCATTTCAATAGTGTTCAGGGAAGGCATGTTTAAGGAGTTTTGAGTTTGTTTTATGAAATGTCTAATCTGCAAATATTTAAAAAAGTGTTTGGCATCAATTTTAAACCTTTGCTTAACATCCATAAAACTTAAAAGAACATCTTTATCATAAAGATCTGATATTTTGTTGATACCCTTATTAGCCCATATCTTAAATCCAAGATCATTTGTACCTGGTGTGAAATTTCTATTTCCCCAAATGGGAGTAAATTGGGATAAAGCAGCATTTTCTTTTAAGTAGTTCAAAACCTTATGCCAGACGATCACTGTATTTTTAACAAAAGGATTTAGGGTACATTTTTTCAAAATAGAAAGATTAGCTGAGTGGAGATATAACTTAAGAGAGATTTTGGTGGTTGTCTTCTCCTCGATCCTAGCCCAGTTAGGGAATGATGTAGTGTCAAACCAGTATGAAGCCGCTCTCAATTGTGCAGCCCAATAGTATCCTTGGAGAAAAGGGACGTTTAACCCACCCCTATCATATGGTAAATACAAGAGAGTCATACGTAACCTGGGGCGTCTATCATTCCAAATAAAATGACAAAAGATCTGCTTCATTTTGACAAAAAAGTTAATAGGAGGAGCAAGTGGAATGGTTTGAAAGAGGTAAAGGAGCTTAGGCAGAATATTCATTTTCAGAACATTAATACGTCCAATCATAGAAAGTGGCAGGAATTTCCATCTGTTTATAGAGCCTGTGATGTATTGATACTTCATGTCGTGTCCACCACACCACTAGGGGTGCCCTCGTACCTCCTATATGTATTGTGACTGAAGTAGAATAAACCAGTGTTTAAATACCAAGCTCAGATGCCGGTCATGTTGTGTAGCTTATATCTTTGGCAAGATATTATAAATTGGCGACGAGAAAAGTAACCCACTGATGTCATCTTCTGATGGAGAAGATTCGACATTAACAAGGGAGGGAGGAGAATCCCAGGAGAACCGGATCGGGGAACAAGCTGAAGCCCCTCGAGAAGCACAGGCACGGGCAGTGCCACCGCCAGTGAGAATGGCTACGCTTTTGGGACACATTGATGCTTACGACGAATCATCGGAACAATGGTCGACTTATGTCGAAAGGTTTGAACATTTTATTGAAGCCAATGATGTTCCCACTGCAAAGAAGGCGGCAGTATTCTTAAGTGTCATGGGGGCAACTACATATGGTCTGCTGCGCAGCTTATTAGCCCCGGATAAACCTGGCAGTAAAACGTACAAAGATTTAGTGGACACCCTGGATGGTCATTTCTCCCCCAAGCCCATTGTAATTGCGGAGAGATTCCGATTTCACAAACGCAATCAGGAAGAGGGTGAGTCAATAGCACAATATGTGGCCATGTTGAAAAAGTTATCAGAGCATTGTGATTTTGGAGCGCATTTGCAAGATGCTCTGCGCGATAGACTCGTTTGTGGGCTCAATAATGAGGCTATTCAAAGGAAACTCCTGACGGAGGAAAAACTTGATTTTAAGAAAGCAGTCGAGATGGCATTGGCAATGGAAGCGGTGGCAAGGGAATCACTACATTTGAAAAGCTCATTGAAAGTGTATGCTGTGTCCGCGTCTGCACCACAGGGGGGCGATAAATGTTTTCGATGTGGCAATAATCACCATGAACGTGACTGCTATTTCAGGGAGCAGCAATGCCACAATTGTAATAAAAAGGGCCACATAGCTCGTGTGTGTAGAAGCAAAAGGAGTGAAACAAGACAGGCAAAGTCAAAACAAGACAGTCAAATCAAACAAAAAAAATACAAAGGAAAAATTTATAAAGTGGCAGCTGCAAATTCATCAGATGAGAAGGAGTCATCAGCAGGTTCAGACTCTGATTTCACTCTGCATAAGGTGTCTGCATTGAAAACAGAACAACAAGTGAAGGCAGTGAAGACAGGACATGCAGCGTCATCAGTAATTATGATTAAGCCAAAAATCGAAGGGCAGTCAGTGGATATGGAGCTAGATACGGGGGCCGCTGTATCCTTGATCTCCAGTGAGCTGTACAAAGACAAATTTGCATATTTACGTTTACGCAAGACAGATGTTGTTCTGAAAACATACACAGGGGAATTACTACAGCCCGAGGGAAGGCTGAAGGTGTGGGTTAAGTTAAACAAGCAGAAGGTTAGGGTGCCTTTATATGTGGTAAAAGGAGAGGCACCACCACTGTTCGGCCGTGAATGGCTACGGAACATTAATATAGACTGGCGTGAAATTAAGACAGTGCGAACAGGAAATACGGCAAGTGGTGAAACTCTTGAGAGTGTCCTAAACCGCCACACTGAAGTGTTTAGCCAGGAATTGGGGACACTGAAAGGATTTGAAACTTCACTGACGCTGAGGCCAGACCAGCAGCCAAAGTTCTGCCAAGCTCGGGTGGTACCGTATGCGCTGAGACCCAAAGTCGAAGCTGAAATAGAGCGCCTTCTCCAGCAAGGGGTTATCTCCCCGGTTCAGTTCAGCGACTGGGCAACCCCCATAGTCCCGGTTATGAAGAAAAACGGTGGTGTGAGGATATGTGGAGATTTTAAGGTGACTGTAAATCCAGCTCTGTGTGCTGAACACTACCCAATACCTCATATTGAGGATTTGTTTGCGTCTTTGTCTGGAGGACATCGTTTCAGCAAATTGGACCTTTCACAGGCCTACCTTCAGGTACCGGTTAAGACAGATTCTAGGAAATACCTGACTATCACCACCCACAAGGGCATGTTCTGCTACAATCGGTTACCATTTGGAATTACCTCCGCGCCCTCCATATTCCAGAGAATTATGGACCAAGTGCTCCAAGGGCTGCCTAATGTACATTGTTTTCTGGATGACATCCTCATCACAGGCCAAGATGAGGCGCACCACCTGAGAAATCTCGAAGCCGTATTGAGTCGTCTTGACAAATATGGGCTCAAAGTCCAAAAAGAGAAATGTGAGTTCTTCAGGAGCTCGCTGGAGTATTTGGGGCACATGATAGATGCTGTAGGGCTCCACAAGTCTGATGACAAGATCAAAGCCATCGTGGAGGCCCCCGTGCCAACCAATACGACCCAGTTGCGCTCTTTCCTTGGGCTCATCAACTATTACGCACGCTTCGTCCCGAACATGTCGACCTTGTTACACCCTTTGAATGCGTTGCTACATAAGGGGGTGAAATGGGAATGGTCCGGGAAATGTGACGAAGCTTTCCAAAAAGCGAAGAAACAGCTTTCCAGCAAAAGTGTACTGACACATTACAATCCCAGACTGCCAGTTATACTCGCCTGTGATGCCTCGCCCTATGGGGTGGGGGCAGTCATCTCGCATCGACTACCAAATGGGGAAGAACGACCTGTAGCCTTTGCTTCACGGACGCTTAGCAAGGCAGAGCAGAATTATGCTCAAATTGAGCGAGAGGCATTAGGAATAATATTTGGGGTCAGACGGTTTCATTCATACCTCTATGGCCGTCATTTCACCCTACTAACTGATCACCGGCCTTTGACAACGATCTTGAGCCCTAGCAAAGCGACACCGTCCATGGCGGCTGCAAGACTACAGCGTTGGGCGCTCATATTGGCAGCGCACGATTATACAATAAGGTATAGATGCGCCGCTGACCATGGCAACGCAGACGGTCTCTCGCGTCTGCCTCTGCCAGTGCAACACAAAGAAAAACAAGGAACAGTTGACGCATTTCTGATAAAACACATTGAGAGTTTTCCAATCCTTTGCAGTGAGGTGAAAAGAGAAACCAAAGCAGATGCCACACTCTCACAGGTGATCGAGATGGCGTCAACTGGTCGTTTTCCATCAGCCAAGGATGCAGACAGGAGTCTGGTCCCGTACATCATACGGAAAGATGAATTCTTCGTACTTCAAGGCTGCTTAATGTGGGGAAATCGAGTTGTAGTCCCACCCAAACTACGTCAGCATGTCCTAGACGAACTCCACGCCGGACACCCAGGCGTGGTCAGAATGAAATCCCTGGCAAGAAGCTACGTGTGGTGGCCTGGTCTGGATGCGCAGGTGGAGGAGAGGTGTAAGACGTGCACCCCATGCCAACGATGTCAAAGGAGCCCTGCCCTCACACCGCTGCACCCATGGCCCTGGCCAACAGGTCCGTGGCAGCGAATCCACATCGATTTCGCCGGACCCTGTGAGGGGCGCATGTTCTTTGTCATTGTCGACGCTCATTCCAAGTGGCCCGAAGTCAGATTAATGGATTCAACCTCATCTGCAAAAACGATTGAAGTCTTAAGAGGCCTGTTCAGTCATTATGGAGTACCAGAGGTCTTAGTGAGTGATAATGGGCCTCAATTCACTTCTGAGGAGTTTGCCCACTTTCTATCATCAAATGGCATTACGCACAAACGCTCTGCTCCTTTTCACCCGGCAACAAACGGCCTGGCCGAGCGTTTCGTGCAGACATTTAAACATTCTCTGAAGTCGTCCAGGGGTACAGCTTCAGTCCAGCGGCGACTCGATGCTTTCCTGCTTCATTACAGGAACACCCCCCACGCCACTACAAAGGAGTCACCTGCTATGCTGTTTCTCCGCCGCAGACTGCGCACCCGCCTAGACCTGCTGAAACCGAGCATGTCAGCAGTGGTGGATCGAGCACAAGAGGACCAACAGCGACACCGTGGCGCACACGCTAAAGTGAAAACTTTTGAAGTAGGAGACCCAGTGCTTGTCAGGGACTATCGGAAGGGGGAGGAAAAGTGGATGACTGGTACGGTTGCATCACAAGCAGGGCCAAAGTCGTACCAGGTGGAAGTTGCGTCAAATCAGCACTGGAATCGACATGCAGACCAGATGGTGGCCTGTCACCCCAGCATTGTGCAGCCGGCCGCAGAGAAACAACCAACACCCACTGCAGTCGTTCCAACAGCCATGACTGACACCGGTGATACATCGGAGACGGCGAGCCCCGTGAGGGTAACAAGCTCACCATCTTCAGGTCAGTCAGACACGCATACCAACCCTGCAACACCCCAGCCGACACTGAACCGATATCCAAGACGGATTTGTAAACCACCCGACAGACTGAACCTTTAAACAACTGGGTATGGTTTCTGAAATGTTAAGTTACTGAGTGTTGTCTCAAGAAGGGGGCATAATAATCCCCCGACACACTCAAAGGGTTGAGGCAGTCTACCCTCACCCTTGAGTTAGGATGTTATGTTCTATAACTGTTCGGTTAGTACAGGTTTAATGTTACTATCTATGAATTAGGTTCCTGAGCCAATACTTCTTTAAATACATATTTGGGAATCTGGGTAAGTGAATAAGAGGGAAGGAGTTGTGATGTATTGATACTTCATGTCGTGTCCACCACACCACTAGGGGTGCCCTCGTACCTCCTATATGTATTGTGACTGAAGTAGAATAAACCAGTGTTTAAATACCAAGCTCAGATGCCGGTCATGTTGTGTAGCTTATATCTTTGGCAAGATATTATAGAGCCTGTCACAGACTCGACTATGGGGTCATAATTACTGGGTACCAATGATTCCATTGTTGGTGTAATTTTAACATCCAAATATGTGAAACTATCCTTAATATTCTTGAAGGGAGTGTATAGCGGTGGGGTTATTCTTTCTGAGTTTTTCATGAACATAATTGTAGATTTTGTTGCATTAACTTTATAGCCAGAAAAACTCCCAAATATTTCTATAGATTTCAAAAGGGCAGGTACAGATTGCTTCAGGTTGGTCAGGAAAACAACCACGTCATCAGCAAAGAGTGCTATTTTATTCTCAATATCATTTATGTTAATACCGGTTATCTCAGGGTTATTTCTGATTGCAATAGCCAAGGGTTCTATAGCTAATACAAAAAGAAGAGGTGATAAGGGACATTCTTGTCTTGTGCCTCTGGAAAGAGGAAACTGTTTTGACACTATGTGGTTTGTCAGTACTGATGCCCTTGAGTCATAGTACAGGATCTTAATCCAGTTAAGGAAATAATTGTTTATACCAAAACGTTGAAGGACTTCAAATAAGTATGTGTGTTCCACCATATCAAAGGCCTTTAAAGCATCTAGACCTATTATGGCCATGTCAGATGTTTCCTCTTTAACATGTATAATATTTAACATTCTACGGATATTGTGGAAACCTTGTGTCACGCCCAGAGACTCTCATTTTTAGTTTTCATGTTTAGGTTATGCTTTTGTTTTCAGTCCAGGTTTAGTTTTTTGTGATGCCTTAGTTTCCCTGCACTCTGTTTATTAGTTCACTCACTTCACCTGTGTTTTTTCCCTCAGCTGCACTCACTCCCCAATCACTCTCACTCCCTATTTAGTTTCCTGCCTCCCCTGTCAGTTTGCCGTATCTTTGTTTAATGTCAAGTTTGTAAATCCATGCTAAGGTTCCTGCATCCCATGATTTCCACGGTTTTTGAAAGATAAGTATTTATTCCATGCCATGTTCTTTTGTTTTGTTTATAGCTCCGTTTTTCTCCGGCTCTGCCGCGTTTTATGTTGTTACTTTGTTTTTTGTTAATAAATCTACCTTGTTTTTGGAAAGTCCGCATCCGTGTCCTCCCTAAAACCCACACTTGACACCTTGTCTACCCATCATAAAACCATTTTGGTCTGGCTCAACAATAGATGGCAAATACTTCTCTAGACGGCGTGCAAGAACTTTGGCTATTATTTTGGCATCATCATTGATCAAAGATATTGCGCGATATGACTCACATTTTGTAGAAGGTTTGCCAGATTTTAATATTAAGGTTATAAGTGCAGTCTTTAGCGTTGGAGGTAATTCACCTTTCTCTAATGATTCCTCACACATATCTAATAAGGGAGTAAGTAGCATACCTTTAAAAGTTTTATAAATGTCAATAGGAATGCCATCAGGCCCTGGTGTTTTCCCTCCTTTCATACTATCAATGGCCTCTGATAGCTCAGACCGGGATATTGGGAGGTTAAGTTCTTTTTGAGCATTATCATCCAGTCTAGGTATGTCTATTTGGTTTAAAAAGTTGTCAAGTGAGTGATGAGTTTCTTTAGTTTCTGATGTATATAGTTTTGAATAGAATGCCTGAAAAATCTTATTAATATCTTGTAGGTTAGTAATTGGTTTCCCTAGTTCAGACTCAAGTTCAAAGACTGCTCTTTCATTCTGTAATGATTTTATACGCCAGGCCAGTAGTTTCCCTGCTTTTTCCCTTTGGTCATAGAATGTCTGTTTTAGTTTCATTAGACTGGACGCTGTCTTATTTGCTGATAACTCATTATACTGACCTCTAAGAATGTCTAGTTTTTGTTTGGTCTCATTCGTATTGAGAATATTAATTTCTTCTTCTAATTCTTTAATGTCTTTTTCCAACTCTATCAGCTTTATATGTTGTTTATTTGAGATATTGCTTGTATAGCTAATCATTTGTCCCCTGATAAAGGCCTTAAACGCCTCCCTTGTCCACTCACTTGGCCCAGCATTAATTCGGTTTTACTTTTGTGTGAATGTGATCCCTTTTTAACCAAGCTTTTATAGATTAATAAAAGTTGTATTTTAAACCTTGAACCTTGTCTCATGCTTCCTGAGTGACTTACCTGTGTGCCTTTTTAATATAGCAAACTAATTCTCTGGGTGCAATTCCCAGGGTGGCGTTGTTGGTTTTCCTTGTTTTCCCTTTAGTTAAGACTAGTTTTATTTAGTTCCTCGCCACACTTGCAACAAAAACCTCTGCATTTCAATTGTGGGGGCGCTGTTCCTGGAGTATAGCCCAAAAATCTGCCCACAATATATGCGTCATTGTGAACATCAACCGACCTGCTGTTCAACAGTTGCAGAGAGTCACTCTGTGCTCGATTTATGCACAACACACATCAGCAGTAAATGGTTGTAAATAAACTGCCTATTACAACCAACAAAAATGGTGCACCCAGTTGTGTTCAAATGTCACTACTGGGTGCACCATGTTAGTTATGGTAGCATACTACTGTAGTAATGGTAAAGTTAAAAGCTTTTTAAATATGTTTTTAAGTTGATGGACTGAATGTGTACCATAACAAACCTACTACATAACCAAAATAAAGAAACACTGCTGAATTAAAAAATATTGCAGTTATCATGCGACATGTCAGAATCCTGTTGCCCTATTACTGTACTGACAATAGATGTGCAAGGAGCTGTACAGTTAATGCACAGGCATATTCCACCCAGGATATTCTTATCTGAAACTTTGGTTAAAATGAACAACAACTGCTAATTGGCAAACCACTAACTGAAGTTTCACTTTAGACGAGTATTGTGCTGTTTAGCTGGCAAAATAAATCACAAATTTATATACAAATTGATTGCAAAAATAAAGGCGGCCTGTGTGCAGTCTATATTTGTCTCCTATTGAAAATGTACAGCATTATGAAAAGTCTCGGACACCAAGCGCGGACTGCTGAGCAGCTTGTATTCAGCAAAAAGTTAGTTTTCTCAGTTCCACGATTAAATTAAAAATGTACTTAAAAGGAAGGTGATGTAACATAATGATAAACATACCTCTGTCCCAACTTTTTGAGTGTGTTGCTGCCATCAAACTCAACTTAATTAGCATAAATGTGTTCATATTTGCTAAAGGGAAGTTAGTTAGTAGAAACACTGAAAATCATTTACTTTATTCTTTATACCTTTGTCTGTTAAAGAAAGGTTAAAACAAAGTAACACGCCACAGCTCCTATTCTAACAAAGCTTGTTAGATGGTTAAGATGCACTTGCAGCATCTGGGGAACTGTTGACTTAATGAATTTAATCTCTTTTGGCACAGCTCCCACAGTAACAGGAAAGTACTTACATGTGTACTGTTAGCACAGTTGTGTCTAATAAGGCAACTGTGTTTTATATGGTCTAATTCCCAACTGTTTATAATCATTTGACTGAAACATGGCCCATGAAAACTACATTTTACCCAGCAGCCAAACAAAATACATTGTCAAACTGTTGTTTTGCTCTGCCCAAAGTTTATTAAGAAAATCACCGACCAGGTAAGTCAGCTCAGTTAAAGACCTTGGCTGTGCTCTGATGTTGGCTTTGTTTACTTGTAAAATTGTCTCTCAGAAACAACAGAATGTCTTTTTTGTTCGTAACACTCATCTACATCTAGTGGCTATGCTAGCTCCCCACAAAAACCATTGGTATTTGCACACTGCACAGCTAATGGGGCTAACAATACCATTAAATGGGATTATATGCTTAAAGACCAGAGCTGTCCAAACACTATGGGAAAACTAGAAATTGTGAATCCCAATACCCAAACATGGTGGAACAGAGCAGTGAGTCTGTGGGCATAAAACTAAATCTAATTAAACTGTCAAACTGATGGAAAAGCTTTCAAGAAACTTCTGTTTTGTTTGTTCAAGTAACCCTGCTGATATTTCATAAAAAGCAATTAAGCCATTATGTCATGAAGGCTAGCCGCAAATTCAACATGGCAGACTCACCAGGTGCTGGCAATCGCTCATCAACCATCCAGATCCACATATAAGGTGCTCCTTCCTGGGATCTCCCTGTTCGCAGCAAGCTGCATCCCACCACCTCCCCATCTCCACCCGATGTCTCAAGTCCTCGACATCTTCTTCCTTCGTATGACTCCGCCACCAGGTTCGGGTCCCAAGGGGGGGAAGATATTCAGCATCTATCTCCTTATGCCGGACTTGCAAGCTCACAGCGGTTCAGCTTGCATGTCCTCCGCCAGGGCCCGAGCGCCAAAGAAATATTGACAATAAACCTTGCAATTGTCTCCCTATCTCTCCGTGTGAGTCTCTCCCGGTTGAAATGGTCTTTGGTTGTGTTTTGTTTAGATTTTTGGATTTTCACTTTAGGTAATATTACTACCTTTGATCTTTTGCTACTGTGCTTTTCTGTTAGCTTCTATTAGCCGTCTCGCTCCTGGCTTTAGTTCCACACCTATGTATAGTTGCCTAATTGCTCCATACCTGACCTCCCTGTGTCTTTTCCCCTTCATTATTCTTGTTCTCTGCCAGGCCATTGTTGTTCCTACCAGTTTTTGCCGGGCTCTGTTTATGGCCTGTGCTCTCTGGTGACATGCCACCATTCCAACATCCCACCATTCCCACATGGGCCTCAAATTGTCAGAATGGCAGGACGTCCCGGTGCTGCAAAATAAAAGCAATTTCATATTTTAGGCTACCCAAAACGTGTCATTATTTATTTTTTTATTAGTTCATTAGTTTTAAATCAATAAGTGAACAGTTTGTAATAAACTATTTGAATATCATTAATTTGCTTTTGGAGTGAGTTTTGAAAATGACCACAAACTCATGACATTGTCAGGATCTGACGGTATCCGAACCACCTACATGACAACTGTTATAAGCACACAACAGATTTATAGTGAGATAGTAACAACACAGCCCTTATGGATGGATCCCAAGTGCAATCATCTCATTTTATTTTTAAAATCTGAAATAAGCCCACATCCACCTGATCCTCTCCTCTGACTGTAGATTTGACCCTTAAATCATCATTCAGTATCAATTTAACATCATTCAAACATCACAAGCTTTGAAGAATAACAAGCTTAGAGAGATGGGTAGAGGCTTTGATTGCGCTTTTAAAGACTGTATCACATCTGTATACAGGTCTTAAAACATGTAAAATGCATGAACAGAAAGAAGGGACTGTATCTGTTGAGTAACGCACATTTCCTTATATGGAAAGCCTTGTCGGAATGGGTGGTGCGACCCGTGCTCTCTGGGTTTTCTTTTTTCATGGATTTAAGTTGGACTTCCTACTCTTGCAGTCCTCTGGTTCTTGTTCTTTTTGTGACTGATTATTTTTATTCAACTCTAGCCTCCCCTTGCAAATCTGCTTTTGTAATATTGATATTTACTAGTGCAGTCTTAAAGCTCTGTATCAATGCTATTCAACCTGAAAGTGTTTAAAACCTATTATGATCAAAGATGTTTAATATAATTAGCATGTTTCCATTGTGCATGTGTGTGGGTGTGTGTGTGTGTTTTCTGAAAATACCTTGCAGGCAAACACTATCAGTCTCTTGCAATGGCTGTAAAAGACTGTAATAATTACAAAATTTACATTGCATTTTAATGAATTCTTAATATAAATCATATAATAAACATTTCAGTTTAAACAGTGATTCACTCATCAACGTTTCTTGCAGCACTTACCCTTCACCAAGAAATAATATAGTCCTGGATGAGGCTATTTAGTAAAAGTCTTGGACATATGCAGAAAATGTTTCTGCATCTGGTGTTCCATAGTTCTAATCAATAAAATGCGTGATGAAGTATTTTGAGCTTCGAATAATCAGATTTCCAATCTTTCGTTGTCACCTATTTGTGGTTAACCTTAAAACACTATTCATTCTGAGTATCTACAAAGCTGGACACTGACCAATTGAACACCCAATGCTGGATGTTCAGTGCCACCCCAATATTAAGCTGTTTTTACCTTTTTATCTGTCTGTTTTCTGTCAGGGTAACTCGAATTGGTCCTTGTTAGCGACTGCTGTGTTTGGCATCCCTGCTCAACTACAAATTGCAAATTCTAAAAGTTGGCTAACCAAAGCAGAGGCTGCCTTCATAAAAACAATGGCCTTGTTATGCTGAATTAGGATTGTGTATAAAGATCAACACATCCCATGGAGATGTTTGGTTATTTTTGATAGATTTTGGACAAACAAGCGTTGTCATTTGTATATTTGTATACAAGTAACAAAGCCCTTTTTCCTCATTTATTGAACAAAATTAACAGAAGAAACATTCTTCAGGGGAAAACGTAAGCACATCCTCATCCATGTAACAGAAATATCTTCTTTTGAGCATGCTGCAGACTCGTCCACAAGTCTGACTGTTAGTCTTTGATCTATCTTTCATTCACAATTCCTATGGTTACAAGCTCTCTGAGGGTTTATTTGCATGTGCTGCCTGCTTTAAATTCACAAGAAGAGAGAATAGAACTACCAACTTTGGACAATTCGCTCCGCTGAGCCATAGCTGCCTCAAAAGCAAGGCAGACTTTATGCACATATAAGTGAATAAAGTTTATGTGAGATGGTTATAATACGGTTCTACTGCAGGTGGTACAAAGGAGCTGCACTATGGGTGTAGGAGCCCTCTACCGAAGCAGCTTCTAAGGTCACCAGAGACTAGGTAGGAGTTCTTTACCACAGTGGACAACAGCCCATCACTCTGTTAGATACAGCCTACAATAGTTGAGAATTTCTGATGGTAATAGCTGCTGGTTCTATGGTAAAAGTCTGCAATGTAAAGGGTGAAAAAGAAGCTTGTGTTTGCCTTGCGAGGAACTGATGGTGTTCAGTATGTAACCTGCCTCTAACCCCATTTAATTGTAGCTTAGCGTTTGGCCCATGACTGCCTACTTTCTTCCCACACATTCATTCATCATAGCCAACAGTACACCAATAAGAAGCGACTCATTTAAAACTGATTTAAACCTAAATATTCAGCGGCATTTTACCACAACAAGAAGCAACCTAGCTTCTGGTTTGATTGTAATAAACGCCTAGACCTGTTGCATCAAAAATCTATTATCGACACTCGACACAATTTGTATCGGCTGTCACACTGTATGACAATGTTTGAACAATCTAACTGAGAACAAAATTAAATGCGTCACCCAGGAATTAGATTTTTCTACAGCAAGCATATAAACTGAACACAACTGACATTTCTGAGCTGACCTTTCATTCGCAGCCTCCTGTGCAGTTCACGAATGAGTCAAACATAAATTAACAAAATATGTGGTAAAGTTTCCCAAATAAGCTGTAAGCTTTTGCAGTGGAGGTCGGTTATCATGGCAAAGAGCTCACTCAGTGCTCTGCTGTATTGATCCAACACTGTAATTACGGAGCATTTGGTGCACAACGTTTTCATTCCCACACATCAATTTTCCAATAAACCTCAGTTAGATTTGTGGGGGAATTTAATCAGTGTCAAAAAGAGAAATAAAACTGTTGTGTTAGAGAAGGAAACATGTGGGTGGTTATCATGTGTTACAGACCGTGACTGCAATAACTTTATTAATGCTTATGGGTGCTGAGGTGAGGAAAAAACACTGCACGCAACCTGCAATATTAGAATTAATTTTATTGAGGGAAGTACATTGAAAGTATATAAATTTAGCCAGTAAGTAAAATATCAGCTATTTTTCAAATCATTACAGTAACTTTGTAGATATGCATTGTGCATTATCCCAAATAAAAGGCAGCTGGTTGTTTTAGGTAGAGGACCTATATTCCACTCATTTGGCAGATATGATTATATAACAACAGTTTACAAAATGACCTCATTAATCATTACATGAAAATGTAAATGGTTAGGTAACATAATAAATGTATGAAATCTGACACAAGATCTTTTCAGATTTAGATCGATTTCAAACTAAAAGCAACAGGAAACACCAACACAGTCTCCAATCTCCAGCAGCAAAAGTCGTCTGGACTCCAGACGACTACTTTGAAATGTTCTTTAGTGTGTGAAATGATCTTTTCTCAGACTAACTGATGTCATTTTTTTGTTTGTCTGACTAGTTATTAAGCAATCAAGAACATGGATTTATTTACAGCAGTTGCTCATCCATAAGAATTAGTACCTCTCTAGAATTCTTTTTTTTACATTGTATTCCTACATACCTTAGTTTTGGCACAGCCCCACCTGTGCTTCTCCCTTTTTTTCCTCACTGGCTTTTAGATACTACACATATAAAATGCACCACGGCTGCAATTTTTCAGCTGCATGCCCTCCACAGCATGTACAGTATATCCACATTCAGTAAAAGTCAGTCCTTATGATGGATGCCCAGACAGAATTCTCCCCAGAGAAGGCCTTGCCTAAAAATTTTGGCAATTTCCAGGCCCATTTTTTACAATCTAGTACAGCATTACAATGTATATCATGCAGTAAAGCATTTAAATTGACATTTGTCCTAATAGTATTACACGGCCACTGATGTGTTTTAACAAACCTTTCCAGGGTGTTCTCTGCTCGTTGTCCTATGACAGCTGTGATAGACACCTTTGCCTGAAACTTTTGTAGTTTAGGGTTATAAGTTGACTTCGGCGAAGGCTAACGCTGGCCCTGACTGGGAATCTTAAGGAGAACGAGCAATCAGAAATGTGTGACGTTCAAATCAGAAGGAGCATTATGTATGATTCACACCTGCATTAAAGCCCTTTTTCCTTTAATAAACCTTTAAGGACTTGTTATGACACTTGAACATGCCCTGTAAAGAGACATGGGCTGTGTTCAAATTGTCCATTTGTTCCGGCTCACTCATTCACTATATATTGTGCACTAGAGGACTCAGTCATGCGTAGAGCTCCTAATGCATTTCAAACACTACTTGAATTGCAGCAGTACTTCATAATTGTGTAATGCTTATTCATACTTTCATGTCAGATAAACTAATGCCGACAGGATATGTATGGACATAACAGACGCCACAATGTGCCATTTGTGGATGACAACATGTTCTAATTGGCATCTCTCCATGTAACACTTAAATAAAACAGTATGACACGGATAAACTGCACACATCTACTTTTTTAATTTCACTGAATCGAGCAACACAAACATTGACAGCAGCTATAACGTCACAATAAAATTATCATTATTATCAATTTTATTCAACGAAGGACAAGTCTCACGAAGCATCAGCAGTTACAACACCACATATAGACATTTGTCAAAAGCACAAGGACTATTGAAAGTCAACAAAGAAAGTTTTAATGAGAATGCCCTTAAAATTCATAAAACCACAAGATATATTATTCAGACTTAAAGCTGCGGTCGGCAACTTTTTTTTAGTCATATTAGCTTGAACTGTCATGGGATTCTGGAAGTAGAATATTAAATAGGCTGTTTAGGAAAAATAACGAAATCTGTAGCTCCCTCTGAAGCCTGTAATCATGCTTGCAAAAATCGAGCGCTCCCGGCTGTTTTTAACCAATCAAGTTAGGGTGGAGGAATCCTACCTGTCAATCACAGCTTGTGCACACGCTGCTGAGCGTGAGTCTGCCCCAGCTTGTATGCGCTCACACTGGTGTAAACTCACGTGCACAACCTCGTCCACAGAGGGGGAGGGGTTTGGGGGGCGATTCGGAGCTTGTTAGAGGTTGGGGGAGGGACCTGAAAGTTGTATCAGTTCGAATTTTCCGACTTTAGACTCACAATTTTGAAAACCTGCTGACTGCAGCTTTAACGTAACTTTCAAATATGACTCTGTGGTGGAAATTTTAGTAAGGCACAGAGTCAGTTATTTTCTTCTGAGGAGATAAGAGGCTTTTATAATAATATCTTGCAAGAGAGAACAACACAGTACAAAATACAGAGCTGCTCTGACCACTGAGACAAAGACACTCAGTTATATTGCCCATTGTCACATCATCGCTCATTGGGTCAGCTTCATCCCTGTCCCCCTTAAAGTGCAGCTATCTGATTCTCTATCTATTCTAACAAGCCCACCGTTGTAAAACAGGAATTAAAAGAAAACAGGACAGGGTGGTATCCTGCAATGACGTCATTTGCACGTTATACACAGTAACACTCAATACTATGCATATATGAATTCATTTTCCATAGCAACTCTCTCTATATATTACACTAACAATTTCTCAAGTACTGTTTCTATAATAAAGAAACAATAGGAAATGATATGAGCTGTCTCAACCATGTCATGATTCTCTCATTGAAGGTGCATCATTTTGCACAATGCTTCATAAAATCTAAATATTAAGCAACAAATATTAGCGCCAGCTGCTAGCGTTAGCATGCTCTGTTGGTTCTTGTTTTCAAGGTACAAGGGATTATGGTCTATTTTGACCAATGTAGTGCACAGCTTATGTACACTCCTTGTGGTGTATCGAGCGATGGAGATGTGGTGCAATACATAGTGATTGAAAAGTTTCAGTTGGAAATTTAAACTGTGCTACAAAATGGCTGACTCGCTAGTGGATTATATAGTGAATATGTGGGTAGTTGGAACATAGATATTATTTGAGATGGCCCTGTCAAACCCTCTAAAGACTTGGGAAGAATTAAACAGCTTTTATTCTTATTGTATTTAGTTTGGACAGAATTCCTTAATTCTGTATCAGTAAACCCACACCTTCACAAATTGAAATGGTCATCATTGATAAGGGAAGTATTAGGTTGGAGCTCTTTATGATATGAAATTTTTGCTTTAAAAAAAAATCATGTGACACACAATAGGAACAGAAAGGGAACCATAGCTGTAGACATAATGGTACATTGCCAAATAGGGCAATAAAATCTGTCTCCTGAGTAAAAGTTCTTTGACTTAAAGGGATAGTTCGCCTCTTTTGACATGAAGCTGTACGACATCCCATACTAGTAATATTATTTATGAACATTTTCCTACCCCCCGCTGCGTCCTGTGAGCTGAGTTACAGCCTCGTTTTGGCGGTGAAGTAAGTAGTCCGGATAGTTGGCTGGGGTTTCACAAATAAAGCGTTTTGCTTCTGAAAAGAATATGCATTCAAAAGAGTAATAAATTTGCATCACAAAATCGTATCTTCCGAAAAAGTTACACCTCACAATCGCTTGGCACTAGGTTGCAGTATTAATGAGCGCTGCCGCCTACCGACAGCTGCGCCTGTTTCTCGGTGTTTACTGCTCGGAAAGTTAACGTAATCATGTCTGACTACGACACCGATGATGAAGACATCCCTTTTACCACAGAGCTAAAGGGATATCTTTATGAACCAGAATATACAGATGCCGAACTTCACCAGATGGAGTTAGAACGGGCAGAGAGAGAGAGGAGGGACAGAGAAGTGGTCCCAGCTGAAGTTGGAGCCACAGCTGCAGCTGTCAGAGACAGGGTGACCGACAAATGGTGGTGCACTTGTTCGAAGCGCCCAGTGATGCCAACGGAGGTGGAGAGCTACTGCTGCCACGAATGGGAACTCATCATGCCACAGATGCAAGACCTTTCAATTGATGAAGAAGCCAGTGTACCAGCTTCTGTTCTGTCTGCATCACAAATCATAAAGACTTCCCCGCAATCCTGAATGCTGGACCTTTTTCCACGTTCCCAAAATTAACTGGAAGAAGCGACCCAGGCCAGCTCTCCACCTCCGTTGGCATTACTGGGCGTTTCGAACAAGTGCGCCACCATTTGTCGGTCACCCTGTGTCTCACAGCTGCAGCTGTGGCTCCAACTTCAGCTGGGACCACTTCTCTGTCCCTCCTCTCTCTCTCTGCCCGTTCTAACTCCATCTGGTGAAGTTTGGCATCTGTATATACTGATTCATAAAGATATCCCTTTAGCTCTGTGGTAAAAGGGATGTCTTCATCATCGGTGTCGTAGTCAGACATGATTAGGTTAACTTTCCGAGCAGTAAACACCGAGAAACAGGCGCAGCTGTCGGCAGGCGGCAGCGCTCATTAATACTGCAACCTAGTGCCAAGCGATTGTGAGGTGTAACTTTTTCGGAAGATACAATTTTGTGATGCAAATGTATTACTCTTTTGAATGCATATTCTTTTCAGAAGCAAAACGCTTTATTTGTGAAACCCCAGCCAACTAGCCAGACTACTTACTTCACCGCCAAAACGAGGCTGTAACTCAGCTCACAGGATGCAGCGGGGGTAAGAAAATGTTCATAAATAATATTACTAGTATGGGATGTCGTACAGCTTCATGTCAAAAGAGGCGAACTATCCCTTTAAATCCTTACCACTGCCTCTACTGGTCACCTTCGTGTGGTATCTTGTGTATGTGAATTTCTGAAGACATAGAAGAAGAATAGAATAGAAAAATTCTTTATTCATCCCCCAATGGGGGAAATTCAAATTAGTCAAGTAGCTCAAAACAATTATTAATATTTACAATGATTGTATATTAACAACAACAATAATAATACAATAATAAACAATTCTAATAAAAATACTACTACTAACTAATAATAATAATAATAAATGACTAAATAAATAAAATAAAAAAATCAATCAATCAATTTGAGAAGAACTCAGCAGTCACTGTGGTCTGACAGACAAATAGTCTATAATCCATGATGTCAGGGAGGGTGCAGCTGGGCTCTGGATGCCTGGTGGTGGAAGCTGCCGCCCAGGTGGAGGTGTAGCTTGGCTTATGAGATCTGGCGGTGGAAGCTGCTGTAGAGGTGGAGGTACAGCTGGACAGAAGAAGCCTGTTGGTGACAGTTACTGCAGAGGTGGAGGTGCAGTCAGGCGGAGGAGGAGGCTTGGCGATGCGGGTTGCCGTTGAGGTGGAAGTACAGCTGGGCAGTGGAAGCAGTATAGAGGAAGCGGCTGTAGTGGTGGGGGTGGAGGGAGCAGCAGCAGAGGTGGAAAAAGCCACACTATCAAACCGGTTGAAAAATATTGGTTGAAAGTATTGGCTCTGTCCACATCACCTTCCACAGACTGAGAGTTCTTCAGTCTGTATCCAGTGATGGTCCTCATGCCCCTCCACAACTCCTTGGTGTTATTGTTCTGCAGCTGTCTCTCTACCTTTTTCTTGTACTCCACCATAGCTCGACGTAATGTCTTTTTAAGCTGGTGTTGTACACTCCTCCGCCTTTCTCCATCCCCATTCTGGAACGCCCCCTTTTTCTGGTTCAGGTCTTTGATGTCACTGGTGATCCATGGTTTATTATTTGGATAGCACCCTACAGTCCTCACTGGAATCACAGCGTCCCTAAAAAAGTTAATGTAGTCTGTGATGGTGCTGACCCTCCTGTCCATGTCAATGTCTATTTCTTCTTCCTCCAGTAGTACATCCCAGTCTGTGACATCAAAGCAGTCTCTCAATGCATCACTCGCCTCTGGTGACCACTTCCTGAAAGATCTGGTAGTAACAGGAAGTCTTTGTACACAAGGTCTGTATGTGAGTTGTAGATAGACCATGCTGTGATCAGATCTACCCAGTGGTGGAAGAGACACTGCCCTGTAAGCCTCCTTCACGTTAGCATAGAACAGATCTAATTTCCTTTCTCCACGTGTTGGACAGTCCACATACTGTACAAAGCCAGTCAGGCAGGAGGATAGAGAGACGTGGTTGAAATCCCCTGTGATTGCAATGAATGCCTCAGGATGCTGGGTCTGTATTCTAGCAACGGCGTCATGGATGACGTCACACGCCGTTGTAGGTGCCGCCCTCGGAGGAATGTAAACAACAATGGTTGTTTATGGGGACTCTCTGGGCGCATAGAACGCACGGAAACCAACTGACAGCAGTTCGATGTCTGGACAACAAACCCTCTCCTTAACGGTCACATTGCGGGGGTTTACCCATCTCTGATTAAAGAACAGTATAACACCCCTGCCTTTCCGCTTACCGCCGCTCGTACTCAGGTCACGATCCGCTCGTACGGCTGTGAAGCCGGGAATGTCCACACGAGTCTGGTGTGTTGTTGTTTAGCCAGGACTCAGACAGACAGATCAAACTGCTCTCCTTATACCGCTGTTGGTTCTGCACAAGCGTCTCTAACTCATCACCAGTGGCGGCTGCTGACTTTTAAAACAGGGGAAGCCCATATTACGCGTTCAGGGTTGTAGTGGCTTGTGCCATCCCAAAGCAGAAGATAGCAAAGTTAAAAAGAATTAGTTATAACATAGCTGTGTCTAGTATGACAAGTATGCCCAGCAAATACACAGAAAGAAGGTATTGACTTTGAAAATTCACACGGCAAGGCCAAAATTAAGTATGATCGAATTTAAGGCCTTCAAATGGCTGGATCTGTGGCTGGATCAGAATCTGTGGAGCATTTTTCCCTGTCATAATGAATACTTAGAGTTTGATGGTGGTGGTAAGTATTCTTAAAAAAGGTAACATTTGTGAAAGGGCAGCATGAATTCTGGAAAGAAACAACTAAAAGTATGAGTGAAACTCCGACAGCACTTTCACAGACAACCAGTCTCTTTCGTATCCGCTTTGGGACTGAAGTTCCAGCGTGCTTCTGGAACCCCACAAAAACTGCTATATTTTCAATATATAGAATGCAAAGTGGAATTGTTGAGCGGGGATAATTATGGTCTGGGATATGTCAATGATCAGAAACAACATTGATTTTTAGGGATTTTTTATTTTTTTCCTGTCTGATTTAAAAACAAAACTCCTTAATTTCTGAAAAGGGACATTTTTGTCCCCTTTTAAAACGACCTAAAAACATCATATATTAATATTTTTCCCACTTTTTTTCATAAATCTTTTATTCCACTTCAGTTCTGATCATAACTACCAAGTTTTCAATTATTTTCAAAAAAATTAACCCTTTAGATGCCAATTTGAACTTTTTAGCCCAAATTTTAAGCCTTTAGGTGCCAGTATTTTAGGTTCCATTATCTTCCGCTTCTCCGGGGGTCGGGTCGTGTCCCCGGCCACTTCCTCCAGCTCTTCTGGGGGGACCCCGAGGCGTTCCCAGGCCAGCCGAGAGACATAGTCTCTCCAACGTGTTCTGGGTCTTCCCCGAGGCCTCCTCCCAGTGGGACAGGCCCGGAACACCTCACCAGGGAGGCGTCCAGGAGGCATCCTAACCAGATGCCCGAGCCACCTCATCTGACTCCTCTCGATGCGGAGGAGCAGCTGTTCTACTCCGAGCCCCTCCCGGATGACCAAGCTTCTCACCCTATCTCTAAGAGAGAGCCCAGACACCCTGCGGAGGAAACTCATTTCGGCCGCTTGTATTCGCGATCTCGTGACCATAGGTGAGGGTAGGAACATAGATTGACCGGTAAATCGAGAGCTTCGCCTTCAGGCTCAGCTCCTTTTTCACCACGACGGGCTGGTGCAGAGCCCGCATCACTGCAGACGCCGCAGCAATCCGCCTGTCAATCTCCTGCTCCATTCGTCCCTCACTCGTGAACAAGACCCCGAGATACTTGTGTC
Source organism: Odontesthes bonariensis (assembly GCF_027942865.1). Taxonomy (NCBI): domain Eukaryota; kingdom Metazoa; phylum Chordata; class Actinopteri; order Atheriniformes; family Atherinopsidae; genus Odontesthes; species Odontesthes bonariensis. The sequence goes on from NC_134523.1 coordinate 30,388,153, forward strand.
ACGGATTTAACTTCCACAGACACAAAATCAGGTTCTAAGATCCCCCAAATCACACAGGCAGTAGGCGAAGCAGGTATAGAAAAATAGAACAACTTTATTGTAATTTCAATGCATAAGTAAAATCATTGCACAAAACCCACCTGCAGTTACCCCCACCCCCCAGCTCTCAACCAGTAACAAAAACAGGTAATATTCTGGCCACACTATATGTTATTGCCTCATAACTCCCCCTTTCTTCCCGGCTAGGGGTGCTAGAAGAGTAGCAAAAGAACAGGTACTACAAGCAGTTATCCCACACCATTCCACTACACACGCTCATTGAAGAGAGGACATTTCACAGCAAACACTTCCAAATGAATCACTGCACACGTTTGTCACTTCATAAATCACTGCACACGTTTGTCACTTCATAAAACACTGCACACCATACCCAGTGAAAGCACCCTTGGGGCACTCCCTAGCCACTGTAGGGGGGTATAGACAACGGTAGCAATTTAACCCAGAGTGGCACTAATTACCTGCCATACAATGTCACGGTGAGATGCAGTGGCAGTGGTTGCTGCCTGCACAGCGGGATGAGGAAGTTCAATGTCCGCTCTCGGTCGGGGGCTGCGACCGAGAGAATCGAACGAATCAGCTACAGTCTTCAAACCGCCCTGGAACACCACCGGCGGGGTCCGAGCATCAGGGCGGCGGCACGGCTGTCCGTGGCGGCGCTGCGTCTCCAGGAGCGGGCGTCCAGAAATGCTCTTCCACGGCGGCCGACGGCTGTCAGGGAAAAACAAGGGAGAATCAGCAGTGGTCTCTTCTGTTAGTTGGGTTTCACTCACACACACACGAGGGACGCGGGCCTTTACACGTTCCTTCACCCAGGAAATTGTGAGCGTTGTATCGGGTCTCTCGGGCTTCCCCACGATCACCCCTGCCTGGTCCGAGTCCACCTCCGTCCTGCCGCTCCGAACGGGCAAGCTGGATCCCTCACCGTTGCTGGCCTTCCTCAGGCTCCCGACTCCTCGTCCGCTCCGCTGGCTTGTCCCCAGAAAACGATCCCCCGTGTTCTGCCTTGCCTCTCTTTTCTCCTCAGGTAGACGCCGGCACACCTCCCTCTACGCCAATCAGTGCGCTCACCTGGAGGGCCCGCCCTGTGGCCGACCAATCAGCCACCAGTCTCAATCGTCAGACTCATTACTATCAGCTGTGGATGAAAAGCCCCCCCCCCCCCCCCCCCCCCCCACAGACTCAACAGTCCCCACATTTCCTCAATGTATGAGTTAAAAGTCCAAGTTGCATCAGTCCATGTACAAAGTTATTTTTGACAATGCCAGTCCACCACACATCAGTCCATTAACAGTCACTTCCCCACAAAGCCTCAGTCTACTGGTGACACTTGAACTCCACTTGGGGAAGGATCTCATTCCCGACCCGGAGAGGGCATTCCACCCTTTTCCGGCCGAGGACCATGGTCTCAGATTTGGAGGTGCCGATTCTCATCCCAGCTGCTTCACACTCGGCTGCGAACCGCTCCAGTGAGAGCTGAAGGTCATGGCCCGACGACGCCAACAGAACCACATCGTCCGCAAAGAGCAGAGACCCGATTCTGAGGTCGCCAAAACGGACCGGTCATACAGAGACCGAACAGCCCATATCAAGGAGTCCGGCACTCCATACTCCCGGAGCACCCCCCACAAGAGTCCCCGAGGGACACGGTCGAACGCCTTCTCAAAGTCCACCAAACACATGTAGGCGAACTCCCATGCACCCTCCAGGATCCTGCTGAGGGTATAGAGCTGGTCTACTGTTCCACGGCCAGGACGAAAACAACACTGCACCTCCTGAATCCGGGATTCGACTATCCGGCGGATCCTCCTGTCCAGTACCCCCGAATAGACCTTACCAGGGAGGCTGAGGAGTGTGATCCCCCTATAGTTGGAACACACCCTCCGGTCCCCTTTTTTAAAGAGGGGGACCACCACCCTGATCTGCCAGTCCAGAGGCACTGCCCCCGATGTCCACGCGATGGCGTGTCAACCAAGACAGCCCTACAACATCAGCCCCAGAAATGGGAGGCCCCACGTCTGAGCTCCCCAACCCTGCTTCCTCATCGGAAGGCTTGTCGGTAGGATTGAGGAGGCCCTCGAAGTATTCCCCCCACCGACTCACGACGTCCCTAGTTGAGGTCAGCAGAGCCCCGCCCTCACCATACACGCATCGCTTCCCCCCCGAGCCGCCGGATGGTGGACCAGAAACTCTTCGAGGCCGTCCGGAAATCATTCTCCATGGCCTCCCCGAACTCCTCCCAAGCCCGAGTTTTTGCCTCAGCAACCGCCGAGGCCCCGTTCCGCTTGGCTTGATGGTACCAATCAGCTGCTTCCAGAGTCCCACTGGCCAAAAAGGCCCGATAGGACTCCTTCAGCTTGACGGCTTTCCTCACCAGCGGGTTCAGGGATTGCCGCCACGACAGGCACCAACCACCTTACGGCCACAGCTCCGGTCGGCCGCCTCAACAATGGAGGCACGGAACATGGCCCATTCGGGCTCAATGTCCCCCACCTCCCCCCGGGACATGGTTGAAGCTCTGCCGGAGGTGGGAGTTGAAACTCCTCCTTACGGGGGATTCCGCCAGACGTTCCCAGCAGACCCTCACAATACGTTTGGGCCTGCCAGGTCTGACCGGCTTCCTCCCCCACCAGCGGAGCCAACTCACCACCAAGTGGTGATCAGTTGACAGCTCCGCCCCTCTCTTCACCCGAGTGTCCAGGACATACGGCCGCAAGTCCGACGATACAACCACAAAGTCGATCATCGAGCTGCGGCCCAGGGTGTCCTGGTGCCAAGTGCACATATGGACATATGTTCGTTATGGACAGTCCGTGACGAGCACAAAAGTCCAGTAACAAAACACCACTCTGATTCAGATCGGGGGGGCCGTTCTTCCCAATCACGCCCCTCCAGGTCTCACTGTCATTGCCCACGTGAGCATTGAAGTCCCCCAGCAGGACGAGGGAGTTTCCTGGAGGAGCACTCTCCAGGGACTCCAAAAAGTTTGGGTACTCTGAACTGCTGTTTGGTGCATAAGCACAAACAACAGTCAGGACACGTCCCCCCACCCTAAGGCGGAGGGAGGCTACCCTCTCGTCCACCGGGGTAAACCCCAATGTACAGGCGCACAGCCGGGGGGCAATAAGTATGCCCACACCTGCTCTCTGCCTCTACCACGGTCAACTCCAGAGTGGAAGAGAGTCCAACCCCTCTCGAGGAGGCTGGTTCTGGAGCCCAAGCCATGCATCGAGGTGAGTCCGACTATATCTAGCCGGAACCGCTCAGCCTTGCGCTCCAGCTCAGGCTCCTTCCCCAGCAGAGAGGTGGGACGTTCCACGTCCCAAGAGCTATTTTCAAAATATGGAATGTGAAGTGGAATTATTGAGTAGGGATTATTATGGTCTGGGATATGTCAATGATGAGCAACAACATTGATTTTTAGGGATTTTGAATTTTTTTGTTATGGCTGATTTTTTTAAAAACTCCTTAATTTCTGAAAAGGGCCATTTTGGTCCCCTTCTAAAATGATCCCCAAAATACCATATGTTAATATCTTTTTCCACTTTTTTTTTCAGAAATCTTTTCTTCAACTTCAGTTCTGATCATAACCACCAAGTTTTCAATTATTTTCAAAAAATTAACCCTTTAAATACTAGTGTATATGAGGTAAACACAAATTTCTGTTAAAAAACACACACAAAAACTGCTGTATTTTCAATGTAAGCAGTGCGAAGTGAAATATTCTATGGGGGATTATTAGGTCTGGGATATGTCATTGATGAGCTACAACATCAGTTTTTACAGTGAAGTGTATGGACTCATACAAAATGGAGGAACAGGCCTTACTGAGTTCATTTGAGTACACAGCTACATAAGTTCATCAAGTGCATAATTGTTGCGCGCGCCTCCGTGCAAGGCACAGGGATACACTGAAAAATAAAAACTTAACATGACCAAATAAGGTAGATTTGATAGGAGACATCCTTAAAGTTAGAGCATATCTCTTGGCTTTACGCCTGGACAAGTGGCCTTGAACAGCCTTTAAAAGTAAGGGACTTTCTCTCTAAGGGCGGAGGGTTTTCCATTTTGGCGAATTGACACAGACTTTCCCAGAAGATGCATCTTTTCTGTAATTGAGACGGACCTGACGACAAAAATAAAGATTTCTTTGTTCGACTACGTCCGTGTCAGCAGCCTTCTTCATCACTCATTTTCTACATCGGCTCGGCGACCTTCTCTCAAATTTACTACATTTTGGCGTCACGAACTGAGAGTTTTTGCTCCAGCATCTGGGTTCCTCCTGTCCTCAGTGAAGCTGCAGTCGTCTTGAGGCCGGCTAATAATACATGTGAGTTTTTCATCTTCTCATGAGGGCTGCTAAGCTGCACTGGGGGCTGGGGGGGAAACTGTTTACAAGAGAGTCTGGCTGCAGACCTGCACTGTCAGGACCCACAGACCTGCACTGTCAGGACCCTGTTGCAGACCGTCACCTGCACTGTGAGGACCGGAAGTGCACTGTGAGGACCGGAAGTTGATTCGAAGCCTTTCAAAATAAAAGCGTGTGTATCGGAAGCACGTATTTTTAAACTATTTTAAACGCTATATTTTTCAAGAGGTCCTCACAAATGAATTAATTAGTTAACAGTATTCCCGGTCTATTGTTTTTATTTGTATTGTAAACTTTTGTTTGGTCACTGCACACATTTTCTCTTAGGCTCATATTCATAAGCCAACATCTCACAAGACGCCATAGGCCTATACTGTACATTTTATTGTATACTATAGAGTAAGTCACTGCTATTTCATTATCATTTCATTTTGACTTTATCGCACTGCTCTTTATATATATATATGTATTTGTTTCAATTAGTTTTTCTGTTGTATTATTCTGTATTTTTATCCTTAACCACCATAAATTTCATGTTTGGTTCTATGTCTATGCCAATTATGTTCTTGTGCTGCTGGAACACCTTAGTACCACTAAATAGTACCCTAACTCTTGATATCTACAGTATAATCTTAGTCAAATTATTAAGGGATCAATGAGAAAACATAAAAAGCACACCAAGTCACAACATGATCAAATGTTCTGTAGTGTTTATTCAGTCAAACATTCACAATATGACAAAAAATCTTTGTTTTTGTCGACTACCTGTTCACAAAATATCAACATGTCGTTAATATTGTGAAATATCATTTTGAAAGGCTCCAGGATCGCTTCTCTTTCATCCTCGTCCAGTTCTTCGTTCCACAACCTCCCATACTGTAGAGCAGCCTCTGCCTCTGCCTGTTCCTCTTCCCCCATGCCCAGAACGTCAGGCAGGTCCACTCGGGCAGACAACAGTGGTTTGTTGGCCTCAGCCCACTCTGCTGCATGTCTGCAATTTTGAAGAATGCGATCTTCAACCGAGTCCTATGGAAAAGACAGAAAGAAAGATGTCTGTCCTATAGCTGCCACACCAACAGTATCTGACCAATAGATACTGTGCAAAAGCTTACGCCTTCCACTGGTGTGTCCACATCAGCAAGTCTGGCTCTCTTGGAGACCTCTGCCTGCTGCTCTTCTTCCTGAGTACTCAACTATTAATATGAATACATGCATTATACATACTTTATACTCTTACCTGAATTTGTAGTCCAGTTTTCTCTGTCCAGTTGCCAGGATTTAGTGACTGGGATAGGTTTCTAAAAGACAGAAAGTGAGGTGTCAGATGTTCTTCACTGCAACCTACATTCCCTTCATTTTCCTTTTACCCTTTTACAAACCAAACCACAACCTGCCAGAAGTTAGAAGCGTTGGCTAATACTTATGAGTACAAACAAACAGACAAATACATTATGCTTACCTTTAAATAAAATGCCACCTTTTGTATGTGCCTCTAAGTGGCTCTGCAGCTTGGACAATTTTGTTGGTTTAAATTGTAGGCACAGAGGGCAGTGAAACAGTTTGCAACATGACGTGCAGCGTTCGATTTTTGGCGTAGTGCCGGCGGTTGTTATTGAAATATGCATCTGTAAGAGACAAATAATGTCGTAATAAGTAAAACTAAATTATATATATATATAAATGGCGCATTTAAGTGAGCACTATCGATACGATAACAACGCTAAAGACTAGCCAAAAGTAAATAAACCTGATTCTTTAAAATTAATATAACTTTACAGTATATAGTTATTGAAATATGCATCTGTAAGAGACAAATAATGTCGTAATAAGTCAAACAAAATTATACAAGTCAGCACTATCGATACGAAAAATGGCACATTTAAGTGAGCACTATCGATAGGATAACAACGCTGAAGACTAGCCAAAAGTTTAAAAAAAACCCTGATTCTTTAAAATTAACATAACTTTAGAGTATATAGTGTGCAACGTAACGTTCCAGTGAATAAAGACTGTTTCTGTTTCTTCGTATGAAAGAAAGAGTAGTTTTCACTCGACTTTTACTCACCTCGTCGTCTCCACAGTTCAAATGGGGAACGAAAAATACGTGCTCCTCACTTGTCGCTTCGGGTCCTCACAGTGCAGGTGACGTCACAGTGCATGTCTGCAACTAAGGGTCCTGACAGTGCAGGTCATGGGTCCTGACAGTGCAGGTCTGCAGCCAGACCCCTCTCACTGTTTAGGGCCTGTCCGGGAGGAGAGGTCGCCTGCGGTCTTCAGTGAGTGAGGAGAACTCTGTCTAAATTGTTAAGGTTGATATAAATAGTGAAGTTGATGAAGTAAATTTTAACAGGACTGTGAGTTGCTGTTATTAAAAAGTGTGTGCGTGATACGCAGTGATGTCATAAGGATTTTGGGCTGCTTAAATAGGCCTACTCCGCGTCGCCGCAATTTGATAAGCCGGTGGTCGCCCAGGGGGAAATTCAGCTCAATAGTCGTTGTATTCGGTCAGTGGAGTTTGTTTATGTATTAAACTGCTTCGGTAAACGAGTTTTAAGTGATACAGAGTTGTAGTTGGTCAGTGGTGGGGAGTCGCGGACGCGCGCTCCCCACAGCAGGCCTATACTGTGTTTCTTGTTGGTTTCATCGATAATGCATCATAACTGTGCAATGTGAAGGTGTGGCGCTTGCTTATCGCATGTTAGTCAAGGTGTAAATTTGCTGAGATGAAATCACAGATACTGTTTTCGGTCTTGGAGCTTCGGTAAAATGATTATGCGCGTTATCGCTGGGCGCGCTGAGTTGTGAAACAGGTGTCGCTGAGAGACACGTCAAGCGCTAAGAGTTGTTGTTATTTACAGGTCGGTTGACCTGACTGTGGCATTAAGTGATCAGTAACTTTTGTCGGTAAAATGAGTTCGGGCGTGGCCCAGTGCACGCTACAATTATTAAAAAATTAAACAGCTGTCGACATAACAGGAGCGTGAGGATACGCGGGTGCGCGCACAGAGAAAATAGGAGAGAAGAATATGCCGGCTTGGGGTAAATGTTTTGTGTGTTGTCTGATAATGCAGTCTACATGTGTTGCGTGTGTGTCCTGTTTACATGTTATATGTTTGGCAGTGTGGTACGCTTAACTGTTGTTTGTCTGGGTGGGGTTACCCGCTAACTTGCACATAAAGTGCTGGACTGCGGTGTTTGCATTCAGGACAGATGAACATAGATATGGGCCTTCACATAATTCCTGAAAATAACATGGGTGAATGAGTGATGAAGACAGGACAATAACTGTCAAGTTATAAGTTCTTGTGGCGAATTTCGGCCAGTGCCCTGTTCGCTGTGAGACGCGCCACAAGAAACAGTGTCTGATAAGATCTGTCCATCCAATGAGACGATCAGTTTGTACGGATTCAGATGTGACTGATAAACCCATGCACGTCTCAAAGCATAATCCAGACATTTTCTGATTAACACATTTCTGATTCAAAGCATGAGCAGCGTGTAGGGAAAAAAAAAAAAAAAAAAAAAAAAGTGTGGGGAAACGAGAGCCTGTGTGTGTGCGCTCAGGGCGGTTTATGAAGCGCGCGCTTGAGGCGGCCTCTGCGGGCGCGTTCACGGCGAAAGAGAGAAAAAGAAAAAATGTACACGAGGGCCAAAGAAGGGCCAACACCCAAAACTCAGGACCCTCCATATAAGTCGATAAAGGACCTAGACGGAATGTGTGTGCTCAGAGCAGTTCCTGTGTGTGCGCACTCACGGCGAAACAAGGGAGAAGGAAAAAAGGCGTTGGTGTGAGAGAGCTGGTTACGCGCATATTTAAGTTTAGAAAAGAAGCGCTGGAGTTTAGATCCCAAAATATATTGAAAGATATTCATTTTTGGTTAATCGGCTGTTTAATCAATACCAACGGAGAAAATTAAGAGATGCACAACCTTAAAATTCGAGTTAAGCACATAATCTGATCTAGGATTGGCTGAGTCTCATACCAGAGCAACAAGTGCTTCAGAGGATAACGAAAAAAAAAAGATTTAGATTCTAAGAATACACAGAATGGATAGGAATGGTGGGATTTAATCTTATTTTCCATGAGGTGAATCTTATCTTGTACTCTGTTTCATGGAGTTGGGATGTTTCCGTGATTCCTCGAGTGTGTGGGAGGGTCCAAGCAGACAGAGAGGCTGCGCCCGAGCCATATAAGGCCAGTGTGATTTATCCACAGGGTCTTTAAAAACATCAACATACATACACATACACACACACACATACACACACGAGCATTTACACTCCTATGCCCACATACATGCACACACACACACATGTTTGTGCTTGTTGCTGTGTGTTTGTTTTAACAGACTCTGAGTCTCATTGAGAGAACAACTTTCTTAACAACTAGGTCCTCCTAAACATATCTCGGCACTCTTTCCGCCCCCCAGGGTCGGTGCTGAAACCGTGCACGGGGGAGTGAAAGACTCCTAATAAAAGACCTCCAGCTGAATTGCTGTCAAAGGCCAGCTTCCACTGGAGGGGGGAAAAGTGACGAGATCATATTTTTTTAATCAGTGGCCAGAACACTGCTGCTGTGTGTTCAAGTAGTAGCATCTATGGCATCAGAAACTATAAGGTTACTTCACGCATTAATGATTAAGGTACCTCATGCAGTGACTGTGATATTGTTACTCAACAAAACATTTTATTTGTCTCCTTCCAGACATCTCTCCTGCATAACTGTTGTTCTTTCACAGCCACACCTCGTGGTAGAGAGATGGACTTCACTTGTTCCATCCTCACAGCTGCCTGCCCAACGAGATGGAGAGCATCAGGATTGCATATCAGAAATGACTATAAGTGTCTTACCCAGGCCAGACTTGAATGCTATACCTTTTGAAAATGTAGAAATAAATATGCTTGTCGACAGGTCACATAGGAAAAACCCTGATGACACAAATATTAGAAAAGTTGCTGTCGTAACAGAAGCTGAAGTTCTCTTAAAACGACCACAACCAAACAATTGTTCTAATCAAATAACTGAATTGGTAGTTGTAACTAAAGTTAGTAAATTAGAGAACAAAAAGGTTGTTAACATTTACATTAGCAATCAGTATGTTCCCTCAAAAGTATGCGGGTTAGCACAGCAAGGGAAAAATAGATGTATGAGGACATCCACAGGTGAATCTATACGTCATAAAGAATTGATTTTAGCATTATTAGATGCTAATCAGCGGCTAGCTAAAGTAGCACTTTATAAATGTGCTGGACACATAAAAAGTTTGTTTAAATCATGGTGCAGTATTGAGTCATGGACTAGGTCATGTCTCAACAGGGGGGGGTAGTAACAATAAGAAACAAGGTTTTTACAACACATGGTTTTACTAATTACTTAATAAATAATAAATAAGTAAATAAATTTGTGTCTAACAGGTTAAATATATGCAAAACAGAAGCCACAGGGCACTCAAGTGAAAATATGAGGATAATTCCTTAAAGCTAGAGAACCCTTTTCATCACATTTGTATGAATTCCATTGAATTAACTAAATGGGAAGAGAAACTATTCTGCCAAGTGATAATAAATGTTTTTACCAAATGGGCTGAAGTATTTCCATGCGCAGAAGCAGATGCACTCTCAGTAGGAAAGGCACAGGGAAAATAAATATTTCCTAGATTGGGGATTATGGAAAAACCTATAGTGATAATGGAACACGATTAGTAAACAATGTCGTCTCCCTGATGACAAAGAACTTAAAAATATACCTTAGAAACCACTAGACATATCACCATATCAGTCAGCAGGATGACTGGAAACACACAATGGAATAGTTATGTCAAGACTGAAGAAAAATCATAGAAGAAACAGGAAAATGGTTTCACTGTTTACCACTAGTAGACCTAAATGTCAGATAGGGCGGATGCGAGGAAGCATGCGGATACAGAATTCTTTCAAAAACTAAACTTGGTTTATTATCAAAAAGGTTTCAAGGAAAAACTAAGAACTAAACAGAAAACTAAAAACGTGCCAAAACTCCACAGACACAACACTAAACATGCATATCATTCCAATTATCGCAAGATTAATGCCATTTGAGATAATGTATGACCATTTGTACTCCCACAGTGGAAACCATTCACCAAACACGATGAAGAGAGAGAAGAAACCGTTGCAGAATACATGGTTAAAATGTTAACAAGGAGAGAGAGATCTCTTCTGCCAATTCTGTTCCAGGTGAACCTGTGGAAGAATCTCTGAAGACAGTAAAACCCGGAGACTGGATCGTCATCAAACCGATAAAGAAAAAGGGAAAAAGAACTGGCCCAGTCCAAAAGGGGGAAGGTCCATATCAGGTACTACATACAACACCCACAGCAGCTGAAAAAGTAGAAAGGACTTCCTGGATTCACTTATCACACTGTAAACTAGTAAGACCACGACCTTCAGAAAAAGGAAAAGATTAGTTACCCACCACCATTTTCTGAAGCATAAGTCTGACTACAAAGGGGAACTTTCTCAACAGGAGAGGTTCATCTCAACCTCAGTGAAGAAAACAACGGCTAAAACGAGAACATAGGGTGCGGCTAAAATAAGACAGAAAAATGGACAGACATTGGCCGTGGCATCCATTCAGATTACCAGGATTTTGTGGGTTAAGAGGAACTACCTGTGTATTGTTTATCATTACCTTTATTATAGTATTTCCAATTTTATGGTATGAAGCATGGATTAACAAAAATGAAGATGATGCGGAACAGAGTACCACCACTGCTCCCGTGATTTGTAAACCATCAGCAGGCTTTAAATGGATCCTGCTATCAGATAGGCAGTGAGTTGGTAGCCGGCTACGCGATAGTAAAGCACACGGAATGGATTTTGTCGTTGAAAAAGCTAGACCTAGATGACAAAATCACACTTAAAGATGTGAATTTAATGCAGGAAGCAGCTTGTACGATGGACAAGCAGCGTTGGGCTGAGAGGGGTGCCAGTCAAGACCCTACGGGTCTTTGGAGAAACCATGAGGGTTTGATGGTGGCGCCCCCAGACTTGTTAGGTCTGCTCATTCAGGAAGCACACGGGCAAGCCCATGTTGCAAGGGGGGAAGTCAGGAGAAAGATCACAGAAGAGTACGGTTTTTGGGCAACGTACTTGCTCTAACAGGCTGATCACGTCATTGGAAGATGTGCCATTGTTTGAAAAATAATGATAGGAGAGGTATGACGGTTCCTCCAGGGCACATTCCGACTCCAAAAGGCCCTATGCTGGAGTTAGTAATGGATTTTGTTGACATGATAAAACCAGTGGAAGGTAAAAGGTATATGTTGGTGGTAGTGAACAGGTTCTCACGATGGCCAGAGGCCCGATTTGCAAATGACACCGCATGAGTTGGTGACGGGCAGACGAATGCCCACGCCCTTTTTGCGAACAAACGGGAAAGGTCCAAGTTTGTCTCTGTTGGAAGATGAAATGAAGACATACGTTAAGTATATGGTTACTTTACATAGGATCATATCCACGTATGTCATTGACAGGCAAAAACAGGACCACGAGCAGGAGAAGCTTGCGGAGCAAAAGAGAGACATTTTGCAGCCAGGGGACAAAGTGTTCGTGAAGGTCTTTAGGAGAAAGTGGTTGAACCATTTGAAGTTGTGCGCAGCACAGGGACAGCGGTCCAAGTAAAAGGGTCTCCCACGTGGTACCACCTGTCACACTGTGTCAAGGCAGCAAAAGAAGAAGAGACTCAAACTAAAGGTACGCAAGACAAAGGGTCCAACGGAGGGAGCACGGACAGATTCGAAACACCCGAGAATGCTCAATATCAAGGTCCGAGAGAGGAGACTGATAATGTTGCAAACAGCTATGATCCTGCTGTACCTGTTCCTGATGACACCGACCGGGGCCCACCAATACAAAGATTTGGGGTCATCAATTTGCAACACGTGCCAGAGACAATGGGGGCCTCCTCTCCAGAAAGCAATCCAACAAAGATCAAAGAGAGCAACAATGACTCTTCGAGAAGTGGCACAGAGTCAGCCGTACCAAGGAGGCCAAAGTCCGGCCGCAGAAAGACCAAACCCGAGAGATACGGCGATTAAGATAATAGTGGCCGAGGGTCAGTCGGCCCAGCTTCCATACGAGTGCAAAGTGGTGGACGTGGGAGGACCCCATCTACCACAGTGGAAAGACAACTACGGAAAGCTGATAACCTACTCAAACGTCACCATCAACGCACTACCAAAGTATGTACTGGTTAATGAGGCAAGGAGGGTGAAGAAAGAAGGAGACTGTAGTCTTTTTGTGCGTCATGTTCAAAAAAGGGATCAAGGAATGTATACGTGTATATATTTTGGGTCCCCAACCCAGGGGAAAGAAGGGCGTAATAGAGCTGAACCTGAAGTCAAATATGTGAGGTTAAGGTTAAGAAATGGAGGGGCGGAAACAAAGACGATAATTCCTGAAGCAACACCTGTCTCAACACAACTCCCTCCACTCGTACACACATCCAAAGGGGAAACAGTAGAACCTGCAACCACTAGTATTGCTCGGGGGACTGTAGCAAAAATGAACACTACCTCCAATAACAATAACAGGATAGGGAGTACCACGGCGAAATCTGCTCCGCCAACAAGCGTGGTGGAGAAAAAGGTGGTACCATCGGACACCATTTACCAGGTCAATAGGGAATTAGACAAAGAGACACTAGATTTTGAACAGCAACAAAATGAAATAGCTGCGGATAAGCATGCAGTTTATAAAAGAGAAAATAAATGGAGGGCATTTGGGTTTGATTCTTCGGTATTGCAAATTACTGACCCATGGGCTAACAAGAACATGTGGTTCCAACAACTGACTCATTCCGTACGGCGAGCCACACTTGATAACTGCCCCTGCTTTGTAAAGGTTCCAGCACCAAACACATGGCCGTCAATTCTGGAGACAATACCTGAGCCACTTAGTCCCTTGTGTCAGGAGTATGCGTTATCTTGGTTGTTATACAGTGGAAACCGCTTATAGTGATCACGTTGGTCCAGAGCCAATTTGAACACTATAAGCGGTTGATTACTAAAACCGAATTTGTATTACAGTACAGGTATTTCACTTATTTTTTTATGCAGAATATCATCTAAATGCCATTTGTATCGTTTTTCAATGAGAAAAATTAAATGAAACGGATAGCTTCAGCATTTACTGAATTTTATTATCATGCAAGTTTAATTACAGTAATGCGCAGTGCGCAGACATACTGTAGGCTAACTCAAATACAGTACGTTACTTATTCTCTGCTGTGCCGCCGGTGCATTTTTTTTCTTACAAGTCAGAAAAAAAAGTTTGAATTCAATCCGCCTTTCAGCACCCTGCTCGGATCTATGCTCCTCCGTGCCGGTGTTCTGTCGATTTGTGCTACTTGGCGTGAAAACGAAACTTAGAAAATCGGCTCGGCGCATGCGCAAAACCACAAAGTAGCAATTCTCGACAAGTAGGAGAAATCGAATGAACACCGGCCTCCCATCTTACAAGAACCAGCCTGGAGCTTCCAGCGGTCACACGCGCATTCAATCCGCTCTCCAGCACCCATCCTCGGACACATGCTCCTCCATGACTTCCTTTTTCCAGCCATGATTCGCGCGCTTGCTGCCCGGTGTCAACTCGTTACGTTGGCTAGCGAGGCAGAAGCAGACGTCCAGAAAGGAATCAAGGGAGTAAAAAATAAAATAGCTACACGTAGTTTTAAAATTATTTTTGCACATGTTTACATTCATAAAATGGCCAAAAATGAACATTATAAGCGGATTTCTTGATCACTATAAACGAATTATTTAAACAGCATTTGTATAGAAATGATTCCGTTCCAAGCCTTTTGATCTATATAAGCGGTTGATTACTATATCCGTGACCACTATAAGCGGTTTCCACTGTATAATCAACAAGCACCAACGGATAGGTGGTTGGCTCTGTCAAAACATCTATTTACACCCAAAAAGGAATGTACATGGTTAAGTGATTTGCCATATCTTAATTTACAAGATCAACAGGAGAATGGGGCAGCAGCACGGCCTGATCCGATGGAAGTAGTGGCCGTTAAGGCCAAAGTCTGTTTTTGTTCGAACGACACTCATGGTGCTGTAGGGATGTTCGTAGGAATATCAGAGTGCGATAGCTATAAGATGCAAGTCAGAAGAGAAGCAAACAACAAGATTGAAGGTCAGACAAGGGTAACTTTCCATGCCCCGGATAAACGAGAGAGTAGGACCCTGTGGGTTAAACATGAACTCCTCCCTGTAAATGTGACCATTGGAACCTTTAAAGACATCTGGTGGGTGTGTGGTAATAAGGTATATCTATTTTTACCATATGGAGGGACAGGTTATTGTTTTATGGCTAGTCTAAAACTGCCATACGGGGTCGTTACAATCCAACAAGAACCACCAGCTGAGGAGATTCACCCCATTGACAGTTCGGCGAACAGGAAAAAGAGGAGAACCAAGCACAAATGCCATTATTGGAAAGGGGAAGGTGGAATGAAGACACGGAAGAGGTGCAAGCAGAGGATGATATCATGGATATGTATCCACTTTAAAGATACAACTAAGACAATCATGCAATAGGAGTGGACGGCCATTTTGTTAACCCAGTTTTCTCCTGTTTATATTATTCTAGGGAGGTAAGATGACTGTATTTTTGGTTTGCATTAATTTTGTCAGGAAAGTCAACTATATTCAAGATAGACCTGTTTTGTTTGTTATTTTGGCCAGGGTCCACTCCAACTCGTGTTCCTAAGAAATGTGCTCATTGCGGAGTTGCCAGTTGAGTGAGGAAAGGTTGTAACCAGACTAGAAAAGAGGTTCTGTTTCTAGCACCATGCTCTCCACTCCTGGGATGGAAGGCTTAGCGGTTATTATCACAAACATATTTTATAGTTTTATACTGAGTGTGACGTTTTTACATGGTTTATCACTTATTTCTGACAGTGTGCAGTCTTATTAACCTTGTCTACGTTTTGGATACAGTGTTTTACTTAACAATCTGCTCTTGCAGTGGTGTGGCCAGACGCCGAGGTGTTCCAACTCTGTACGGGAGTTTGGACAGGTGTAAGGGGGGAATGACTATGCTGAGGCTAACAGGATAAGATGGGTGGACACAAGTAGATACACATGTCACATACACACTGATATGGAAATAAGGGGAAGTAGTAAACAACATATACAGGTATAGTAAGTAGGACTCTGGAAGCGGAGTTTGGACACATCGTGCGACAATTATGTAATCATGATTAAACATACATCCGAGGATGCTTCTCCTTCATTCACCCTAAGTGAATGTAGCCTTGGCCAGGAGGACTTGATGTCATCAGGTGGCATCCACCGTTCACTGGCTGTTTCAACCCTGAACCACAACAGCCTCCCGGTGGTGGGTCGGTAGTGATGGCCAAGTCACTACCCATCTCCTCCTCCTGGCTTCCAGCTAGCCTCCTCCCTCCTACTCCATAACCAGCACGACGCTTTTTCCGCTGCCTCCCCCATCCTGCGAGCTGCAATCTTTCTTTCCCTCCCTCCCAATCCGATGGCTGTGAACATTCTCCACAACGACTGGGCCGGGAAACCTCGACAGGCGACCTCGACTGGGAACAGCCATGACTGCCATCCCTTCTCCCTACACTCGTGCAGAAGATCCTGATACTTTGAGCTTTTCCGTTCAAAAGCCTGTTCACACCCCTCTTCCCATGGGACAGTAAGTTCTATGAGGATGATCTTCTTGGCTTCTTCCGACCACAGCACCACATCCGGCCTCAGGGATGTCTGGACAACCTGTGGGAACTTCAGCCTTCCCCCCAGGTCGACCTTCATTTCCCAGGATTGGGCCTTTTGCAGCAGGCTAGGTTTTGCTGTACCTGTGGTTGGTGGCTTCCTCCCTTCCCTTACAAATGCAATATACTGTAGCATAAGTTAATTTTCCAGCAAGATACTGGTGGGTGTTTTCTTTCTTCTCAGGAAGACATTCTGGGAAATGGGAAACGAACTGAGAGACACTGGCTGTTCAGGGACCCCCACGGAATGGACTCAGAGACTTGAGACGGGGTGATGCAAATAGACTGTGGGACCCTGGACAGGAGAATACGATAAAGGAAAATGGACGTTGGATAACAAAACATGGAAACTAAGCTGCACGGCTACTCCACTGCAAATGCATTGATATTTTTCAGTAGTACTAGTTTGCTAAATGTCTAGAATTGTGTGGATTGAGTTATAATCATGAAAAATGTAATCGTTGATGTTATAATCTTGGTTGCTGTTATGAACCATTTCAATCTGCATTGTATGCCATAATGGAGTGTGAACTTATATGTTACTTGTGATACCATAAAGGTCCTGAAATTAGACGTTAATGGTAAAGGTAATTGTTAATATGAAACAGGGATTGCTTGCTTAGATTGGCACCAGAGTGAGATTCCCTTAGGTCATCCAATCTTTTTCCCCACCTTTTAGGAAGGGTGGTTTTTTATCGACTGGATGACAACTGACCTGCAGGTTCCCCACAGGGACACACAGATTGCATGGGAGAGCAGGACATGAATGTTTAGTCATGTCAGGAGACTGATGAGCTGTGTGACTGGAGGGAGACCGGTAGGCTGGTTTACTGTAGCCGAATTTGGACTAATTATATGATAGATTTAGCTTACCTAGTTTAAAATAATGTGCGCATAGACACGTAAATAGGAGTTTAACTAATCAGTTGACTCAGAGATTGAGGGCTTATGATATATTAAGAGATTTGGCAATCAATGATGTCGAACAAGTGAAGTCTTTGTTGCTGCAGGTTCATGGAGTTGACCATCTATCATGACCATTTTGTGTTTCTGGACTCTAAGTAGTCTCGAAGGGGGGAATGAAGTGTATGGACTCATACAAAATGGAGGAACAGGCCTTACTGAGTTCATTTGAGTACACAGCTACGTAAGTTCATCAAGTGCATAATTGTTGCGCGCGCCTCCGTGCAAGGCACAGGGATACACTGAAAAATAAAACACTTAACATGACCAAATAAGGTAGATTTGATAGGAGACATCCTTAAAGTTAGAGCATATCTAACTAAATAAATAAACAGCATATTAAGTGTCCCACCAGGGACACAAACACTCTGGACCACTGTTACACTGTTTTTAAGAACTCATATAACTCTGTCCCCCGTGCAGCCCTGGGACTCTCTGACCACTGCATGGTTCATCTTATCCCGACCTACAGGCAGAAGCTGAAATCTGCTAAGCCTGTGGTCAAGACGGTGAGGAGATGGACCAACAACGCCAAAGTGGAATTACAAGCCTGCTTTGACTGCACTGATTGGAGTGTTTTTGAGAGTGCAGCCTCAGACCTGCATGAACTGACTGATACCGTGACATCTTACATCAGCTTTTGTGAGGACATGTGTGTGCCCACCAAAACCTTCCGCACATACAGCAACAACAAACCCTGGTTCACTGCAAAACTCAGGCAACTTCGTCAGGCCAAGGAGGAGGCCTACAGAAGTGGGGACAGAGTCCTGTACAACCAGGCCAGAAACACGCTGACAATGGAGGTGAAAGCAGCCAAGAGGAGCTACGCTGAAAAGATTAAAAACAGCCTTTCAGCCAACGATCCAGCGTCAGTGTGGAGAGGCCTGCAGTCCATCACCAACTACAGGAGACCATCCCCAAACACTGCAGCGAATCATCAACTGGCTGACGAGCTGAATGTGTTCTACTGCAGGTTTGACACATTCACACCTCTCCACCTCCCCCCCCCATTGACATCACCTGCCACTCTGCCACCTCTCCCCTCTGACCCCCCACCAGCACTCACGATCTGTGAAGAGGATGTTCTGTCAGTCTTTCACAGACAAAAGATCAGGAAGGCACCCGGCCCAGACGGTGTGTCACCTTCCTGCCTGAAGGTCTGCGCTGACCAACTGGCCCCCATCTTCACCCGGATCTTCAACAGATCCCTGGAGCTGTGCGAAGTCCCCTCATGCTTCAAACTCTCCACAATAATCCCGGTCCCCAAGAAACCCACCATCACAGGACTGAACGACTACAGGCCTGTTGCCCTCACATCTGTAGTCATGAAGTCCTTCGAGAGACTGGTGTTGGGGTACCTGAAGGACATTACAGACCCCCTGCTGGACCCCCTGCAGTTCGCCTACCGAGCGAACAGGTCAGCGGATGATGCCGTTAACATGGGACTGCACTACATCCTGCAACACCTCGACTCTGCAGGGACGTACGCCAGGATCCTGTTTGTCGACTTCAGTTCGGCTTTCAACACCATCGTCCCAGCCATCCTCCGCAACAAACTCACCCAGCTCACTGTGCCCTCCTCCACCTGTCAGTGGATTACAAACTTCCTGACTGACAGGAAGCAGCAGGTGAGGCTGAGGAGCATCACATCCAGCACCCGGACCATCAGCACAGGTGCCCCCCAGGGGTGTGTACTCTCCCCACTGCTCTTCTCCCTTTACACCAACGACTGCACCTCAAGAGACCCGTCTGTTAAACTCCTGAAGTTTGCAGATGACACAACAGTCATCGGCCTCATCCGGGACGGTGATGAGTCTGCATACAGACGGGAGGTTGAACGGCTGGTCTGCTGGTGTGGTCAGAACAATCTGGAGCTGAACACGCTAAAAACAGTGGAGATGACAGTGGACTTTAGGAGAAGCCCCCCCACTCTGCCACCCATCACCAACAACGCAGTGTCTGCTGTGGAATCCTTCAGGTTTCTGGGCCCCACAATCTCTCAGGACCTGAAGTGGGAGACCAACACAGTCACTGCCATCAAAAAGGCACAGCAGAGGTTGTACTTCCTGCGGCAGCTCAGGAAGCTCAACCTACCTAAGGAGCTGCTGATCCAGTTTTACACCACCATTGTTCAGTCTGTTCTCTGTTCATCCATCACCGTTTGGTTCGGATCAACCACCAAACAGGAAAAAAACAGACTGCAACGGACAATAAGGTCTGCAGAGAAGATTATTGGTGTCAGCCTGCCCTCCATCCAGGATCTGTACCTGTCCAGAGTCAGGAAACGGGCAGGTTACATCTCTGCAGACCCATCACACCCTGGACACAAACTGTTTAAACTCCTCCCTTCTGCAAGGCGCTACAGAACTCTGTACGCCAAAACAACAAGACACAGGAACAGTTTCTTCCCTCAGGCTGTCTCTGTGTTAAACAGCTAAAACCGGACTTCAGTGTTTCATCCTTGCACCATGCACCAATTTGCACTTCTGATTTAATCTTGTTCTATGTCTATTTTTTTGTCTATTTTTTTGTAATTGTTGCACTAAAGAGAGTGAGGTGTAACCGGAGTCAAATTCCTCGTGTGTGTCCACATACCTGGCAATAAAAAGCGATTCTGATTCTGATTCTGATTCTGATATCTCTTGGCTTCACGCCTGGACAAGTGGCCTTGAACAGCCTTTAAAAGTAAGGGACTTTCTCTCCAAGGGCGGAGGGTTTTCCATTTTGGCGAATTGACACAGACTCTCCCAGAAGATGCATCTTTTCTGTAATTGAGACAGACCTGACGACAGAAATAAAGATTTCTTTGTTTGACTACGCCCGTGTCACCAGCCTTCTTCATCACTCATTTTCTACATCGGCTCGGTGACCTTCTCTCAAATTTACTACAACAGCTTTTTAGTTTTTCTGCAGTGGCAGATTATAGAAACGGCTCCCATAGACATCGATTATAATGAATACAGCATTAGACCATGACACACACACACATGCAAACGCACGCACACACACACACACACACACACAAACACACACATTTACACACACGCACGCACACACACACGCACACACACACACACACACAAACACACGCTGAAACCTTTTTGACCCCAGAGATGTTATGAGGTCATTTTAAAAGGGGACAAAAAAGTCCCTTTTCAGAAATTAAGGAGTTTTTTTTCTACACAATGAAAAATTGCATTGTATATGATGTGTGTTTGAAATTCGAAAAAATAGTCAAAAATGCACAACTGGACCAAATATGATGAGTATCACTATCTACAGTGTGAAATTAGAGGAGAAAGTACACCCCAAGTGGACAAAAATTTCCCCTATCAGGGATTAGGGTTAATCCAATTCAGGGACGCGGGGGGTCACACAGACAAAAACAAGACCAAGACAAACAACCATCCACCGTGTAGCTGAACATTTTCATTTCAAATGCAAAGGAGAAGAACATGTATTACCAACAAATCATCCCATTGTACAGACCAAAAACATAAAATTAATAAAAAAAATGTAAAGAAATGGGGGAATCCTTTATTTTCTATTGTCACAGTGTAAATCGTTATTTATTTGCTATGTTGTACATATTCAACTTTTATTGTGATTTTCATTTAATAAGATTTATAGCACAACAAAGCTAAAGTTGTTAAGCTCTTAGCTGTTTCCAATTATCAAGCACAGGCTGGTGAGGTTCAAGGTTTGCTAGACAGAAATCACCAATGAAGAACAATGGTCTTCAGAGTGAGCTTGTTGATGAGACCTTTCTTTTTTTTTTAACTTTGTTTATTGAACATTTTAAACATAACAAGACAGACATTGTTGGGACAGAATAAAAGTATAAATACAATCAGTAGCAGCAACAATTCTGTCAACCCCCAACCCACCCTGACCACCCATCCCGCCCACAGGCCAACAAAAGAGAAAATTAAATTAAATTAAATTAAATTAAATTTAAAAAAAAGGGATAAATGATTAAGAATATTAGTTTAAATAAATAAGTACAGATACATAGAAAATATAAGCTTACAGGTTTGTCAGATATTTAAATATCCTCAGTGTCAGAAAGAGTTAAGGGGTCAAAATACCTAAAAAAGGGGTCCCATGTAGCATAAAATTAATTGGTGGAACCTCTAAGAGAAAACCTCAACTTTTCTACTTTAAGGTTGTTAGAGCACTTCTCGCATCCAGCGGACATGTGCAGGGGAATGAGAGACTTTCCAATTAAGTAGGATCAACCTTCGAGCGAGTAGAGTGGTGAATGCTATAGGTTGTTTCATTCCTTTCGGCAGGTTAGAAGCAGGGGGGATACCAAAAATTGCAGACATTGGATTGGGAGCAACCAGAAACCCATATGCTTCAGATAGGGAATTGAAAAATTCTGTCCAGAATGATTTCAGCTTAGGACATGACCAGAACATGTGTGAATGATTAGCAGGGGAGAGTTTACATCTGCCACAGGCATCATTTGCAGAGGAATAAATTTTTGCTAGTCGTGAATTAGTATAGTGAGCTCTGTAAATAACTTTGCATTGAATTAGTCTATGACGGGCACAGATGGAAGTTGAGTGCACCAGAGCCAATGCAGAAGTCCATTGTTGTTCTGTAAACACAATGTTAAGATTCTCTTCCCAAGCTGTTTTGACTGCATTTGCAGGTGTTGATGTTTCTGATAAAATAAGCTTGTATAGTACCGAAATACATTCTCTAAGACTGGGATCAATTGAGAGGAGAGAGTCTAATAGGGTTTCTGGAGGGCGATTCGGAAAGTAAGGAAACAGCTTCTTAACATAGTCACGGATTTGAAAGAAACGGAAAAAAATGTGTTTTGGAAGGTGGTATTTGACAAATAACTGTTCAAAAGACGAGAATACATTTTCAGTATAGAGATCTACAATTGATTTAATTCCATTATCATGCCAAACTTTAAATGCTGAATCCTGGGATGGTCCAAACAAAGTTTTTAAATACTGATGTCAGGGCAGATGAGTGCAAAAGGCCAAGCTGTTTCCTAAGTTGGTTCCATATTTTTAAAGAAGTGGATACAACAGGGCAATTAGTTAAGTGCGGGAGAGGAAGTTGTGAGCACAAAACTGAGTGAAGTGAGAACTGAGAGGACTTTTTCTCTAACTGAACCCAGACCGGCATAGTGTCTTCTTCATCATTCATCCAAAATACCAGTTTCTGTACATTTGCGGCCCAGTAATAATATCTAAAAACTGGGAGGGCAAATCCTCCTTTCTCTTTGGGAGACTGTAAAACCGACCTACGAATTCTGGCAGGCTTCCCAGCCCATAAAAAGTTTGAAATCATATTGTCTAATTTAACAAAAAACGACTTATTGAGAAGAATTGGGAGATGCTGAAACATGTAAAGAAACTTAGGAAGAATCACCATTTTCACCAAGCTTATTCGACCAACAAGCGAAATAGGCAAAATTGACCAGCGAGCAAAGTCAGCTTCTGTCTTATCTATCAAAGGGGTAAGGTTTACTCGGTACAGGTCAGAAAGAAATAGTACAATTTGAATACCCAAGTAACGAAAACCATTATTGGACCAATGGAACGGTACTATTGAGGAAGGAAGGGTTTTGGCAGAGTCAATAATGGGGAAAAGTTCACTTTTTTGGTAATTAAGTTTGTAGCCTGATATAGTGCTGAATTTGTTAAGAATATTTAGAATAATGAGAAAGGAGGAAATAGGGTCTGAAACATACAATAGAAGATCATCAGTGTATAATGAAACCTTATTAACTATATTAAATCTTGTTATACCTTTAAAGCTGCGGTCGGCAACTTTTCTTTAGTCATATTAGCTTGAACTGTCATGGGATTCTGGAAGTAGAATATTAAATAGGCTGTTTAGGAAAAATAACGAAATCTGTAGCTCCCTCTGAAGCCTGTAATCATGCTTGCAAAAATCGAGCGCTCCCGGCTGTTTTTAACCAATCAAGTTAGGGTGGAGGAATCCTACCTGTCAATCACAGCTTGTGCACACGCTGCTGAGCGTGAGTCTGCCCCAGCTTGTGTGCGCTCACACTGGTGTAAACTCACGTGCACAACCTCGTCCACAGAGGGGGAGGGGTTTGGGGGGCGATTCGGAGCTTGTTAGAGGTTGGGGGAGGGACCTGAAAGTTGTATCAGTTTGAATTTTCCGACTTTAGACTCGCAATTTTGAAAACCTGCCGACTGCAGCTTTAAAAGAGGCCTCTGCATGTAACCAGAGCGCTAGGGGCTCAATAACCAAAATAAACAATAACGGGGAAAGGGGACAGCCCTGTCTGGTACCGCGACACAGAGGAAAGGAGGGGGACAGAATGTCATTTGTCCGTACTGAAGCTTTAGGTGAGGAATACAAGAGTGTCACCCAGTCGACAAAGGCACTACCAAGTCCAAATTTGGCCAACACCTTGTACAGGAAGCTCCACTCAACCCTGTCGAAGGCCTTTTCGGCGTCAAGGGACACAATGACTTCAGGAACTGTAGCACTAGGGGAGGTGATGATATTAAAGAGCCTCCGGTCTGATCCATATTGATAATTGAGGGTAGTATCCGCTGTAAGCGTAATGCCAAAACTTTAGTTAAGATCTTAAAATCAACGTTCAACAACGAAATGGGTCTGTAGCTGCTACATAATAAAGGGTCTTTATCCCTTTTAAGAAGAAGTGAAATTGTAGCCTCTGACAAGGTATTAGGAAGTTTACCAAGAGAGAAGGCCTCATTGTACATTTCTTTAAGAAAAGGGCTAAGCAAAGTGGAGAAAGCTTTATAATATTCGGTGGTAAACCCATCAGGCCCTGGTGACTTGGCACCCTGAAGACAACCAATGGCCTCCTGGACCTCTAATGTAGTGATTGGGGCACCAAGCTACTCTGCAGATTCTTCTGTAACACAGGGAAAGTATATTTTGTCTAATATAATATCCGGTGAGGGTGGACAATCAGATGTATAAAGAGCAGTATAAAAGTCAACAAAGGCCTTGTTTATACCCTTATCGTCAGTGGTAGTTACACCAGAGCTGAAATTAATTGCTGGTATAAGTCTAGAAGATGCCTCAGCCCGAGCCTGATATGAAAGAAGCTTGCCGGCCTTGTCTCCTGATTCGTAAAAATGCTGTCTAGATTTAAGTAGGGCAGCTCTGACAGAAGTAGCGGTAATCAGATCAAGTTCTGTCTGTAAAGACAGTCGTTTTTTTATAAATATCAGGATCAGGGTTAGCAGCATACTGTTCATCCAGTTCCTTGATTTCCTTCAAAAGCTCACTCTCAGTTCTTTTTTTATTAGAGATATAAGAAATAAGTTGGCCCCTGATATAGGTTTTGGATGCCTCCCATAGACTACTCCTACTTATATCCTGCACATCATTTAATTAAAAAAAATAAGGAGATTTGGGAATGTATAAAATCTCGATAATTTTCCTCGGCCAGAAGAACAGAATTTAATCTCCATTGCCTGATCAGGACCAATCAACAAGGCAGTGCCAAATCAAGGGAAACTGGTGCATGATCTGAAATCGCAATAGTGTGATAATCTGTGGAAACTAATTAAGGTATTAGTCTAAGGACCATAAGGAAAAAATCTATTCGGGAGTATGAATGATGAACATGTGAGAAAAAGGAAAAAGCTTTGGTAGAAGAAAATTTATGTCTCCAGGGATCTGTAAGACCAAACTGCTGAGAACAAACAAGTAATGTTTTTGCTGCCTTCGTGAGAGGAGTGGATTTGTTGGAAGATCGGTCCAAAATAGGGTCCTGTACCAGATTAAAATCCCCTCCAATAAGTATATAATGATTTTCAATATCCGGGAAAGAAGAAAAAAGTTTAGACACAAAATCCCTATCCCAGTTCGGGCCGTAGACACAAACAAAAAGAAATGGGATTTCCCGAAGCCTCCCAGAAACCATGACATATCCACCGTTTGGATCTAGAATTGATTTCTCTAGTATAAAAGGAAGGCCTTTTCGGAAAATTATGTCAGTACCCCTGGCCTTGCCATTAAATGTTGAATGGAAAATGTCTCCAATCCATTGTTTCCTAACCTAACTATAGTTTCAATGCGTACAGCACTGGACAATGTTGCCCCTCTGAAAAGGAAGGTAATCAGTCAGAAGAGGTTGGCTCCTTGGTATAATTCACAGCTGCGTGCTTTAAAGCAGACTGCAAGAAAGCTGGAGAGACAGAGACTCTAATTTAGAAGAGTCTCAATTAGTCTGGAAAGATAGTTTAATAACGTATAAGAAAGCCCTTCGTAAAGCTAGAACTGCTTATTATTCATCATTGATAGAAGAGAATAAGAACAATCCCAGGTTTCTTTTCAGCACTGTAGCCAGTCTGACTAAGAGT
Organism: Odontesthes bonariensis; assembly: GCF_027942865.1. Taxonomy (NCBI): domain Eukaryota; kingdom Metazoa; phylum Chordata; class Actinopteri; order Atheriniformes; family Atherinopsidae; genus Odontesthes; species Odontesthes bonariensis. The sequence goes on from NC_134523.1 coordinate 30,413,672, forward strand.
CCGAGCTCTGTTGAGCCAGGTATTCCTTTAACTCTCAGCAGTGATGATTTCATGAGCTTCTTTATCAACAAAATTGTTTCTATCAGAGAGAAGATTGATGGAGTCCTTCCCACTATTATCAGTGATGTATCATCAAGTACAGCAGCTTTAGAAGTATCTTTAGAACCTGATTTGTATTTAGACGGCTTCTGTCCAGTTGATCTCTCTGAACCAATGACAGCAATAGTCTCTTCTAAACCATCAACTTGTGTTTTAGACCCAATCCCAACCAGACTGTTCAAGGAGGTTTTCCCATTAATTGACACTTCCATATTGGATTTGATCAATCTGTCTTTGTTGACAGGATATGTACCTCAGACTTTTAAGGTTGCTGTAAGTAAACCTTTACTTAAAAAAACCTACTCTTGATTGAGAGGTGTTGGCTCATTATAGACCTATATCCAATCTCCCTTTTATGTCTAAAGTTCTTGAAAAAATAGTTGCAGCTCAGCTTTGTGATCATTTACATAGAAATAATCTGTTTGAAGAGTTTCAGTCAGGATTCAGAGTGCATCATAGCACATAAACTGCACTGCTGAAAGTTACCAATGATCTCCTCTTAGCCTCTGATAGCAGACTTGTGTCTGTGCTTGTCCTGTTGGATCTCAGTGCTGCATTTGATACGGTCGATCACAGTATCTTATTAAAGAGACTTGAACATGTTATTGGGATTAAAGGAACTGCATTAGGCTGGTTTAAGTCATATTTATCTGATAGATTTCAGTTTGTTCTTGTAAATGAAGAATCTTCCTCACACACCAGATTAAGTCATGGAGTTCCTCAGGGTTCTGTGCTTGGACCGATTCTTTTCACTTTATACATGCTTCCATTAGGTAACTTCCATTTCCATTGCTATACTGATGATACCCAGTTGTACTTATCTATAAAACCAGATGAACCCAATAGGTTGGTCAGACTACAAGTATGTCTTAAAGACATAAAGACCTGGATGACTCAAAACTGTCTGCTTCTAAATTCAGACAAAACTGAAGTCGTTATCTTTGGACCTGAGCGCTTCAGGGAGAAATTGTCTAGCTATATAGTTACTCTAGATGGTATTTCCTTGGCTTCTAGTTTTACAGTGAGGAAGCTTTGAGTTATTTTTGACCAGAATTTATCATTTGACTCGCATATAAAACAGGTTTCTAGGACTGCCTTCTTTCATCTTCGTAATATTGTTAAAATCAGGAACATCTTGTCTCAGAGTGATACAGAAAAACTAGTCCATGCATTTGTTACTTCAAGATTGGACTACTGTAATCCTTTATTATTGGGCTGTCCCACATATTCTCTGAAAAGCCTTCAGTTGATCCAAAATGCTGCAGCCAGAGTTCTGATGAGAACTAATAGGAGAGATCATATTTCTCCAGTTTTAGCTTCTCTTCATTGGCTCCCTGTTAAATTCAGAATAGAATTTAAGATTCTTCTCCTCACATATAAAGCTCTTAATGACTCCATCATATCTTAAAGATCTCATTGTAAGATATTTTCCTAACAGACCACTTCGTTCCCAAACTGAAGGTTTACTTGAGGTTCCCAGAGTTTCTAAAAGTAGTGGAGTCAGAGCCTTCATTATCAGGCCCCTCTCTTGTGGAATAAGCTGCCAGTAAATGTCCGGGAAGCAGACACCCTTTCCACTTTTAAGACCAGGCTTAAAACTTTCCTTTTTGATAAAGCTTATAGTTAGGGATGGCTCAGGTGATCCTGAAACATCCCATAGTTAAGCTGCTATAGGCCTAGACTGCTGGGGGAGCTCATCTGTCACACCTTTCCTCACTATATTCTCTTTATGTATATGTGACATTATTGTGGTCATTAACTCGTGTTTCCCTGTTCCAACAGATATCCTTTGAATGGTGTTACAGTACCGCTATATAAATAAAAATGAATTGAATTAATCCTTTTTTTCTTTTTGGGCTTTTTATGCCTTTAATGATAGGACAGCTGGAGAGAGACAGGAAGCAGGGGCAGAGAGAGGGGGAAGACATGCAGCAAAGGACCGTTCGGTGCGGGACTCGAACCGGGGTCAGCTGCAGCGAGGACTGTAGCCTCTGTACATGGGGCGGCTGCTTAACCCACTATGCCACTGACCGTGTGGTACTTGCGCTTGTTGTCATATCTTACATTATTTCTAAGGATATGGAGATGTTACATTGGGCTTCCAACAAGAACCTGATGGACCGAGGTGAAAGTAGCTGGTATCTGAAAAGATATAGTAAGAAGAAGAGAGAGAGGGAGGAGGAGAAAAAAAAAAAAATAACTCAAATAAAAATAAACCCTATGGCCTAAAATATCCATTTTTGTCCCGTGTCCATTGCACAGCGGTGTTAAGCACACCTGTAAAACTTCCAACTTCGGCCCAAAATCCAAAAAAGAAACCCCCAAACCCCATTTAAGGCATTCAAACACTGATCATTACAATCCAACCGTTCCTTGTAGCAACCAGTTATTTCGAAACAAACCAGTGACAATAATATATGTCTATAAAGATGTATTTAAACAAATAAAGATAGTTATGCTCCTTTTAACCTACTCTCAAAGTAAAACATAATAATATAGAGGAGCCTATGGGTACCGTTCAGCATGTAAACATATTTATAGAACCAAGAACTATATTCCAAGTATACAAAAGCAAAGCTTTGGACACGTATACACAAATCAGAACGTAATAATAGTCCAATACTCAGGGACGCAAAAGTCAGTTCACCTCTGGCCCATCTTGTCGGCGTTGACGAGATGCAAAGTCCACAGCTTCTTGTACGGAGGGGAGAAGTTTTCTCGATCCGTCTTGTAGCACAACAGATAGCTTAGCAGGGTACCTCAGTGCGGGCTTGTAGCCTATCTCGTAGAGCCTCTTCATCACGTCTCGATACTGGGTACGCTGTTCCAAAACCTCCGGAGCGTAGTCTTCAAAGATGTGGATAGGTGTATCCTTGTATCTCAGTCTGCCTCGTAGCTGTCGGGCAGCCCGCACAACCAACTCCCGAGTTTGGAAATGATGAAAACAAATCATGACTTGCTGTGGCCTACTCGAGGATGCTTGCTTAGCGGGCTGCGCACGATGGGCCCTGTCCAGCTTCGGGGGTGATGTCAAAATGTCAGCACCAAGCACGTCAAACAGCAGCTGGGAAAAAAAGGCTGTTGGTCTCGTTTGGCTTTCAATCTGTTCTGGCAGGCCCACAATTCTTATGTTGTTGCGGCGGCTTCGTCCAGAAATGTCGATTGGCTTAGCCTTTAGCTTGGCATTCTCTGCAGCTACCGCTGTTAGCTCGGCCCGCATACCAGATAGCTCTTCGCTGGTGAAGTTTGCAGCTTGTTCCAGGCTGACAATGCGTTGGTTATGGTCCTCAACAGTATTCTGGAAACTAATGAGCTTTGCCTCACGTGTAGGTGTCTTTAATCTCAGCTTTTGGTTTCCGCTAGCTTAGCTGTTAGCATGGCTGTAAATGCGCTAACACTAGCTGCTTCCTCCCGGTCTAAGTCGTCCTTTCTTGTTTTCGGAGGCATAGTTCTGCTCAAAATGATGGTCGGTCACTACTGGGTTGCATACTGCAAGCAAAAAATGATCTAAGGGAGTGAATGATCAAGTAGAAGTTATAAAGTTCGGGGAGCGCTGAGAAATGCGTCTACTCCATTACCTGATGAGACCTTTCTGAATGGGATCGGAACAAAAGAGATTACCCCACAACTGAGCTGAGGGTAAAGAAGGAAAAGCCGGAAACAGATGAGAAGGTGGGAGTTGGAACTCTTTTGCTAAATCTGGAAAACTACGAAACATACCATTCTTGTAGAGACCTTTAAAAGTTTGCAGGCCTTTGTGAAACCATATTGAGAAAGTGGGTTCAGCTAGAGCAGGGTGAAATCAGTGATTTCTCTATAAAGGAGCTGAAGTGGAATACCTTTGTGGAGCTGTCATGTGTAACACGGAGGCGCACCACATACAGCAGACCAAACTGAATCCCTGGTACCTCACAGAGCTGACGGTTGAAGGTGGCCCGGGCTGTCCTCTCAGTATGGTCGGTAAAGATAGAAATTACCATTTCACCAATCTTGATCCATTTTTGGGCTCTGGCTCATTGTCAGATGTTAAAGGGAAGTTTGTTTATTTTAAACCTGGAACTTATTTCTGGCATAAAATCCGTTCATCTACTCACCGATAAAAGTTTGGTGAAAGTCTGCGTCCTTCGAAAGATATTTAGATTACTCGAGATCCATGTATATCCATATAAGAGGAGTGAACAGAGCAGTGACAATACAGCCTCTAAATAAGGCATTATCTGTTTTTATTTCACCAATACTTTAAGACGAATGAATGAATGCGTATTGCACTGTTAGCTCAGAGCTGCCGTGTTGTTGTTATTGGGGGCTTATCGGGGGCTTTCTACACATGCGTTTACTGGGATGACGTCATTGACGCGCCGCCGCAGCAGCATCTTTACACAAAATTTGCTACTGCTGCTGGTAACATGGTTTATGATTGCGTATTTCCAAATTGCCATGTTGCAAAAAACTAAAGATAGCCGACCGTCACATCCCAGTAGATGCCCCGTTATATGGATATACGCAGATCTCGAGTGATCTAAATAGCGTCCAAAGGACGCCGACTTTCGCCAAACTGTTATCGTGAGTAGATGAACATATTTTATGCCAGAAATAAGGTCCAGGTTTAAAAAAAACGAACTTCCCTTTTAAGCAGAGCGAAGACAGCCGCAGTTGTGGAAGAGTAGGCTGAGACCTCAGGTACACCCACGATCTTTATATTGTTACGCCTTGACCTGGCCTCCAGATCCTCACATTTATTTTCTACTCTCCAGTTCAAGCTGTCAGCGTAGCGATATCATCACAGCAAGTTGAAGTTTTCACTTCACCTACTGTAGGTTCTGGATGTCGGTAATACTCACAGTCAGTTTGGATTTTACCGTGTGTAACTCTGTTTTAATGGATGTCAAGTTTTCACCCAAGGCTGTCTGGAGTTCAGATTTGAAGATAGCCGTCATCATACACCGTGAGGAGAGCAGCACCTCCTGGAAATGGGGGAAACAGTGGGCATAGTAGCACTGTGGCATGGGGATGAGGTATCGCTAGGAGCTGAGGATTGAGCGTGTGTGGCAGGCCGCATAGGTAGCAAAGATTAATTTTTGGATTTAGGCATGTTGGTCAGCAAAAAGTTGAAGTTGAATTTGTTGGATAAGGCTGAAAAAAGAAAAAAACCTACAAAATGTGCCTTTGAAATAGTTTTTAGTTTAGCAGGAGTTCCGAAAGTTTTGTCCTACTCCATCGATCGCCCAACCGGAAGTCCCGCCCATCTTTACTTCAGAGAGGCTCTGCCTCTCTAAGGTCCTCTTTTTTTTATTATTCCTAATCATGTTACTGACTTATTGCCAATTTACCTTATTTGTTGCAACTTGTTCCTCCAACTGTTCCTTTTTAGTACCACTTACTTTCCTAGCCTTTAGTTGGCCATGTCCCAATTGTCACACGGTGAGGTCAAGTTGGGGTTTTTGTCTTGTCTCCATGTTTTGTCATTTCCTGTTTTATTTTGAAAAGTAACTCTCCTCTTGTTTCAGGTCACTTGCCCTTCCTCATGTGTCACCTGTTGGAGTGTCTTCCCTGATTCCTGATTGTGTCCACCTGTTTCCCATTACCCTCATGTGTCTTATAGTCTGCGTCTCCCTTTGTCCTGTGCCTGAGTGTTTCGTCTTTTCGTTCACCCAAGCCTGGCATAGCCACAGATATTCTTGCCTTGTTCGTGCGTTTTCCTAGCCTTGATTTCAAGCCTCCTTGCGAGTGATTTTTTTGTTCATAAAGTTTAATAATTTAGTCTAAGTTTTTCATAGCCTTTTGATAGCCTCCTATAGGAGTGATTTTTTTTGTTATAGATTACGTTTCTCGATTTTGTAGTGTCTCGGTTTTGTAGGAGTGCAGTTAGTTGTTTTTGTTTTCCTCTTTTATTTATTAAGTTTTATATATATACATAGAAGTGTATTTTCATAGCTCTTTATTTTATCACGTCGTATTGGTGGTTGAAACATCCTAAATAAACCCTGCCTTATTTGGATTTTCTGCATCTGAGTCCTCCTTTCCAGCTGCTTTCTGACACCAATTCTTTTTGAGACATGTTGCTGCCATAAAATTCAAGTTAAGCATTTTCTATGGTATAACTGTCTGGCTTTTAACATTTTGTATATTATCTATGTTGTATTGTGAGTAAAATACTGGTTTTAGATAATTACTAATTATTGCATTCTGTTTTTATTTATATTTTACACACCATCTCAACGGAATTGGGATTTCTAAGAATAATCTGATCAGCACAATCAAAGGCTTCAAATAGAACCTGGGCTCCGTCTATTCCTGAACTCTGAGTTGATCTACTCTCAGATAGAAAGAGTTTTCGGTTCCAGAAACACTGATTTGAGTGAGTTTAGTCAACTCTGAGTAGTTTTGCGTGTGCACCACAACTTTAAAAAGCAAGCATCAATGGAGCCCCGATTCGACGAGTCACCATGGGAACGGGGAAGAGGCGGGCTACGTTTTTCACCAACCTCGAATTGGAAATTTTAATGCGCTCATACGGCGAGTTTCAACACGTTTTTAGAAATAAGTGCATCGCTGCAGCTACAAAAGCTTAAGTTTAAATGTAGCCCTTTGCAATCACAATAATATTACAGGGGAAACTGCTTGAATGGTAGCCTATTCATTTATTTAATTTAGGTGCAATCCCGCGGGGGAGAAGCGCACTTGGCATCAGTATATAAAAACATTGTTGAAACAGGTGAGACCTCGACATGGAGGTACCTCATTTTGATCATGTCTTACACTGTAAAGTAAATATTAAGCGGCTATTTCACTGTGCAGTTATTTTATCCCCAACATAATGCTGTTTTCACACACGTAAATGTCTTCTCATCTATATCATGCTCTGTTAAATAACTAAGCCTATTTACACTAACACAGACTTCTACTCAGCCAAGAGAAAGAAGTCAGATGCCCGTAAAATGGGTGGTAAGCAGGGGTGGACTGGAACAAAAATTCAGCCCTGGCATTTTCTGTCCAGACCAGCCCACTACATTATCAGCGGACACTACATAGAAGTCCACTAACCTTGCGGCATCTTCTCTCATGCATACTACAAAGGAGAGTCATATTCCTTGATAGCAGTTAACAAATAAAGCACTTAACTATGAACTCAAGGACTAAAATTGATAGCTATAGCAATCAATCAATCTTTATTCATTATAGTGTCAAATGACAACAGAAGTTATGTTATGACTAGGGATGGGACGAGACTAACGGGAAGAACCCTTATGCTACCCTTTCAGTTTTTAGTCTGTGACTGAAAATCTTTTGGTGTAAGCCCAGTATTAGTTAAAACCAGACTCGGACAACGATAACAAAAAAATATCCTGACAAATAATCTAAATAGAAACATATTACAGACAGTAGCAGCATTAGAGCTGAAACTCACGGTGACTCAGTCATTATGAAACCATAAATAGAGAATTGGAAAAAAAATAAATAAAAATATATATATATATATATATATATATATATATATACAGTGTATATATAGCTGTGTGAAAAGTCCAAGTCATGGGTTACAGGTCTGAATAGATATGCATTCTCATATACGTGTATGTGCACAAGTATTGTTCTACTTCCTCGTCCGCAGCAAGCCAGCTCCATTCGTGACCTGCAAATATTCACCCTGTTTACAACTGGCATTAACATTGTTGTGTTGCAAACACAAACTAGACTAGCTTGCCTACGGGTGAAATTAGTTGCTGTTGAGAGTGGATAAATGTATGAATGCATGTGACTGTATTTGTTCAGGGGGAGACGTTGTTTCACCAAATATGGCATGGGGTAACGTGTGACTGATGACATCACCACTACCTGTATAAGAGAGATGTTACCTCCATCTCTCCCTCTCTGTACCTGGTTAACAGTATATGCATGTTACAATAAATAATGCCACAAGCTTGATGGCTAAAGAGACAAATGTCTGTTCATCATTAGAAATATTATTCCCGCTGTACAGGTAGGCAAAAGGAATAAGCCTACCTGCTAACGGGTTATGGGCCCAGATCACTGAGAATGATTCGAAAGCTTGGCGGACACATGCATCGATAACTAGCAAGACTACGCTAGCATACAGAAGTAGAATTATCCACAAGAGCTAGTTTAGCAGAGGGAGTACCGGGAAGCTAAAGCTAGGCTGAAAGGAAGCTAAATTGGGCTACAAACACAAAAAGCCATGGCAAGTGGAAGCAAGAGCAAGTGGCCCACGTTTGACGGGAGAGCAGAGGAGTATGAGCTCTGGGAAGAAAGGATGCTGTGCTGCATGCACGGAGCGGGACTGAAGCAGACAATCCTCACAGAGTCCGCTGCACCACTGACGGTGGAAGAGAAGGCTAACGATGATAAGCTGAATGCGGACGCCTATTGTGCATTGGCGCCTCTACTTGACAATACAAGCTTGGGACTGATATTCAGAGACACGAAGGACAAGGGCCAAGAGAGTCTCAAAGTGTTAAGAGAACATTACATCGGAAAAGGTAGGCCCCGGATTGTCACCCTATACATAACAATGACTGCGCTGAAGAAACTGACGGCGAGACTGTGACCAAGTATATTATCCGAGCTGAGCAGATTATTACGGCACTCAGGGGTGCAGGTGAAGCACCGAGCGAGGGACTGATGATGGCGATGATCATGAGAGGGTTACCGGAGAAATACAAGCCGTTAACACTGATGGTGACACATGGTTCAGCGGACATGACACTGGGAGAGTTCAAGGCAAAGTTGAGAAATTTCAAGGCTTCAGAAGACTCAGACCCAGTCGCAGAAGAGGCGGGAGAAAGGGTACTGAGGGCTCAAGCGACGCCAAGGAAAAAGATCGGGCCAGTGGAGATGGTGTGTTTGGCGATGCGGAGAAAAGGGCCACAGAAGAGATGACTGCACAGAGAAAGTTTGGTGTAATTTTTGCAAAAGCAGGGGGCACACAGACAAGGCGTGCACAAAGAAGGAGCGTGAAGGGAGCGCCCGGTGTGCGTGTGTTAAAAATGGCGACGGCGGTGGTTGCAGAGCAGGTCGTGGACCAGATGCCGCCCAGGGAGCTGCGGGAGGAGAAGACTACACCTTCAGGGCACAAACCAAAGATGCCAGCCTCTCAGGGCAGCAGCTGCAGATCCAGAGAAAGGGACTGATAGTGGACACGGGCGCGTCATCCCACATCATCAACGATAGGAACAAGTTCAAGTGCTTCGACAACACCTTCAAGCCGGAGAGACACAGCATGGAGCTGGCAGACGGGAAGCGTACCGTCGGGGTGATGCAAGGCAGGGGAGACGCACAGGTATGCCTCACAAACAGCGAGGGCTGACTTTAAAGAACGCTCTCTACATCCCCTCGTACCCCCAAGAACTTTTCTCAGTGAAGTCTGCTACCGCTCACGGTGCCAAAGTCTTCTTCAACGAGGGTAAAGATGCCATGGTGTTGCCGGATGGCACGAGGTTTGATATTTATGTATGTAAGAGGATGTACTACTTGCAAACCGAGTGTGATGTAGATGATGTGTGTCATGTCAACTATGATATCCAGACATGGCATGAGGTAATGGGTCACTGCAATTACGAGGATATCTTGAAACTGCAGGATATAGCAGAAGGCATGCACATTAATGGTGCAAAGCGTAGGCCTGATAAAGAATGTGCAATGTGTATAGAGGGAAAGTTCACTCAAACGAGAAACAGAGATCCGACTGATAAGGTAAAGACACCACTTGAGCTGGTGAACACAGACCTAGCTGGTCCAGTAAACAATGAGTCCATAGATGGTTTCAAGGACATGCAGTCTTTCACAGATGTGTGTACGGGGGCAGTGTTTGTTTACTTCCTGAAAGCAAAAAGTGATGTAGCATCTTATGGCACTGTGAAATGCATTAGGTCAGATAATGGGACCGAGTTCACTAACAGAGAGTTTCAGACACTACTGAGAAAGAACAGAATAAGACATGAGACTTCCTGTCCTTACTCCCCGCACCAGAACGGGACAGCTGAAAGGGAAGCGCACACTCTTTTCGAGATGGCTAGATGTAAGCTTATCGACAGTGGCCTACCTAAGAGTCTTTGGCACTATGCCATCCAGGGAGCAGCCTATACGAGGAACCGGTGCTTTAACAAGCACACAGGCACTACCCCGTATACAGCACTGACGGGTAAAAAGTGCAATCTAGCCAGGATGCATAAATTTGGGTCAGTGTGCTATGCCTACCTAGCCTGGGAATTCCCATGCTGCTTTGCGCTCGATTTCATTCTCACTGCAAAGTCAGCCTGGAAACCACCGCCCTTATTTTTGCTAGAGTTTGGGAACCAATCACAGAACGACGGGGGGAGCAAGACGATGACGACGTCCATGCGCTACACCGAAGCTTGTAGAGCGTTAATCCAACATGACAGCGGACACAACGTTACCGTTCAATGCAGCCTTAGAAAGTGTTTCGGAGTAGATTCACCCTAGGGTCATTTGAACCGTGATATCCAGCCAAGTAGCCCACCCGAAGTTTTTCCGATATTGGCTGAACATCAGCTGAGTTACCGAGTTATCCCGAATAGCTTAGTAGGCTACAAGCGCTAACGGACCCTGGCAGTATCTCCAAAATTACCACACTAAAATCACATGTCATGACACCAAACTTCTACAGTAGCACAAATATGGTCTGTACTCACCAAACGATGCATTTGGAAGTTTGTACATAGTCCAGGAGTTTATTATTATCATCAACACAAGCCTGATAGCTTTTCTGCTGCTAAAGCTTCGTTGACGGCACTTCTGGGAGCTGGGAGCTTCAAAGTAAGATGAGGGTTGATCTACTACTGTAGACAACAAAGCAAGGCTGCTCAATTTCTCCATTATTAAAATAAATTCACAACTCTACAACATAAAAATTCATGTAGAATATAGCATATAGGCCTACTTTGTTGTCAATTTGAGTAGCTTAGAGCGCAAGTTTACTTTTATTTTCCATTTTTTTCTTCTTCCTCGTCGAATTTCTGTCGTCATGTGGTATAAGTGATACAATTGGCTATGAATCGCGCGCAAAGCAGCATGGGAAGAACCTGACGTCATTTGATAGACATTCGTAGCGCCCAATAAACGGCTCTAGGCATTCGTAAACCACGCCTCAAATACGAGAAAATGCACACCTAGTTCCCAGACCACCATCTCATCGAGATTCTGGACGCGTCAGCCAGGCTAATGCCTACCTGCAAGACAGAGGGAAACTAGATTCTAGGTGTGAGAGAGGACTCTTTGTAGGGCATGACAAGGGTAGCCCCGCCTATCTAGTTTATTACCCGGGTAAAGGAAAAGTGCAGAAGCACAGACTGGTGAAGTGTGTCACCAAGACAACCAGTGAAAACGAGACTCAGACACAGCAGCTAGAACTAGACCCCAAAGTAGATTGCGACAAGGGAGTAGAGACCCCACAGCCTAGTGTACTGAGCACAGATGTACAGACTGACGGTACACAGTCAGCACCAGAGGATGATGGCGAGAGGCATCCTGGAGTGACGTCACATGCATCAGACAGTGGGAGATATGCCACCAGAGACCCCCCGGGTATCTCTGGAAGATACTGATGATGACAGTACACTCACTAGTGTAGATTGTTGCTACCGAGCAGTTTGTGGTGTACCTCTGAAGTCCCTAGAGGACAACCAGACCTTTACCCTGACTAAGTTACCAGAGGTCAGGAAGACAGTGGGGGGGAAATGGGTATACTCAATCAAGGGTGACATTGACGGACACGACCAGTACAAAGCTAGGTTTGTAGCGAAAGGATACAGTCAGAGAGCAGGAATAGATTACAGCGAGACATTCTTACCAACAGCCAATCTTACAAGTATATGTGTAGTGATGCAGAAGGCAGCTCAAGACGATTTGATCTTGCATCAAATGGACGTAAAAACGGCCTATCTACATGCCCCCATTGATCGAGATATCTACATGGAACAACCTGAAGGTTACAAAAAGGAGGGAGGAAAGTTAGTATGTAACTATGTTTGGTTTCAAGGTTTGCAGCAAGATGTTGCAGATCTTCTACAAGTCTGTTGTTGAGAGTGTCATCTGTTGGGGCAGCAGCATCTGAACCAGGGACCTAAAAAGACTCAACAACCTGATAAGGAAGGCTGGTTCTGTTCTGGGGACGACTGTGGAACCTCTGGAGACAATAATGCAAAGAAGGATTTTGCATAAAATCAAGAGAATTATGGACAACCCTGAACATCCTCTCCATGAGACTGTTATTGGAAAACAGAGTCTCTTCAGTCAAAGGCTTCTTCAGTTTGGATGCAAAACGGACCGCTACAGGAAATCTTTCCTGCCCACAGCCATCAGCATCTATAATAACTCCTTGATTTAATTGAGTTACATCAACATTTAATTTCCCTCTGGGATAAATAAAGTATTTTTGAATTTGAATTGAATTTGAATTTGAATTGAATTGAATTGAAACTAGAGAAGTCAATTTAGAGCCTGGGCGTAATTGGAATGAGATACTCCACACATGTCTAGTAGATGACAACTTCACTCAGAACCCAACAGACCACTACGTCTACACAAAAGAGTCTAAGGAGACAGGAAAGGTAATAGTAGTTATCTGGGTGGATGATCTTATCATCGCAGCCAGCAATAACGAGAGTCTACAGAAAGTGAAAAACATGCTCTCTACCAGATTTAAGATGAAGGACCTAGGTAGGTTGAAGTATTTTCTGGGCATGGATTTCAGCCAGTCTGATGGCTGTGTAAAAGTGTCACAAAAGAGGTATATTGAAAAGATACTGGAACGTCTCGACATGCAAGAGTGTAGAATTAGAGAAACACCATGTGACTCAAAGTTAGACTACTCTGAAGATGCGCCTAAAATGTCTGATGTGAGGAAGTACAGGGAGGCTGTCGGCAGTCTCATTTACTTGACAACCTGTACACGTCCAGACCTATGTTTCGTGGTGAGCAAATTATCACAACATTTTGCTGATCCTACAGATGAACACTGGGTTACGGTGAAACATGTTTTACGTTATCTCAGGGGTACTGCAGACAAACAGCTCTGTTTCAGAAAAAGCAGAGAGAGTCTAGGCCTATGGGCATATAGTGACGCAGACTGGGCTGCGGACGCTAATGACAGACGCAGTATCACTGGATATTGTGTGAGAATGGGTAAAGACAGCTCCCTAGTCTCTTGGAAAGCCAAGAAGCAACCCACAATAGCACTTTCCACATGTGAAGCCGAATACATGGCTCTAGCTCTAACAATACAGGAGTGTATTTATTTGGAGCAACTTTTGAGAGGCATAGATACCTATGTGTACAAGAAAACAGTTGTTTATGAGGATAACCAGGGGACAATTGCGCTTGTTAGGAACCCTGTGTGTAGACAAAGATGTAAGCATGTGGACATTAAATACCATTTCATTAGGTCTGTCATAAGGGAAGATAAGATGTCACTTGTTTACTGTCCCACAGATGACATGATCACAGATGTTATGACAAAGCCCGCCTCCAGACTTAAACTGAGGAAATTTGCAGGGGCCATGTTTGGTGTGTGAAATGTTGACATTTGACTATGCCATGTTTTTGTTTTGTTTATTTGGTTATGTAAAAGTTGTACAGTATACACGTCATTCATAAGTGGGAGTGTTGAGAGTGGATAAATGTATGAATGCATGTGACTGTATTTGTTCAGGGGGAGACGTTGTTTCACCAAATATGGGTCACGTGTGACTGATGACATCACCACTACCTGTATAAGAGAGATGTTACCTCCATCTCTCTCTCTCTGTACCTGGTTAACAAGTTCAAGTTTCTTTTTTTTTTTACATTTTTCAAATAACCCAGTTAATTACATGAAGGTATATGGGTCTATGTTAATTTTAGGAATGAAATACAGTTTATTTGGATTGGAAGCAGTTTGTGTTGTGTGGCCTGGGATCAGTCTATCCCTCCCCCCTCCCCCATGCCTCTTCTGACACACACAACCTGTATGACTCTCAGCAGCAAGCCCAACTCTGGGCATTAGACAACATATTAAGTAGGACTATGCAGTTAATTAGGTCACATCACATTCAATGTAAAAATGTTTTCTACTATTTTTTTTTTGGACATGAAACAAAATGTAGCCTGGCCAGCCCCAGACTAACGTTACTTACCATGTATGCCTCCTCTCGCTCGTCTCCCGGCGCAGCAGCACCTGCTGGGGGGGTGACCCCAGCACCAAATAGGTCCGTCAATTTAGAATATTTTGCAGCCTCCACCACCAGAGATTTCAGCTTTTAAAGTCGCAGTTTTTCAGCGGTACCGGGCGTTTCTTCCGCTTATCCATTTTCAGCTCAGCAGCAGCCAATGGATGTATTATCAATTCAATTCATTTTTATTTATATAGCGCCAAATACAACAAATGTCATCTCAAAGCACTTAAATAATAAAGTCCAATTCAAGCCAATTGGAATTCAATTCATTGTAATCATAATTATTTATAAAATAATCCAATTAATTCATATAGAGCCAATTCAAAAACTATTTCCTAGCTAAGGAAACCAACAGATTGCACCGAAACTTGTCTTCAGTCCAATCTCCCGTCTTGAGCATGCCTGAGGCCCGTCCCCCGACTCCCGCCCATGCCATGAGGTCCCGCCCCAACCTGGTTTGTGTTGTGATTGACAGATTCTCTGAGCCTGTCAGCCCATGATTGATTGACAATGACAAACAATAGACCGTGTGACCAATAATATGTGTCGTTGCTGGCAACACACTGCTAGCCCTCTGTAGCCAATTGACCGGCACAATTGGAGGGAATTTAGAGAAGAAAAAAAACAAACATAGCTGACCGGCCCAAATTGGGTCAACGGCCCACCGGTATGCCAGATGGCCAGTCCACCCCTGGTGCCCAGCACCGCCGCCTCTAACGGAGGCAGAGGAGCTGGCCCTAAGCCAGAATATTGGAAGGCCAGTGGCTGAGGGAATCCCTGGAGGGAGTCCACCCCCAAGACACAAGTGCCATAATAAAATATAATAGGCCTATATATATCTTTTTTAAGCCTATTCATACAAATATTTCTTTGTCTTTTATATCTTTTTTTCTTTTGTCCCAACAAAATTCTGATGGTGCCGCTCAAAAAGATAATTGTCTGGAAATTAAATGCAAACATAGATCTATGCGCGGCCTGATAACCATCTCCCGACAAATATTTAATTCTCTGCGCAATAATGCTGCAACTTCATCCATGAGATTGTTGTCAAAAGGACATACCATGTTCGTGAAAAAAGTCACCTCCTACTGTGCCTAATGGACTTCTAGAAGTAAAGAACTGGGCTACGCCAAAACTCGCTCTGCTGACTGAATGAACGAGGAAATCAAATGGCGTGTGTGGCTGAAACGTGGTCGGTAGGTTCATAGAGTCTGTTACTACGGTAACTGACCGATGTCAGGTTGGGGTTGGGAAGGTGGTGAAGGTAGGACAGATGCGGACTTATAAAGGAAAACTGGGTTTATTTAACAAACAAAACAAAGTTCAAACCAAAAGCGCGGCTGAGCCGGATTAAAAAAAAAACAACTGTGGACTGACATGAGGGGCATGAGTAAGGCCTGAGCGGCCGTTGCTCAGTGGTTAGAGTTGGTCGTCCAATAACCGGAAGGTTCTCAGTTCAATTCCCACTCTCGCCACTCAAAAAAGATTGGTGGAACTGATAGCTGGAGGGGTGTCAGTCCACCTCGTTGTCACAGCTGAGGTGCCCTTGAGCAAGGCACCGTGCTCCCCGGGCGCTTCATGGCTGCCCACCGCTCCAGGTTGGCATCTGTCTCTGAGTGTGTGACCCTGTGCATGTGTTTGTCAAACAGGTGCCAACCTGGATGGGTTAAAAGCAGAGGACAAATTTCATGTGTATGCATGTATGCATGACAATAAATCTGATCTTAAAGATTTTTTATTTTTTTTTTAAAGACAAACAAAGAACCGACAAACAGACAGGGGAGACAGGAGACTAAGGCTACGTGCCCACGACAACGGTAACGACAGATAAACGCAGAACATTTCGACAGATGTGCCTATCTTGCACACGGCGACGGCGTTTTTAGGAGTTCAAAACAGAGAAAACGCAAACGCCCTCCAGAGTGGAGATCTTGAAAACGATCCAACCTCTCGTCGCCGTAGGAACAGTTCAAAACGCAGAAGTGCGTTTTGTGCACACGTTTTTTTCTGCACACGCATCTGGAAGTAGCGTACTGACGTTGTAGCGGCAAATTTGAGCCTGGTAAATGAGAACAATATGGATGAACGTGTAGCAGTAGCCGCGTTAAATACCATGCATGAATCATGCCAACAAATGGCGAGACTCTTGACCGAGAGTCATTTATATCATAGGAGACGGAACCAGCGTACATTGGACATTATTTACGCATCGGAGGAGACACGACGAAGTGAGAGACGAGTGTGGACGAGGCCAGGGAGAAGCTCCGAATGGTGGGATAACTTCGTGAATGATGTGGTGGACGAGCAAGCGTGGTACGAGAATTTCCGCATGACCAAAGAGTCCCTTTATGCCCTGACTGACCTACTTCGTCCTCACATCGAGGGTCAATGGACAAATATGAGACAGCCAGTGCCGGCTCTGAAGAAGGTGGCATGTACACTGTACTACCTAAGCGATGAGGGGCGCCTCCGCAAAACCGCGAATTCATTTGGCCTGGGGAGATCTACAGTGTCAAGAATCATAAGAGACACGTGCCGTGCAATTACGGTTCATCTCGGACCCAAATATATAAAGCTGCCATTCACTGTCCCGGATACTGAGAAGCTAGTGGCTGGGTTCCTAGAAGACCATGGGATGCCCCAGTGTCTGGGAGCAGTAGACGGGACACACATAGACATCAAACAGCCGCCTGTGAACGCCACTGATTACATCAACAGGAAGAGAAGACACTCGCTGAACGTCCAAGCTGTATGTGACCACAAGTACAGGTAAGGCTACAGGCAGTTTATCACTCCAAAGACATCAGCTATACACCACCATCACTCACTTGGGCACAGAGCAGTCTGTCCCATCCAATAGCCTTGTAACAAAAAATGTAACAGAATGTAGCCAATATACACCAATATACATGTAGTCTATATTAATAGGCCTACAGTACCATATTGACACAACATTTAGCTATATTGACACACCCATTCATTAATCTCTTTTTGTTAGAAATTTACAAGTTGTGTGGGTTTTCTGTTAAAAAAAACTGAAGTCATGATGTTTCATTTGTGTTGCAGATTCATGGATGTGGTGGTGAAATGGCCAGGTAGTGTGCATGATGCCCGGATATTCGCCAACTCGCAAGTCAACAGTCATTTGAAGACTGGGAAGATTCCCTCACTGGAGAAGCAGATAGTGGAGGATGAGGAAGCCATCCCCATCTTCCTGTTGGGAGACCCGGCCTATCCCCTCCTCCTATACCAGATGAAGGAATATTCAAATGGAGGCGCAACCCCTTCTGAGCAGTACTTTGGCCTCTCCCTATGCAAGGCACGCATGGTCATAGAGTGTGCATTCGGTCGCCTCAAGGCCAGGTTCGCCTGCCTGAAACAACAAATGGACATAAATCTCAGTGACCTGCCTACTGTGATTTATGCCTGTTTTGTCCTCAACAACTACTGTGAGGCTTGCCACGACACCGTAAATCAACATGCACAAGAGGAAGCCATGCAAAGGGAGCGGGACCAGCAACCTCCCACACAGAGGAGCAATTATACCACAGACTGCAACGAGGCAGGTGGAAAGCGGGTGAGGAGAGTCCTCACCAAGTATCTGGACCCATAACATGTTCTTTTAAAATCAGCTTGTTTGCCAAAGTAAAACAGTTACTGGTGACACCTGTGTTTATGTTTATGTACATTATTTTTTTTGTGTTCATGACTTATGAACTGTGTTCAGTCTGCCAGAACTTGTCATGTTATGTTTTGTGTTGTGTTCTGTGTTCATGACTTTATGTACTCATTCTCAGTAACAGGTAATGAATAAAACCCTTTTTTGTCAAAATAACCTGCATTCATTTACTATGATTATGATTACTATGTTTAGTGGTTCTGCAATATGACAACTGTTTAAACGTCATATCTCCTATGATTTCAGTTGTAACACTTTATGTGTAACTACATAGGAATAGCAGACATGATTAGCCTGGAAAACCAGCGCCAACTGCTGGACGGCAAAATATTTTGCCTGCAGTTGGGTCTGGCTTCGAACCACTTTTCATTTTGAAAATACTGCCCTGAATCTGGCAGATGGCAACTAAACCAATCACAACGCAGAGATGTGTTTTGAATCAACGCGGGCGGGGCAGAGGGTTCTGGGGCGGGGTTTTGAGGGAGTGACGACAGAGCAGTGCGACGTTGGGCAGTGGAAGCGAAAGCACAACAAGAAAGATGGCGGCGGCAATGGAACAGCGCTCGTTTGATTCAGCCTTGGCATCAGTTTTGGAAGAATTAGACTTGGGGTTTTCTTTAAAACGTGAGCAAGAGGAGGCTCTACGTTCATTCATTTTTAAGAAGGACGTTTTCGCCGTATTACCGACAGGCTATGGCAAAAGTCTTATTTACCAGTTAGCTCCACTGGTAGCCAAAAGGATGGGGCTCTGTGAAAACCCGATGGTAGTTGTCGTCTCGCCATTGTTAGCCCTAATGGAAGACCAGGTGAAGGAGGCGAGCAATTTTGGACTCACTGCCATGCAACTGGGCGTCGATAACCCAGCCAACATCAGAAGGGGTCATTGCCAGTTGTTGTTCGGCAGTCCGGAGGCATGGCTTTTGCAGAACAAGTGGCGCGACATGTTGGGGACCAAAGTCTTCCAAGACAACGTCGCCGGAGTTGTGGTGGACGAGGTTCACCTCATTTACAAATGGTAAGTGGCATGCTCTTAACCACGTCAAGGTGTGTGTAAAGTATATTCCTAAAAGATGACGGTAATAATTTGGTAAACGCGTCACCCTGTTGCCATTGTAACAGTGGACTGTCGCCCCGGACGTCTCCATTTTAATCTCAGTTTACAGCCTTTAATATTGACTATCTAAAACCTATGGTCATATAAGATTGAAGTTTACATGGACGCAATTGCTCAATAATGTTGAATTAACTGTTCCGTTGATGTGGAAATAACACTAAGAAGCTAGTTTAGATGGACTTAATTGCTTTGTGATTGAAGAATAACGTACTGATTTTCCACAGGGGGAAACGTGGCAAAGGGGAGAAGGCCTTCAGGGAGTGTTTTGGCAAGCTAGGAGAACTTCGAGCCCTCGTCAAACAGGGTAAGCATTGACATATATTTCACTTGCAAGTTCACACACTGATGCAAACGTATCCCCAAGAGCTAACGTGTCTGTACTGTAGCCTTTACAAGTCAGTGTATGACATTAGGACAGCCTCTGTATTTCACCTACCGTTATATTGTTGAGATATGAGGACATATTGAGACGTTAGTGAACACATAAGAATCACATAAGTCAGATGCCCGACATTGGGTCCTTTTCCCTGGTCCTGTCCTCAGTGCAGTATTGGGAAGACCATGGCTGCCAAAGTGATGCTGGCTCTCAACCTAGTTGTAGCTGCCATTTTCTTTTAAGCCTCCATTTTGCTAACCTGCACTCTATCCCTCCCCCGCCTGCTGAAGAAATGCTACCAAGTTGTGAAACCAAACCCCCACCCCTCTTACCTTTTTCACACTTCGAGACACTGTGCTACAACATAAAGGACACAGCTTGGCACCATTCCCACACATGACATGAAGACACATACTAATTGAAGTGTTGATACTTTTTGTCTTTCAGGTACACCTATTTTGGCCTTGACTGCAACCGCAGACCTGGACTCCAGAGCCATTGTAAGATCGAAGCTACAATTTGAGAAAGCTACTGAAGTCACCGTCAGCCCAAACCGGACCAACATTAGACTCGGACTGAAGACCATTCATTCACACAAACTGGACTGCTTTGATTGGCTGGTGAGGGACCTGAAAACACTCGGCCCCAATATGCCTCACACAATTATTTACTGTCGGACACTGAAAGCTGTTGGCAAGGTCTTTGGTTACCTTCGAGCAAAACTAGGTGAGGACTGTTGGGTCAACAGGGATCCCGAGCACAAGGTGGAAAACCTATTAATTGGGATTTTTCACAGTCAGACCCTACCACACAACAAAACAAGGGTCCTGAAATCATTTTCTGGTGAAGGTGCTTGCCGAGTTGTTGTAGCAACAACAGCACTGGGAATGGGGATGAACTTCGCCACTGTGTCTTATGTCATCATGTATGGTGTTCCAGAGGACGCAGAGGCCATCCTACAGGAGCTAGGCAGGGCAGGGAGGGATGGATCTTCTGCACACGCAGTCATATTGCGTGTAAAGGCACAGATAATTGCAGACGAGGGAGTCAAACAATTGCTGGGCAAAGGCAGCAACAGCTGCTTTCGGAAGTCTCTGTTTGCAAACTTTGAGGACTACACCGACAGTGTTGAGCCTGGGCATTTATGCTGCACTTACTGTCACTCTGTTTGCATGTGCACGTCAACCGAATGCACCGTGACTACACCAGAATTCGAAAAATCTCATACTCTGGGTCAAGCTCCGGTCAGAAGCAGGGAAGTCGCAGAGGATGACGAGGACTTAGTCAGGGAGCTTTTGCTGGAGTACAAGATGAGCCTTGTACCCCACCAACCTCTGTTCACAAGCATAGCGCACTGTACTGGTTTTGGTGAGGTCCTCATCATTAGTGTGGTTGACCACTGCAAACACATATTTGATCTGGACTACATTATGGACAATCTCCCTGTATTCAGCAAAGAACACGCACAACAAATCCTGGTTGTGTGCCATGAGGTTTTTGGGGACTTTGAGTTGCCAGAAATACATGTGTCTCCAAGTGAATTTGAGGTGCCAGACCAACATTTCAAAGGCTACTTTGATGACTACTCAGAAAGCAGTCAGAGCACTCCATGTCACAGCAGTACAGAGTCTGGGTTGTCACCTTTAGAGAAGTCCGATCAAGATCAGTGTGATTAACTGCTATCCTTAAGTATGTACACACCAGGTTACACTCAATTCCATTGTTTTGTCACCTGCTGTTTGGTGTGATTTCAGATACTTTGTAAGAATTTCTTGTAATGACATTTCTCCACAAGTGCCTCTATTGTACAGCTGGAGCTTCTTTTTTTTTTTTTTTGACTTTTGCATACCAAATAATATTTGGTCTTTTTGTGTGGTTTGGTTTAAACAGAACTTGATTTAACAGTTTGTAAATAAAATTTGAGCAGTGCTGATTGATATTCTTGTTTGAGTCAATAATTCATTTTCCCTGTTTTGTTACATAGTCTTTCCAAAGATCCTTTTGCAAATCTTTTGCTTTCTTCATGACTTGCAACACGGAAAATGATAGGGAAGCACTGGGTGAGGGGTGCAATCTTTTTTTTCCCTGGCTTCACCCAGACAACCATCTTCACTGTTTCCCTAAGTTATCTTTAAAATGTATTCATGTCCATGAATACGTAGCAATGTGGTAGTATTTGTTAATACTTGCACATAATCACTTACGTGTAATGCAACAATGTCAATATATACACACACACACAGTTTCTTAGCTCAGTGTTGGCTATTACCAAGCCACAATGCCACTACATCTGTCAGCACCTTACACTTGAACAAAATGAATGTGTTCAACAAAAGGCAACTCTTATTATTTATGTTATTACATGGGTCTACTGCAGTCTACTTTTTTGGCACTTTAATGTCTATTGTCTAGCCTTGTCTGTACCCTTAGTATGTTTGCATGGGAGAAGGAGGAAACGTAATTTCAAGTTCTTTGTATGACCAGTTCATGTCAAGGAATTTGACAATAGACCAACTAAACTTGACTTGCTTCTGGTTCAATAATGACATTGTGACCTGAAATGAGACTGCACAACAAAAAATAGTTAAGTGAAATGAGGTTATTTATCTGACTGTCAAATTAGGGAACAAGGCATTTTGGCAAACAATGAAATTAAATTACAATGAAATGAAACTATATAGACTAGTAGAAAAGTGTGAAAGAAACTTTGCACAGTATTTACAAGAAAAGATTATATACAATATTTACAAGAAAGACATTATGCACTAGTATCAGGAACAATAGAAATAAACATGCTGTGGTATGCACATCAGAGTCTTAAACAGCTCCACTCATCCAGTTTGTCTTTCATCCACTGCCATATGTCTTGGTCTTGAAGTTTGACAAGTGGATTCTTGTGGAAACCAGGGAAGGCATGAAAGAAGCGTCCAGGTATATCAGAAAAAATCCGACCCTCAGTGAATACACTGACCAGAGTCAGCACATCGTCTGCTTCCTGATTGGCGCGATGGGTGCCAGTTGGCCTTTTGATGCTCAACTCCTCATCAACCTTCTCCATCATGTTGTTTAAGACACCCAATGACTGACTGATCCGGCTTGCAGAGCGCTCAGACAGATTAGGACCCTGACTCTTCAGAAACGACTTCAGGAAGTTGTTAAGGTGTTCCAAGTGTAGATCAAGGGGTATGTTGACCCCTCTCCCTCCCCTGGTATTCCAGAATCTGTTCCAGGTCACGCTGGCTTTTCGGTACTGTGGCGGAGCTTCTTCAAGTCTCTCGGCGTTTTCGAGGGAGTAGGCTCCCAAGCTCGCTTTTCAGCACCTGTTGATTCTGCGGAGGCACCTTCTTCGACCTCGTTTGCAATCCACCTCCAATAAATAGGAAGATCTCTTTCAAGTCTGTTTAACACCGTTGTACACGCTCGGCAGACTCGATTGGGCTTCCTCGGTGTATTCGAGACGTTCACTCCAATTTTCTGCAACCTTTCCGAAACCGACAAAGCTTTAGTTGCACTTTGGAACAGTTTTGTAAAGTGTTGTAGTACACCGGCAACTCGCATGTCTTTTTGGCACAAGCGACAACAAAAGTCAGCCATGCTGAAGTTGCTTCACTTGTTTACATACAGTCCCCTCCCACCAAAGCTTTCTGTCGCGCTTACTACGTCACAGTCAGTTGCGCTGATTGGTCAGAGCGTTGGCCTATAGGCACAGACACGGTTTGAAAGACAACGGGTTGTGCTCATCAACAATGTTCCGTTGTATCCATTCATCGGAGCCAGACTAAATTAGACATCCAATCCATTTAGGCTGGTTTATCAGGCTAAGACATGATGACAAATGAGGACCACAAGGGGGAGCATTCTGTTAGTAACTGATTGTCCAGTAGATGTTCTTGACCTGTCAAAATGAGGTGTGTAACACTTTGCTCAATAACACATGCAAATCAGGGGGGAAATAAAGTATTTTACTTTGTTTAAACATAAATACAGAAAACATAAATCCACAAAAAAAATGTATATAGTGCAAATGACAGTTTTACAAAAATACCTTTTCATGTCAAATATTCAGGACATAAAGTGCATGTGAACATCATGCAAAGACAGCCATAAACCAAATATACAGTAACACTGTACAAAAATAGAAATATAAATTGCACTCGAAAATCGGCCTGCATAGCCACATGAGGTGGCATCAACGGCAACAACGTTGAACACCCCCCCCCTCCCAGAACAAGCGTCATTTGACAGTATGTAAGCACGGCTAGGCTACTCACAATGAAAGAAGATCAACCTGGTCTTCTTCCTCAGTGGTTTCTGAAACCAGCTGGTGTGTGTAGGAGGCGGCCCTGGGTGGTTGTGGTAAGTATGGGTTATAGGAGGGCATGCGTGGTTCTTGTGGTATGAGGAGGGCATGGCAGGTGGTAAGTATGAGCTTGAGGCCATGGGCTGTGGGTATGTGGGCGCGTTGTGTGGGAAAGCCATGTTTGGTCGGTATGAGGGTGAGGTGAAATGTCTCACAAGAGTTTCAAAAGACTGGCTCATCCTGATTTGGGCAGTCACTAATGCATCCATCCTGGAACTGTGTTCCCTTTCCGCATTCTCCATGATGTCGGCAATCCTCTTTTTAATTTGGAGGTCTTCATGGTATTCATCGCTCCGCACTTTCTTCTGCAGCCTGGTTGTCTTGTAGCTGTTGAGTTTGGCCTACAAAATAACAGACCAAAGCAAACATTAGTGGACTTATAATCGTTCATCTGTCCTTGTCCTTGTCAGGGTGTGGTGTAGGAGGACACGGATGCGGACTTTTCTCAAAGAGAGGGATTTATTAACAAAAAACAAAGTGCAAAACAAAAGGCGCGGCAAAGCCGGATTCTAAAAACGTTGCTATAAACAAAACAAAACAAAAGAACATGGCATGGAATAAATACTTAACTTTGACAAAAACGTGGCAATCATGGGAATCGTGGCATGGGTAACAAACTGACATTAGATAAGGAACCAACAAACAGACAGGGGAGACCGGAAACTAAATAGAGGGCTGGGAGTGATTGGAGAGTGAGTGCAGCTGGAGACAATGGACAGGTGAGGGGAATAAACTAATTACCTGGGTGAGGGAAGTGAAGGGAAAACTAAGGCAAAACTAAACATGGACTGAAAACAAAACATAACCTAAACAAGAAAACCAAAAATGAGAGTCTCTGGGCGTGACAGTCCTTTACAACATGCATGCACAATCCAGCTTCATGACAATATTACAATATCTTAATGAAAATATTTCAATACTTCTGTGTCCAAAACAGAGCAATGTTCAAGTGCTAAGTTATAGGTCTTGTATGCAATTTCGGTTGTGTGCAAAAGATTGTCTTTAGGCGTTTGCTCTCTCTCTGTGTGTGTGTGTTAACGCGATTTCAAATATTGTGCCATTGTCAGTTACAGACCAATAGGGATACCAATAAAGTGGGCTACACTTCACTTGAATTGTGTCAAAACGGTAGGACTGGAACATTGTCACATCCAAACCATTTCAACATCCAAACAATAACGAGTGTAATTGTGTATCTGGCAAACACAACTGTCCTTTGTAATTCGTGTAAACAATATTTTTACTCACTGTCAGTATAAAAAAAAAAAACACACACATTACCCGGAACAGGACAGGTGCCCCTTACATTGCCATGATGGTTGGGGCTAACGTCACACACATAGTTTTACCTGAAGTAAGTGTCTCCTCCTCGCAAGAGTTTCTCTGCCCGGCTCCGAAGATGAGGTGTCCTCCTGCACCGATTCTTCTGCTGGTGCTTCTGGTAGTTCTACACCGCCCGGCTCTGCTGCCCCATCATCATTGACTTCTGCCGTTTCGAGGCCATGCTCCACCGTTGTGGAGGCAGGGGTGGTACCCCAAATTTGATCACATAGTTCATAATACAAAGACACCACCCTCCCGTGGCCACTACGGCGCTGGGTGTCCACAGCCTGCCTATATTTTATCCGCACGGCTTCAATTTTCGTTGCAACATGAACTTTGCTAACCTGGTCCTTAGCATGAGGGTACTTTGGGTCGTTAAGTGGGTAGTTCTCCATGAACGACTCCCATATTTCACAATATTTATTTTGGACACTCTCCCAATCGACATTCTCCACTGCCTTCCTGGCTTTGTAGTCCTGTGTCGTGTTGAGGAGCAACTGGACCTCATCATCGGTCCAAACAAAGTTTGAAGCAGTGTTGTTGCTGCCGCGCTTCGCCATTTTCTTCCTACTGACGCGGAGGAAGTAGTCACAAAACAGCCATTTGGTATTGTTGTGAAACGGAAAACTCAAAGTTTTCCTCATTTCAGGGTTAATAAACTCGGAGTTTTCACTAAACCTGCTTTGTGAAACGGACCTCTGAAGTTGGTCAGTATTGGCAATTGGTGACTGGCCCCAAAAATCACAATCAGAGCATCCTTACTCCTACAATTTGTCTCCAAGATTGACAAAAATATTTTCAACCCCATGTGTTTTCACACAAAAGACAACTTTATCATTGAGCTGACAAAAGGAGAGAAGAGAGGAGAAGATTACTTTTCTTGCAGAGCTTAGGAGGATTAATAAGTTTCCTGAAAAACCACTGATAATTTCAGCTATAATTATTTCTGAGTTGGGGTGAAAAATGATTCACTACGGCAGATAATACTAACACCCCCCCACCTTGTCTGGAGAAATCCTGCCAATTCTGTCTAAATGGGGATTCAGTCTTGTTTTTACTTTTATTAGACATTCACCATATCACTGGCTTTCAGCAGAATTAGACCTGGCAGCTTATGAATTAGTTGCAAAAGTTTTATTTTGCTGAAATCTGCCAATATTAGCTCGAGTGAGGTTATAAATATTTGAAAGCTTGTGAATTAAAGCTTTCGATATTCATTCTGCAATATTCAGAAGACAATGTCAGAAGAGAAGTGCCACAACTAACCAAAACAAAGATGAGTCGAAGTTTTGTGACAGCAAGGTCAACATCTATACTCATTGTTGAATACTAATAGGGGACATGTTGCTTTGGCTGTGTGCTTCAGCTGCCCCAGCCATAAGCTCTGCTCCAACTACCATTCACCTCCCCTCTATAGGGAGCACCAGCAGCCCAAATAGGCTGAATGTGGGTGGGGAGGGCGAAGTGAAGGCCTGTGTCATGCATCTAAATGCAAACCAGGCGTGTCAGCTTGTCAGCCCAAAGAGCCGTCTCTCCTCACTAGTTGACACTCTAGTGACCCAGCCAGTTCAACACGCATCAGCTTTTATTTTCATAAAATGCGGCAAGCTGTCATAGTCTGGATGAGACTCACAATTCTCGTCTTGTGAATACATCTCACCGAAACAGGACACAGGAAATTCCTCTCTGAAAGTTTATCACCCCTATTATATTTGTAAAGTTATGTTGCAACACACCCTGTGATGGACTGATAACTTGTCCAGAGAATACCCCGCCTCTTGCCCAATGACAGTTGGAACCCTGAATTGGATTAAGCAGGCATAGAAAATGGACGAATGGATGGATGTTGCAACACAGCTGTCACACGGACAGTCATATACTTCAGAAACTTAAACATTAAAGCCTTAAAATGTCGGATGTTCACCTCGATCCCCCTCAAAAAGTGGATTATCAGCTTATAAAGTCTTTATCCCCCAAGGAGATGGGTGACTTTAAGAACCTCATCAACTCCAGCTTGGCTTAGCAAGAGGAGGCAAAGTATTAGACTTCCACCTGTGACACTACACCAGGTAGATTCTGTATATACACTTTTTTTCTTTATCACTTCCATGGGTGTAAATGTACCATGTAGATGGTACTTTTAATATGCTGGTTTCATCAGCACTGAGTAATTCATATGCTGCCCAAAGGGGTGCTGATAAAAATACACTCTAAAGATTAACTCTGCTGGCAGGGTTGTTACAGCAGGTTCATATTAAAACAAAATTATTAATTATTATTAATTAATGCACAGTGAAGGTGAATACAGATTATCACAAGAAGCCCACACAAACACCAGCCAGCAGACAGCTCCCTGGTTCCAGACCAGGGGCCTCATGTACAAAGGGTGCGTACGCACAAAATAGTGGCGTACGCACCTTTTCACGTCAACAATCAGATGTATCAAGAGCGAAAAGACCGTGGAAATGTGCGGTGCCTCACGCCAACTTCAGGGCTGGCATACGCACTTTTCTACAGCTGTTGATTCTTTGGCGACACCTAAGGTGATGTTTGGAAACTGTTATAATAAATAAATGTGAAAACAATTAGTCCTCAGAAAGTGATGTGCACATTTGAGATACATTAACAATTAATAATGATAAACAATTAACACACCCATGTGTCTGCAATTACACGAGTAGATATAAAAGCATGCGCAAAGTGGTGCAATGCATACCATTAAAAACAATGGCTGCTTTAGCAGTATTAGAAAACTTTGCAAATGGTGCAATTCGAAGAGAGCGTGTGTTCACTAGACAGAGAGGATTTGCTGGTACATGATGGCGACTGACTTATTAGCCGTTTTGAGGGAAATCCTCCTACAACTGTGCGCAGAGCTGCGGCCGGCGTTGGAGCGCAACACAGCGAGGAGCCATGCGCTGCCTGTGCCCACAGGTGATGTGCACACTGGGGTTCCTAGCAACCGTAGCATTACAGAGGGAGCTGGCCAACCGATTGGGACTGTGCCAGTCTACCCTGAGCCGAGCCATGCCAGCCGTGTGGGACAGAATTATCCGCATCTCAGTCACATATATCAAATTCCCATACAATGAAGTTGAAAAAGGCCAAAATTAAAGCTCAATTTGAAGAGCGAGCCGGTTTTGTAATCTGAGCTATCGACTGCAGACACATTGCTATAAAAACGCAATCACATGATGAATTTGTATGTTAACAGGAAACATTTTCATTCGATCGATGTACAGATCATATGTGATGCGTAAATGCAATTAACCAACATTGTGGCGAGGTGCTCTGGTTCAACGCACGATTCATACATTCTGAGTAACAGCATTGTTGGGAGCAGACAACAAGGTGGCACTGTGCGTGATGATTGGCTTCTTGGTGAGTAACTTTATTCGTGTAATTGTCCTAATATTATAACAAGCCCCTGATTGTCTCTGTAAGCAAATGTTATTAACCCTGTGCGTAAAGTGTGAAATGTCTTAATCAGCCTCACCTTTTACCTGGCGCACTTCTTCACGTTACTGTATGAACACGTTTGTTGTGAGTTACACAAAAACATCTGTATTTACCTTGGGGGTAATCAGAGTCACCCACATGTGCTCCCACCACCCCTGAGAGAGCAGTGTGACCCATAATTGCGCCAACTCTCTGTTCAAACAGAGTCGGTCACCCCCCCTCACCTGCCTGTTTTGGCCACACTGCCAGTCTCTGCTTCACATCCACCTTAATGTCGGACCACTTCTTCTTCACCTCTGCTTGTGTGGCTTCTCCGACCCCACAGCATTGACAGCCTCACACACGCTCTCCCACTCACTCCTCTTGCGTTTGCTGCTTATGCCGGAGGACAGCGTGCTAAAGAACACATTTTTTCCGGCCTCCACTTCAGAAAGTAGCACCGACATCTCGCTTTCCGTGAAGTTCTTCTTTTTTCCCCGTCTTATTCATTCTTTTTTCTTTACTTTCTGATCGTACAGAAAGGGAAATCGCAGGTTCAGGGCTCATTTAAATATGATTTGCATATTTAAGTAGGGGCGTTGACAGGGAGGAGTCGGGTGCTCCGACATGTGCGCTCAATTCCACGTTGATTGGGATGTACAAACGAAATGTGCTTGGATTGATGCAGAACAGGGCCATTTCAATGCATTTTTGTTATTTTGCTCACCCTAAAAGGGTCCTGTATGGAAACTACATTACTTTAGACTGCTCAAATCTGGATGGCAGATGGTCTCTGCAGGGCTCTCTGCACGACCGATCTTCCTCTGCATCTGGGGCTGTGGACCGCGAGCGCCGGGGCGGCGTCTGCTCGTCTCATCAGGCACCCGGAACATGGCCTCTTCAAAATGGGCCGGAACAGAAACTCTTCCAGAGGGGGAAAGGCGGGCGTCTGATTTGGCCTTTTGTACATGTGCTTTTGAGATCCTGTGGTTCTTATAATTCCAAATGTATGGCAAAATTATGGAGTCTAGTTATTTAAAAAAGGCTGATGTGAGGAAAATAGGAAGGTTCTGACAAAGGTAAAGGAATCCGGGAGGGTTAATACGCCTGATCATAGACATAGGCAAGATCTTCCAAGCCTTTATATTTCCCTTAAGCCCAGCCACATACTCTGAGAAATTTAATTTGAATAGGAGTCTGGACTCCTTGGGTATTGTCAGGCCAAGATATGTAAAGTGATCTTTAACCAACCTAAAAGGGATGTTTTCTAGGAAACCGGGCGTGTAGGTGTTGGAGAGGGGCATAAATTCGCTCTTTGCCCAGTTAATTGTATACCCAGACAGCTTTCCGAAAGAGGTGATCAGTTCTAGCAGAAGGGGAACAGATTTTTCTGGCTTTTTTATGCCTAATATGACATTGTCTGCGTACAGGCTAATGAGCATTTCAGTACCTCCCACTTCCAAGCCCACAATTTCTGGATGGGCTCTTATCGTTAAGGCGAGGGGCTCCAGCGCGACAGCAAAGAGGGCAGGCGAGAGAGGGCAGCCCTGCTGTACCGAGCAATGTAAAGGGAATGGTGATGATCTATCACCATTGGTTAAAATGCAGCACATTGGGTTAGCATATATCAGTCTCACCCAAGATACAGAAGAGTCACCGAACCCGAATCTGTGCAGGGATTTTAACATATATGGCCACTCGACCTGGTCGAAAGCCTTGTGTGTGTCCAGAGACAAAATTGCTGCCCCACTGGTCCCCACGCGATTGACATACATAACATTAAGAAGGCGTCTGACATTGGAGAAAGAAAATCTACCGGGGATGAACCCTGTCTGGTCAGGATGAATTATAGACGACAAATACTTGTTAAACCGACCAGCAAATATTTTTGTTATTATTTTCCTGTCCGAATTCTGAAGTGCAATAGGTCTATAGCTGCCTGGGTCTGTTTCCTCCTGGCCCTTCTTCAGAATGAGGGAGATATTGGCCTCATAAAGTGTTTTTGGTAACATTTTGTCCCTCTTAGAACTAACCATCATCCTGAGCAAAAGCGGAGCAAGGATGCCACCGAACTTCTTATAGAATTCGCAGCAGAAGCGGTCAGGTCCGGACGTTTTGCCTGATGGGAAGGACTTAATAGCAGAGATTATTTCTTCCCTGACCGCATCACTAAGTTTAGGTGTTTGAAGAGAGTCAAAAAAGTTGGCCAGGTCAGAGTGGGTGGCATCACATTTAGAAGAGTACAGCTCACTGTAAAACTCTTTGAAATGATCATTTATCTCTATAGGGTCTGTCAACAGGGCGCCTGCCTCAGATTTAATATTGTGAATCGTCCAGGAAGCCTGCATGCCGTTGAGCTGCCACGACAGGAGCCCCACGGGTTTTTCCCCCAGTTCAAAAGGTTTTTGCCTCAGTTTCAGAAGGAGGCTGTGTGTCTGGCTTCCTAAAATGCAGTTATACTCATATGTTCTAGAATGCGCTGCTGAGGGTGGCAGCACGTTGGAGTAGCTCTGTACCTCACATTGAGATTTTTCTTTTTTCTAAATTTCATTCCTGTTATTTCTTGGAAGAAATTGCATTTTTTGGACAACTGTTCCTTCCTGCCTTGGATGCTGTGCAGCTGGATTAATTTTTCCCAATACTTTTGTATATTTTACTCTTTTGTTATGATGCATAACCATAGCAACAAGGTGGTTTACAACAGGGAGCAGCTGATTAACATTGGAAAAGCAGAAATAATTCGACAACTGAAGCCAGAAATCCCACTGGAATTGAAAAGGAGGCGTCGTGGATGCAGAGCAGGAGCAAAGAGGAGAGAAAGAAAGAAGAAGTTCAAACCATCTCTGCCATCCTTCATCATGGGCAATGTAAGATCATTAGCTAACAAGTTGGATGAACTTCTAGCCTTGACAAGGACTCAGCAAGAATATCGGGAATGTAGCATTATGTGTTTTTCTGAGACATGGCTGCAGGATCATATCCCCGACTCCAGCGTCTCTCTGCCGGGCTTCCTGACTGTACGAGCAGATCGAGATTTAAAGAGTAGCAGGAAAAGGAAAGGGGGTGGATTGGCAGTGCTTGTCAACAACAGATGGTGTCACCCAGGACATGTTACTGTAAAGAGTCGTCTCTGCAGTCCTGACATTGAACTATTGACAGTAAGTTTTCGTCCATATTATTTGCCAAGAGAGTTCACCAGTGTTGTTTTGGTGGCTGTTTACATTCCACCCTCAGCTGTTGCCGACACTGCATGTGATGTCATCAGTTCCGTTGTTGCTAAGATACAGACACAACACCCCAATTCTTTTGTGGCAATATCTGGTGATTTTAATCATGCCTCACTCTCTGCTACACTGCCAACTTTTCAACAGATTGTCAGCTGCTCTACCAAAGAAAACAAGACATTGGATTTGTTTTACACAAATGTCAAGGATTCATACATTTCCAAATCAAGACCTCCCCTGGGTAAATCAGATCACAACCTTGTTTTTCTCTGTTCAGCATATAAACCCCTTGTCCAGAGACTACCTGTCACAAAAAAGACTGTTAGAAAGTGGTCACATGAAGCTGAAGAAGCCTTACAGGGTTGTTTTTGAGGTGTATGGACCCACAGGCAAAATGGGGCCTAAAGGCACATGAGGAAATCTGAACTGAGTTCATTGAGTCCACAGACAAAATGGACGAACCAGAGTTTAATGAGTCCACAGCTGGTTAATTTCAAGACGCCTCCGCACGTCTCCGTGCAAGACACTGAGATACACTGAAAAACAAACTCTTAAATAGTTTTACCCAAATAAGGTAGATTTGATATGGGACCTTACAGTCAGACCATATCTTTTGGCTTTACGCCTGGACCAGTGGCCTTGAATCTTCTTTAAAAGTAAGGGACTTTCTCTCCCCAGGCAGAGAGTTTTTCGATTTGACCACAGGCTCTCCCGGGAAATGCATTTTCTGTAACTGAGACGGACCTGATGACAGAAATAAAGATTTCTTTTGTTCGACTACGTCCGTTTCAGCAGCTTTCTTCATCACTCATCTTTTACACCGGTTTTTGAAGACGACCTCTCTCAGAATTTACTACATTTGGCGTCACGAACACAGAAGTCTTTGCTCCAGCATCTGGGTTCCGCCTGTCCTCAGTGGGGCTGCTGTCGTCGTGAGGCCGGCTAAGAAATAATAGGTGAGCTTGTCATCTTCTCATGGGGGCCGCTTAGCTGCACTGTGGACTGGGGGAAAACTGTTTTGCAGAAAGGGCATGCTTTTAGAGCCTGTCCGGGGTGGAGAGGTCGCCTACGGTTATCAGTGAGTGGGGAAGAATCTGTCTAAATTGTTGAGGTTGTTATAAGTACTGAAGTTGATGAAGTGAATTTTAACAGGCCGGAGAGAGGCTGTTAGTGAAAAGTGTGTGTATAATAACAATGGATTTTGAGCCGACTAACATAGGCCCGCCCCGCGTCGCCGCCATGGGATAAGCCGGTTGTCGTCCGGCGGGAAATGTGGCTCGATGTTCGTTGTATTCGGCCAGTGGAGTTTGTTTATTAATTAAACTGCTTCGGTAAACGAGTTTTAAGTGATACAGAGTGTAGTGGGTCAGTGTGGTGGGGAATCGCGGACGCGCGCTCTCCACTGCAGGCCTTCTGAGTCACAGTGCTTTTGTTGGTTTCGTCAATACTGCATCATAACATGTGCAGTGTCAAAACGTCAGCCAGGATGTACATTTGCTGAGAGGAAACCACAGACGCTCTTTTCGGTCTTGGAGCCAATATATGGTTTCGGTAAAATGATTAATGCGCGTAATCGCTGGGCGCGCTGAAGTTGTGAAACGGGTGTCGTTGAAAGACACGTCAAGCGCTAAGAAGAAGTTGTTGTTATTTACAGGTCGGGTGACCTGACTGTGGCATTAAGTGATCAGTAACTTTTGTCGGTAAAATGAGTTCGGGCGTGGCCCAGTGGACGCTACAATTATTAAAAATTTAAACAGCTGTCAACGTAGGGTGCGCGCACAGAGGAAAGGGGAGAGTAGAGTAGCCTAAATGTTTTGTGTGTTGTCTGACAATGGAGTCTACATGTGTTGCGTGTGTGTCCTGTTTACATGTTATATGTTCGGCAGTGTGAGACGCTTAACTGTTGTTTGTCTGGGAAAGGGGGGACCCGCTAACTTGCACATAAAGTGCTGAACGGCGGTGTTTGCATTCATGACAGATGAACATACACAACATTCCTGAAAATAACAT
The DNA here is from genome assembly GCF_027942865.1 of Odontesthes bonariensis. Classification (NCBI taxonomy): domain Eukaryota; kingdom Metazoa; phylum Chordata; class Actinopteri; order Atheriniformes; family Atherinopsidae; genus Odontesthes; species Odontesthes bonariensis. The sequence goes on from NC_134523.1 coordinate 30,447,484, forward strand.
GGGTGTATGAGTGATGGAGACAGGACAATAACTGTCAAGTTATGAGTTTTTGTGGCGAATTTCGGCCGGCGCCTGGTTCGCTTTGAGATGCGCCACAAGAAACAGTGTGTCTGATAAGATCTGTCCATCTGAGACGATCAGTGTGTACGGATTCAGATGTGTTTGATGAACCCATGCATGTTCCAAGCATAATACGTAAATTTTCTCATAAGCACATTTATGTTAAAAGAATGAGCAGCGTGCAAGGAAAAGAAAAAGAAAGTGTGGGGAAACGGTGAATGTGTGTGAGCTTGGGGCGGCCTGTGGAGGCGCGTGCACGGCAAGGCAAGAGAGGAGGAAAAAAGGAGGGGGTTTTTGAGGAAGTCGGTTACGCGCAGAGTGGAGTTTAGGAAAAAAAAGCGCTGGGGAATAGATCCCAAAATATATTGAAAGACATTCAGTTTTAGTTAATTAACTGTTTCATCAATACCAACGGAGAAAATTAAGAGATGCACAAGCTTAATATCCGAGTTAAGCATGTAATCTGATCTAGGATCGGCTGAGTCTCATACCAGATCAGCAAGTGCTTCGAAGGAAAACAAAAAAAAAAAAAAAAAAAAAGTAAAAAAAAAAAAAAAGATTTAGATTCTTAGAATACACAGAATGGATAAGAATGGGATGTTTCTGTGATTCCTCGAGTGTGTGGGAGGGTCCAAGCAGACGGAGAAGCTGCGCCCGAGCCATATAAGGCCAGTGTGATTTATCCACAGTCTTTAAAACATCAACATACATACACATACACACGAGCACTTACACTCCTATGCCCACATGCATGCACACACACATGTCTGTGCTTGTTGCTGTGTGTTTGTTTTAACAGACTGAGTCTCATTGAAAGAACAACTTTCTTAACAACTAGGTCCTACTAAACAGATCTCGGCGCTCTTTCCGCCCCCCAGGGTCGGTGCTGAAACCGTGCACGGGGGAGTGAAAAACTCCTAATGAAAGACCTACAGCTGAATTGCTGTCAAAGGCCAGCTTCCACTGGAAGGGGGAAAAGGGACGAGATCATATTTTTTTTAAAAATCAGTGGCCTGAACACGGCTGCTGTGTGTTCAAGTAGTAGCATCTATGGCATCAGAAACTATAAGGTTACTTCACCGATTAATGATTAAGGTACCTCATAAAGTGACTGTGATATTGTTACTCAACAAAACATTTTATTTGTCTCCTTCCAGACATCTCTCCTGCATAACTGTTGTTCTTTCACAGCCACACCTCGTGGTAGAGAGATGGACTTCACTTGTTCCATCCTCACAGCTGCCTGCCCAACGAGATGGAGAGCATCAGGATTGCATATCAGAAATGACTATAAGTGTCTTACCCAGGCCAGACTTGAATGCCATACATTATGAAAATGCAGGAATAAATATGCTTGTCGACAGGTCACATAGGAAAAACCCTGATGACACAAATATTACAAAAGTTGCTGTCGTAACAGAAGTTGAAGTTCTCTTAAAACGACCACAACCAAACAATTGTTCTAATCAAATAGCTGAATTGGTAGTTGTAACTAAAGTTAGTAAGTTAGATAACAAACAGGTGATTAACATTTACATTAGCAATCAATATGCTCCCTCAAAAGTATGCGGGTTAACACAGCAAGGGAAAAATAGATGTATGATGACATCCACAGGTGAATCTACGTCATAAAGAATTGATTTTAGCATTATTAGATGCTATTCAGCGGTTAGCTAAAGTAGCAATTTATAGATGTGCTGGACACATAAAACGCTTGTTTAAATCATGGTGCAGTATTGAGTCATGGACTAGGTCATGCCTCAACAGGGGGGATAGTAACAATAAGAAACAAGGTTTTTACAACATATGGGTTTACTAAGTACTTAATAAGTAATAAATAAGTAAATAAATTTGTGTCTAACAGGTCAAAAATATGCAAAACAGAAGCCACAGGTCACTCAAGTGACAATTTGAGGATAATTCCTTAAAGCTAGAGAACACTTTTCATCACGTTTGTATGAGTTCCATTGAATTAACTAAATGGGAAGAGAAACAATTCTGCCAAGTGATAATAAATGTTTTTACCAAATGGGTTGAAGTATTTTCATGCGCAGAAGCAGATTCACACTCAGTAGCAAAGGCACAGGGAAAATAAATATTTCCTAGATTGGGAGTTATGGAAAAAACCTATAGTGATAATGGAACACGATTAGTAAACAATGTCGTCTCCCTGATGCTAAAGAACTTAAAAATATACCTTAGAAACCACTAGACATATCACCGTATCAGTCAGCAGGATGACTGGAAAGACACAAGGGAATAGTTATGTCAAGACTGAAGAAAAATCATAGAAGAAACAGGAAAATGGTTTCAGTGTTTACCACTAGTAGTCCTAAATGTCAGATAGGGCGGATGCGAGGAAGCATGCGGGTACAGAATTCTTTTAAAAACTAAACTTGGTTTATTATCAAAAAGGTTTCGAGGAAAAAGCGCAGCTGGGCCGGATATCAAAAACCAAACAGTAACAAAAACAAAACATAACTAAGGTTAAACAAAACAGGACTATGACTATGACTGAACACAAGAGGGGTACTTAATTTCAGTGACCAGTGACTAGTGAGGATTTGGCAGTGAACATGAATAAACCGGGAGACTAAATACTGTGGAGGGGGATTAGTGATTGAGTGCAGTTGATGGCAGGACAGGAGAAGGACTAAGGAAAGGTGGCATGACATGACAAAACTAAATACGAAACCTGAACCTAAACCTTAACACAACTAAGAAATGGTAAAAACTAAGAACTAAACAGAAAACTAAAAACGTGTCAAAACACCACGGACACGACACTAAACATGCATATCATTTCAATTATCGCAAGATTAATGCCATTTGAGATAATGTATGACCATTTGTACTCCCACAGTGGAAACCATTCACCAAACACGATGAAGAGAAAGAAGAAACCGTTGCAGAATACATGGTTAAAATGTTAACAAGGAGAGAGAGATCTCTTCTGTCAAATCTGTTCCAGGTGAACCTGTGGAGGAATCTCTGAAGACAGTAAAACACGGAGACTGGATCCTCATCAAACCGATAAAGAAAAAGGGAAAAAGAACTGGCCCAGTCCAAACGGGGGAAGGTCCATATCAGGTACTACGTACAACACCCACAGCAGCTGAAAAAGTAGAAAGGACTTCCTGGATTCACTTATCACACTGTAAACTAGTAAGACCACGACCTTCAGAAAAAGGGAAAGATTAGTTACCCACCACCGTTCTCTGAAGCATAAGTCTGACTACAAAGGGGAACTTTCTCAACAGGAGAGGTTCATCTCAACCTCAGTGAAGAAAACAACGGCTAAAACGAGAACATAGGGTGCGGCTAAAATAAGACAGGAAAATGGACAGACATCGGCCGTGGCATCCATTCAGATTACCAGGATTGTGTGGGTTAAGAGGAACTACCTGTGTATTGTTTATCATTACCTTTATTGTAGTATTTCCCATTTTATGGTATGAAGCATGGATTAACAAAAATGAAGATGATGCGGAACAGAGTACCACCACTGCTCACGTGACACCGCGGGTGCCACATAGAAATTGGGTTTAGGCCTCAGACACACAGAACAATACCAAGAAATATAAGAAAGATATTCATACATAGACATAGATGTTCACATATTGACTACTGAAGGCAGCAAAGACCTGCTCACCCAGTAAAGTTCAATATTAATTTGTACTATTTAACTGAGATCTGCAAAAACGTGAGTTAAAATGTTAAGGAGTCCATAGTCAGTGTGAGAAAACTACAGAGATAAATGACGGTATGTACGTTAAAACAGAGATGAGAAATTGAGAAAAATAATAGTTTGTTCGTTTGTTTGTATGTATGTACAGGAAGGTGATCTGTGCATAACCCGGTTTGAGTTGTAATTATCCAGTAGTGTCTCAGTGAAACAACAGACTGGGGGAAACATAACGAAGTCAGCAAAAAACAGTGTTCCACTGATCTGATTAGTTGCTCAAGTGTACTTCATTCAAACTGGTTGGCTATTAAAGGGACATAAAATGGGGAAGGATTGTTTAGAAGACAATAGGAATAGAGATGTGAATGTCAAATAAATGTTTTAACGGGACACTGATAATATTAAATAGGCCACTCAGACGAGATGGGAAAAGAAGTTTGGTTTTTAAGGAAATCTCAGTGCGGAAGGAGACACAAAATTGTTGAAAACAATTGAAGAATGCCTTTCTGAAGTATGGTTTACCACAGATAAATAGCTTTGTGACCAAGCACAGGGTAGATCACTGTACGGCCCAGTTATATAATTAAATCAAATTAAATCAAATTTATTTATATAGCACATTTTATGTACAAACAATTCAAGGTGCTCTGCACAGAATAGAGGCATTGCAGCAGGGAGTGGAAGAAGCATTTAAAATACATAAAAGAATATAAAGAGAAACAAATAAAAATCATTTAAATTAATTTAGAAACAAGCAACAGTCCAGATAAGTTCAAAGATATCGTGCAGATTTCATGCATAGACACATGAGAAAATAAATGTTTTTAACCTGGATTTAAAAATGTCTCCATTTGATGAAAGTTTAATCTCCACTAGCAGTTTGTTCCACTTGTGACAGCATAACAGCTAAATGCTGCTGCTCCATGTTTAGTCTGGACTCTGGACGGGACCAGCTGACCTGAGTCCTTGGATCTAAGAACTCTGATAGGTTATGTTCTCTGAACATATCACAGATGTATTTTGACCCTAAACCGTTCTGGGATTTGTAAACCATCAGCAGGCTTTAAATGGATCCTGCTATTAGATAGGCAGTGAGTTGGTAGCCGGTTACGCGAGAGTAAAGCGCACGGAACGGATTTTGTCTTTGAAAAGCTAGACCTAGAAGACAAAATCAAACTTTAAGATGTGAATTTAATGCAGGAAGCAGCGTTGGGCTGAGAGGGGTGCCAGTCAAGACCCTACGGGTCTTTGGAGAAACCATGAGGGTTTGATGGTGGCGCCCCCAGACTTGTTAGGTTGGCTCATTCAGGAAGCACACGGGCAAGCCCATGTTGCAAGGGGGGAAGTTAAGAGAAAGATTACACAAGAGTACAGTTTTTGGTCACCGTACTTGCTCGAACAGGTTGATCACGTCATCGGAAGATGTGCCATTTGTTTGAAAAATAATGTTAGGAGAGGTATGACAATTCCTCCAGGGCACATTCCGACTTCAAAAGGCCCTATGCGGGAGTAAGTCATGGATTTTGTTGACATGATAAAACCAGTGGACGGCAAAAGGTACATGTTGGTGGTAGTGGACAGGTTCTCACGATGGCCAGAGGCCTGCCCAACTAGGCGAAAAGACGCTCAATCTGTCGCAAAGTTCCTGTGTCGTGAAGTCATACCCAGATGGGGGCTTCCAGATAGAATATCATCAGATAACGGGCGAGAAGTTGTTGATAGAACTGTAGAACTGATCTTACAGAAACTAGGAATCAAGCAACGTCTTGGAGCGGTTTATCATCCACAGAACCAAGGCATGTGTGAGAAAATGAACGGAGTGTTGAAAAACTGTCTTGTAAAAATCTGTCAACATACGGGACTGAATTGGGTGGCAGCGCTTCCACTTGCTCTAATGACATGCCGTTCAGGCGCACTTCGCGTTTTGCAAATGACACCACATGAGTTGGTGACGGGCAGACGAATGCCCACGCCCTTTTTGCGAACAAACGGGAAAGGTCCAAGTTTGTCTCTGTTGGAAGATGAAATGAAGACATACGTTAAGTATATGGTTACTTTACATAGGAACATATCCATGTATGTCATTGACAGGCAAAAACAGGACCACGAGCAGGAGAAGCTTGCAGAGCAAAAGAGAGACATTTTGCAGCCAGGGGACAAAGTGTTCATGAAGGTCTTTAGGAGAAAGTGGTTTAACGCACGCCAGGAAGGACCATTTGAAGTGGTGCGCAGCACAGGGACAGCGGTCCAAGTAAAAGGGTCTCCCACGTGGTACCACCTGTCACACTGTGTCAAGGCAGCAAAAGAAGAAGAGACTCAAACGGAAGGTACGCAAGACAAAGGGTCCAACGGAGGGAGCACGGACAGATTCGAAACACCCGAGAATGCTCAATATCAAGGTCCGAGAGAGGAGACTGATGATGTTGCAAACAGCTATGATCCTGCTGTACCTGTTCCTGATGACACCGACCGGGGCCCACCAATACGAAGATTTGGGGTCATCGATTTGCAACACGTGCCAGAGATCACGGGGGCCTCCTCTCCAGAAAGCAATCCAACAAAGATCAAAGAGAACAACAATGACGCTTCGAGAAGTGGCACAGAGTCAGCCAAAGTCCGGCCGCAGAAAGACCAAACCCGAGAGATACGGCGATTAAGGCGATAGTGACCGAGGCTCAGTCGGCCCTGCTTCCATGCGAGGGCAAAGTGGTGGACGTGGGAGGACCCCATCTACCACAGTGGAAAGACAACTACGGAAAACTGATAACCTACTCAAATGCCACCATCAACGCACCACCAAAGTATGTACTGGTTAATGAGGCAAGGAGGGTGAAACAAGAAGGAGACTGTAGTCTTTTTGTGCGTCATGTTCAAAAAGGGATCAAGGAGAGGATGATATCATGGATATGTATCCACTTTAAAGATACAACTTAGACAATCATGCAGTAGGAGTGGACGGCCATTTTGTTAACCCAGTTTTCTCCTGTTTATATTATTCTAGGGAGGTAAGAAGACTGTATTTTTGGTTTGCATTATTTTGTCAGGAAAGTCAACCATATTCAAGATAGACCTGTTTTGTTTGTTATTTTGGCCAGGATCCACTCCAACTCGTGTTCCTAAGACATGTGCTCATTGCGGAGTTGCCAGTTGAGTGAGGGAAGGTTGTAACCAGACTAGAAAAGAGGTTCTGTTTCTAGCACCATGTAGAAGCCACTCCTGGGATGGAAAGCCTAGCGTTTATTACCACATTTTATAGTTTTATACTGAGTGTGTCGTTTTTACATGGTTTATCACTTATTTCTGACAGTGTGCAGTCTTATTAACCTTGTCTACATTTATGATACAGCGTTTTACTTAACAATCTGCTATTGCAGTGGTGTGGCCAGACGCCGAGGTGTTCCAACTCTGTACGGGAGTTTTGACAGATGTAAGGGGGGAATGACTATGCTGAGGCTAACAGGATAAGATGGGTGGAGACAAGTAGATACATGTCACATACACACTAATATAGAAATTAGGGGAATTAGTAAACAACATATACAGGTATAGTAAGTAAGACTCTGGAAGCGGAGTTTGGACACATCGTGCGACAATTATGTAATCATGCAATATACTGTAGCATAAGTTAATTTTCCGGCAAGATACTGGTGGGTGTTTTCTTTTCTTTCTTCTCAGGATGACATTCTGGGAAATGGGAAATGAATTGAGAGACATTGGCTGTCCAGGGACCCCCACGGAATGGACTCAGAGACTCAGGACGGGATGATGAAAACGGACTGTGGGACCCTGGACAGGAGAATACGATAAAGAAAAATGGACGTTGGATAACTAAAAAGATGGAAACTGAGCTACACGGCTACTCCACTGCAAATGCATTGATATTTTTCAGTAGTACTAGCTTGCTAAACCTCTAGAATTGTGTGGATTGAGTTATAATCATGAAAATGTAATCGTTGATGTTATAATCTTGGTTGCTGTTATGAACCATTTCAATCTGCATTGTATGCCATAATGGAGTGTGAACTTATATGTTACTTGTAATATTGTTGTCATTATGCTTTGATATAGCCTATTCTCTGTAATACAGTAGGAGCCACGCTTTGTGGACATAATAGGACGAAATTGGACCAAATTGACCATAAAGGTCCTGAAATTAGACGTTAATGGTAAAGGTAATTGTTAATACGAAACAGGGATTGCTTGCTTAGATTGGCACCAGAGTGACATTCCCTTAGGTCATCCAATCTTTTTCCCCACTTTTTAGGAAGGGTGGTTTTTTATCGACTGGATGACAACTGACCTGCAGGTTCCCCACAGGGACACACAGATTGTATGGGAGAGCAGGACATGGATGTTTAGTCATGTCAGGAGACTGATGAGCTGTGTGACTGGAGGGAGACCGGTAGGCTGGTTTACTGTAGCCGAATTTGGACTAATTATATGATAGATTTAGCTTACCTAGTCTAAAATAGTTAAAATAATGTGCGCATAGACACGTAAATAGGAGTTTAACTAATCAGTTGACTCAGAAATTGAGGGCTTATGATATATTAAGAGATTGGGCAATCAATACTGTCGAACAAGTGAAGTCTTTGTTGATGCTGGTTCATCATTTACCATGACACATATTGTAGAGGCCATTTTGTGTTTCGGGACTCTAAGTAGTCCCGAAGGGGGGAATGAGGTGTATGGACCCACAGGCAAAATGGGGCCTAAAGGCACATGAGGAAATCTGAACTGAGTTCATTGAGTCCACAGACAAAATGGACGAACCAGAGTTTAATGAGTCCACAGCTGGTTAATTTCAAGACGCCTCCGCACGTCTCCGTGCAAGACACTGAGATACACTGAAAAACAAACTCTTAAATAGTTTTACCCAAATAAGGTAGATTTGATATGGGACCTTACAGTCAGACCATATCTTTTGGCTTTACGCCTGGACCAGTGGCCTTGAATCTTCTTTAAAAGTAAGGGACTTTCTCTCCCCAGGCAGAGAGTTTTTCGATTTGACCACAGGCTCTCCCGGGAAATGCATTTTCTGTAACTGAGACGGACCTGATGACAGAAATAAAGATTTCTTTTGTTCGACTACGTCCGTTTCAGCAGCTTTCTTCATCACTCATCTTTTACACCGGTTTTTGAAGACGACCTCTCTCAGAATTTACTACATTTTGATGCAACCGATTGGATTTCTCTTTGTAACCCACATGGAGAGGACATTAATGCCATGACTGAGTGTGTGACTGACTATATAAACTTCTGTGTGGACAACACCATCCCCACCAGAACAGTGAGATGCTTCCCTAATAACAAACCCTGGATCACCAGTGAGTTAAAGGAACTATTGAACAAGAAAAAAAGAGCCTTTAGGGAACGAGACAGGGAGTTACTGAGGAATATACAGAAGCAGCTCAAAGTCAAGATCAGAGCGAGCAAGGAGGTGTATAGAAAGAAGCTTGAGAGTAAACTGCAGAGGAACAATATCAGAGATGTGTGGTCAGGAATGAAGAAGATCACAGGCCTCAAGCAGAGGGAGGATCGGATGGATGGAAGTCTGGACAGAGTAAATGAGCTGAACACATTCTTCAACAGGTTCAGTTCAGGAACAAGCTCACCATCCTCCCCTCCTGTTCCCAGCCAAAGAGACATCCCACCCTCCTCTGACTCACAGCTTTCCTGTAACATCTCCACCTCAGTCATGGATTCTTCTGCTTCCACTAGTTTGTCTTCAACCCAATCAGGAGATGCTGCTGTCCCCTTTGCCTCCCCCTCCCACTTTTCTGTTTCTAGAAGTCAGGTGAAGAGGCAGTTGGAGAGACTGAACCGGAACAAGGCTGCAGGTCCAGATGGTGTCAGCCCCCGAGTCCTGCAGGCCTGTGCAGAGCAGCTCTGTGGGATTCTGCAACACCTTTTCAACCTTAGCTTGACCCAAGAGAAGGTACCACTGTTGTGGAAGACATCCTGTCTGGTTCCGGTACCAAAGAAAACTCACCCTTCAGACATCAATGACTACAGACCTGTTGCCCTGACATCCCACATCATGAAGGTCCTGGAGAGACTCCTGTTGACCTACCTGTGTAAGCAAACCAGCACATCTCAGGACCCCCTGCAGTTTGCTTATCGCCATGGAGTTGGAGTTGAAGACGCTATCATACACCTGCTTCAACAAACCCACTGTCATCTGGACAAAGCAGGCAGCACTGTGAGGATCATGTTCTTTGATTTCTCCAGTGCATTTAACACAATTCAGCCTGATCTGCTTCGTCTGAAACTCCAGAAGACTCAGGTGGAGGCCTCAACAATCACCTGGATTAATGACTACCTGACAAACAGACCACAGTTTGTCAGACTGAAGAATTGTGTGTCTAACCAGGTGATCAGCAGCACAGGAGCACCACAGGGGACTGTACTCTCACCATTCCTTTTCACTCTGTACACTTCAGACTTCCAGTACAAGTCAGACTCCTGTCATCTACAGAAATATTCAGATGACTCTGCAGTTGTCGGGTGTATCAGAGATGGACAAGAAGCTGAGTACAGAGAGCTGGTGGACCGCTTTGTGGCATGGTGTGGGAACAATCATCTCATCTTGAATGTTAACAAAACAAAGGAGATGATTGTAGATTTCAGGAGAAACAGGGTCAGATTAAACCCTGTTTCCATCATGGGAGAAGAAGTGGAGGTGGTTGAGGAATATAAATACCTTGGTGTTCAAAACGGACCGCTACAGGAAATCTTTCCTGCCCACAGCCATCAGCATCTATAATAACTCCTTGATTTAATTGAGCTACATCAACATTTAATTTCCCTCTGGGATAAATAAAGTATTTTTGAATTTGAATTTGAATTTGAATTTGAGCTTAACTACCTTATTGTAGTCTTCAGAAGACATTGAGGTTCCGTATGCCGCTTCATAGGTGGGGAGAGTATTCCTGATTTCTAACAAACGCTTCTCTCTCTTTTTTTTAATGGCAGATTCATCGGAAATTATGCCTCCGTGAATAACGACCTTTAGAGTTTCCCAATGAGTAGAATCCGACACTTCATCGTTGTCGTTAATTTTTATAAAGGTTTTTAGTTTGGTAGTAATAGTTTCCACAAAGTTACCGTCGGAGAGCAACAGAGGGACAGTTGCTGTAACAAGTGCCAGGAGTAGTTTTGTTTAGGAAGAGAGGTTTAAGGACATCGACAGGGGACTGTGATCCGAAATTAGTATATTGTGGTATTTAGTATTAGTGACAGAAGGAATTAGACGCGAGTCAATCAAGAAATAGTCTATTCTGCTGTAAGATTTGTGGACATGTGAATAAAATGAGTAGTCCCTGTCCGTAGGATGCTGAATCCTCCAAATATCCACTGCATTTCTAGACTTAATCAAATTGTTCAGGACCTGCACTGACATAATGTTTGGAGGTGGACGTGACGAGATTCTGTCCAAATAAGGATCTAAATAGCAATTAAAATCACCTCCAATTATTATATTAGAGTTGGTGGCATCTGGCAACAAATCAAAAACTTATTTGAAAAAACTTAGGATCGTCTACATTCGGATCGTAGATATTCAAAAATGTCAATGGAAAATAATTAATAGTCCCAAAAACCATAATGTACCTGCCGTTAGGATCTGTATTAAGAGAAGTGAGTTGAAATGAAATATTTTCTTGAAAAGAATAGCCACCCCACGAGCGTGGGAGGTGAACGACGACAGATAAACTTGGGATATCCAGCTGCACCGCAGTCAACGTTGCTCAGTTGCTCTTATATGAGTCTCTTGCAGGAAAATTACATCTGCAGATAAAGATTTAAGATGTCGGAAAACCTTGTCCCTCTTAGTAACATGACCCAGCCTCTTAACATTCCACGACACCACCTTGACCTCCCTGCCTTCTACTGTTACTCTATCTTGGGCCCCCTGCATACACGAGTAATGAAAGAGATGACATAAGTGAGCAAAAGCATATTAACCATCGTAACTTGACTGGCAGAATTAGAGAAAAATCACACAGAAAAACAAACAAATGACACAAACACTGACGTGTCTGATCCATATACAAAAACATATCCCCCGCACCCCCACCCCGTGCCTACCTGAACCTGGCTACGTGCATCTTACCTTCATCCTAACGGGAGCTGCTGGGCAGTACAGTAGTCACTACTAACTGTGTTACCGCTATCTCCCCCCTCCGCTATATTATATAAACAAAACAACTGTATCATACCGCAATAATTAAGTTATTAGAACAAGGAATATGACTAAAACTAGCACTAGAGTGAGGGAACATGACATCACTTTAAATGGGCCTTCGTAATGGCAGATATATGTAAACAATGTACATAGAGATGTCTCAGTGTTTTGAGCGGCTAACCAGCAGCTTTGAAGAAACAGTTGCCTCACCCCGGTGTGGTCATGAGTTGAGTGAAAGGTGTTAGTGTATGGGTTCACTCCCCCTCGCCCAGGTTGTTCCTTCCCAGGGATCGCGCTGCCTCGTCCTGGTCCGAGAAGATCATGGGCGCCTTATCATCCCGGGAGTAAACGAAGAGCTTGGCCGGGTACCGCAGGCTGTGTTTCACACCTCCGTCATGCCGAGCCTGCATCACATCTCGGAAGGCGCAACGCTGGGCCATCCCCTCACTGGTATAATCTGGAAAAATCAGCACCTTATATCCTTTATACTCCATAGGCTGCTGTCTGCCACAGCAGATAATTAGTTATTCATCCTGAAAGTGGTGGATACGTGCCAGAATGGTGCGCGGTTTAGCTCCGGTGGCCGGCTTCGGCTGAAGGGAGTGGTGCGCCCAGTCAAACCCCTTATAAAATCGCCCGCGCTGTCTCTATTGGGACAACATTTCGCGGCGGCGTCCCGTTCTTATTGGTTTAAATCAGTGATACTCACTATTTTTTTCACAAGAGCCACATTGGCAGAGCAAAATCAATTGAAGAGCCACTTTTACGACAACATACTAAGTCCCCTTTTGCAAATATGCATTTCTACATATAAAACATCCCACAAAAAAAGAAACAACACAGCCAATACATTTTCAATTAAGACCACATTTACCTTAATACTGGGATGAGCGGAAACTGGCATGCATGTCCTTGACTTTCTTCACGTTGTATTTGTAGTTTGTTGTTGTAATCATAGTGAGACATTCAAGATGAGCATGGCTTTTGTGCTGGTTATTGCCCTTTTTTAATTTAAAACCGATCCATTGTGCCTGCATCTCGCGCCGGCTAAAGGAGCTAGCGTGCACTGCGGTCAAGTCTGACGGTGGTTTAAGCGGGCTGCGTTGCCAGGTTTAACAGTTGCCCCCCTTAGGAAACACCATTAAGCCTTAATTAATACTTAATGAAAATACTTAATACTACAAAACACAAACTTAATAAAAGTACTTAATACTGTGCAGTATTCGCTGTGTGTTATTTGAAAAAATGTATTGTTTTTGTTACCATATTGTTATGAGCTACTATACAAGTGTGAGCCGCCAATTAAAGCTTGAGGAGCCGCATGTGGCTCGCGAGCCGCGCAATAGGTATCTCTGGTTTAAATGAACACGCTGCTTTCTCTTGACAAGCTAGTTAGCAACAGGTCAGCATCACTCAGGGAATAATGGACGAGGAGAAGCTGATCTTTACTGTGGAACAGCACCCAATGGTTTATGACCCCAAACACCCGTACCACAAAGATCTGAACCGAAGGGAGCCAGAGAACTCAGTGTTTCAAGTGAGTACCTTCTGAACCAATAGAATCACTCCCGACAAAATCGTCACGCTGCAAATCAGGACACCCTAGCGAAATTTCGTCGTTGTATCGCGTTATTTTCGCTCGCTCCCTTTCAGTCAGGATGAGGTGTTAGAATGTGTGCATCAAGTTCAATAGCAGCCTGCTCCTTACTAGCCACACGAGCTTGTAGCTCCGCCTGTAAGGCTGCAAATGCATGAAGCTTGGTCTCGAAAGCATCGAAACACTCATTAATGCAGCGCAGGATCGATTCGGACATCTCCTTACATATAGCATAAGCAGTGGTGTAGTGGTCCCTGGATAAGTTTGTTTGTTTGTTTATTTTCAGGACATTGCACATTAATGAACATATACATAGTGTACATACATGTAAATGTGCCAGATTTTAGCACAAATGCTAATTTCCATCTGGTGTCCAAATAGACAGGCTAGGTGGAGCAAAGAAATTAAAATCAAAGACAAGCATTACAAACAAGAACACTGTTAGTAACAAAAGAAATGGTACAAATACAAAAGCAATAAGCATGTTAATAGAAACAAAGAGACCCCAAAATAGGGTTATGTATTAGTGATGTGCGTGTGTGCGGGTTCAAACTAGTGGTGTGTACATGTTTGTTGAGCTCGAAGCCACGTTTTAATCTGGCTCTTGAAGGTGGCTAAAGAGGGACATTCCCTTATGTGCAGTGGTATTGAGTTCCATAATGCACTGCCTTTAAGAGATAGTGCATTATAGCTAAAAGCGGTTTTCCTAAAAGGAACCTCCACATCTTTGTTAGCCACTGCTCGGGTAACCCGTGTCTGACGATATTTTAAAAAATCCTGTAAACAGGGTGGCGCCAGGCCATGCAAAGTTTTATAAAATAAGCAGCTGTAAGAAAATTTACAGAAATTGTCAAAGCTCAGTAGATTGTACTTATCTAAAATGTTACAATGGTGGTAAGAAAGAGGTGTATACTCTCAATTTTGCCCCTTTTTTTAAGAAGAATGCACTGTTTTAGATAGTGACATGTAAAACTACTCTATTTAGTTTACCCAAAAATCTGTCAGTAGTATTTACTCACTATTACAAAACTATTATGACTTGATCAGGTGCAGTTTGTAGGTGTTACTGGTCACACAAGCAGCCAGCATGAATGTATAATATATTCAACATGAGGCAAACATGGTGTTTCAGGTAATTTTTCAGCATTTTAAATAATATATTATATTATTATTATTTAAATATTCAAATGAAATCCTTAAAATCTGAAGTTGACAATGCATCCTTGTTCATATTTCACCAAAAATCATTCCCTTCCAAACTTAAAAAACAGTCAGATAAACTCAAAAGTGCACTGTCGTAACATTGAAACAAACTATTTACTTTTCAATAGCTAAACACTATTCCAGCATACTTTGTTAGATATACAGTATATAAATATCACTACAAATATTGAATATCATTTTCTTGGATGAATGCTTTGTTTTGAACATGTTATTTTAAATAATTCAACAAAATTTGGATTTAAATTCGTCTTTTTGTTTGGCAGTCCACAGGTCTGGCCAGTCACTCTGGATGGAAAACAGAAACTTCAGAAAAACAACAAAAATGATGTATAGCTACATATCTCTCTTTTTCACACACTCACTCACTCACACTATTGTGATCACAATATTCATCAGCGGGGCATACGCGTCCCCCTCTTTACATTAACAATCTGGGCAAAGTGAGGTTACACTTCTATAAACTGGAGATGCATTTAACTGCCTTTGAATACTCTGACCTGGTGGTGGTAGACTGGCTGCTTGTGTCTGCCCACATTGACTTGCCTGGTTGGGAGCTGCCTGGGCTGCTGGTTTCATGGCTGGGTTCTGACTGGGCCTGATCTGGGTCTTACTTGTGGTTCTTTACAAAGAAGTCTGCAATATTTCCTGTTCTTTTCATTGTTATCTGTCCCTACGCAAAATAAGGCAGCCTGGTTAAACCTCAATATTGTGTAAATCTTAAACTATTTGACTCCATTCTTGTGCTTTAACTTACTTTAAAAATCAACTCCAAGCCTAGCTACTATAAGAAAATAAATAAATTTAATCATCTTCACTGACGTTTGGCTTATTCACCTCGCTTTCCTCACTATCATCTCCAGCGCGTTTTAATAAAAACCTGTCCAAGGAGGTTTGGTTAATCCTGCCTTTCAGAATGTTTCTGTTTCTGTGTCATTATATAGCAAAGCTGCACGACCAGTTGCATTTTTTTAGGGTGTTTCTTTTCAATGGACTTTGAAAGTTTGTCTAAACAACTACACAAATGTGAGCCCAAAACACGAGATGCTTCCTTGTGAACGATGCTGGCCGGATTCTCACCAAGCCAACTAGCGGCGGTGTTCCTGAAGCTTAAGAAGTAACTTAAATTTCTGCTCGCAAATTAAAGCAAAAAAATCAACGGAATAACGGCTCGTAACTCACAAAACTCGTATGTTGGGACACTTGTAACTCAAGGTACCACTTTTTAGTGCTACATAGCTTGATGCTAACGTGACGTTAGCCTTTCATAACTTTAGCCTACTCATACAGTGTAACAATTGGCAACAAAATCTCTTCTCTAAATGTGCAGTGTCTTTAAAAAACAATGACTCATTTGGAAATCACATTAAAAATTAACTCAAAATGATGTATTCCACGAAAGTAGGTTCACTCCGACAGTAGCTTCAACAGGACACTCTCTACCCCTGCCACATTTCAAAGACACCGCGTTTCTCATTCGCGTTGCACATCTTTCGACAAGACATGCCTGTCAATCAACTGGAGTGGCACTTGAGGTGTCCAATCAGATTCCAGAGGTGGCCTGCGCAGCTCCCGCCCCACTCTGCCTCTGATTATTTCATCAGTCTTCATGCCTAAAGTTAACCGGTGTAATCAGTGAAGGTACTGGCAGCGAGTACTGGCCGGATTTAGGGGGGATTTAGAAGTGGATGTACGCAATGCTGACTGACAAAATAAGTAGGTATACGCCGTATACCCGCATATACCTTGGACTACACCACTGAGCATAAGTCTTGTCTGGTGGTGTGTCCAGCTGGATGGGGGAGTCGTTGCCGGTCCCGATGTTAGCACTAGCATTAGCACTAGCTCTCGTTGCAGCGGTTTGTCCCTTCGTGATTTTGGGTCTGCTGGGAATGCTCGATTTCGGCATGTTGCGTTTTCAACTCAATAGAGTTCTTATGGAAGCATATATATTCACTTTCACAGCTTGGAGGCAGAAAGATGCGGTATTAAAATAGTTTTTCAAAGTAGCGGAGAGGAACAAATGCGAAACGCGTCTACATCCTACACATGCGCACTAGCACCCCCCATGTTGCACTTATTTTGAGAGTAGGTCTTCCCACTGATAACCAAAACCCAAAGAAGACTGGATTCACTGCTTCAGGCAACATAATGGGAGATCTATACCTAATGGGATCAAATATTGCACCACATGTCAGGGCATCTGCCTGTTAATCATATCTTTTCTACCTCACAGCATGTCATTTTATACCTATCATGTCTGATAAATTATTGATATTGAAGCTTACTTCATACAGACTTTGGTATAAACACCTACCCTGCTTTAGAAAGATGACAGGTCAAGTCACTTTTTGTAAATACATGGGTGAAGGGAGAATTATTAGTCAAATTTGGCAGGCGCCCCATGTACAAGAGGCTATAGTCTCGCTGCAGCTGGCCCCGGTTTGAGTCCCTCATCGGATGGCCCTGTGCTGCATGTCGTTCTCTCTGCCCCCTGCTTCCTGTCTCTCTAAACTGTCCTATCCATTAAAAGCATAAAAAGCCCCCCCCCCAATTTTTTTTTTTTCAAAAACCTGCTTATTTAGGATTGCTTTTTAATATCCAGTAGTATGATGACACTTTCATCTTATTTTATCTTATTCGATTTTGTTGTATTTTATTGCTTTTACTGTTCTTTTATTGTTTTTATTTTTTTTTACTTATTCTTCTCTTTATTTATTACCTGCTGTAAAACATTTTGGTACACCATAAGGATTGTCTGTAAAGGGCTGTATAAATAAATTACATTTATATTTACATTTACTACAATTTTAAAGGCAGTAGGTAGATGTAGGGAGATTTGAAATTAGAAACAATGGGCCTCATGCAACAACGCACAGATTTGTTCTTAAATCGTGCGTACGAGTGATTTAAGAGAATTTGCGCATTCACCAATCTTTTCGTATTTCACGTTTTCTTTCAGGTACGAACAGAATTTACGAGTGATCCAGACCTGTCGTAGGAGTTCCGTAAAATAGTCCGCTGTTATTCCAATCAAGTTTGCTTGACTAATGGATTGTATATTTAATTACTTTGAAGCAAACATAAATAAATATATACATTATACCCCGTAATGATGTCGACATTATTCTGATTGACTTGAATTGTGCACTAATGGAAGGTTAATTTGAATCTGTATATAACCAGGTCAATGGGAAGCGTAACCAGCGGCTGACTTCCTACTTTTGGATGCCTTAGCGCATGTGTGCTCCGAGACCGTGTAGACAGACAAATGGCTGACATCGCGATTTAGATTGCCAAGGACTGTCCTGCTGCAAATATGCAGCTTGCTAGAGCCACAACTCCAGAGAGAAACATGCCGATCAAGCCCAATTCCACCACACGTCCAGGTCCTCACCACCCTTGGATTTTTGGCCACTGGAACCTTTCAGAGGGAGATTGGAGACAGATCGGGTGTGTCCCAGTCCTCTGTGACTCGTGCGCTCCCCTTGGTCATCAAAGCTCTCATCAGTTTATCACCCATGGTACATCAAATTCCCATACACCGCTGTCCAACAAGTACAAATTAAGAGGGACTTTCATGCCTTGGCTGGACTGCCTAACATAATCGGAGCAATAGACTGCACACATATACGCATCAAAGCACCCGTGCTGTCGTGGAGCGCACTAGTGAGCTCAAGGCCAGGTGGGTGTGTCTCAATTACAGCGGAGGACAAACTGCACTATAACCCAGAGAAGGCATGCCAGATTTGCACAATATTGCCATGAACGAGGGTCTCCTAGTACCTGAACCAGCCCAGAAAAGACCAGAAGGTGTGGTGCCAGAAGACCCACCCCATCCAAGTGCCATCATGATGAGGCAACAACTGATTGCACGGGTTTAGTTGCAGTCATCGAGTGCCTGGCCATGGCGAGAGGTTTTTTTTTTTTGTAAGCCATTTTCATATCTCTCTTACGTCTCTTTTTCCTGAGACGGCTCAGGTCCTTCAATGTCTGCAGTGATATGATGTGCATGTTTTATCACACTATCATTGAGAGTGCACTGTTCTATGCTGCTGTCTGCTGGGGGAGTTGCACTACAGACAGAAACTGTAGGCGCCTGGACAAACTTGTGAAAAAGGCTGGTTCTGTTGTAGGCAGAAGGCTGGACCCTCTCGGTGCTGTGGTGGAGAAACGGATGAGAAGGAAATTGTATTCTCTTTTGGAGAATAATAAACATCCTCTCCACAGCATCCTGACAGGACAGAGGAGCAGCTGCAGTGAGAGGCTCATCTCTCTGCGCTGCAGGACTTAGAGGTTCAGAAGGTCCTTTGTTCTAGAGCCCTGCACTCCCGCGGGACCCAACGCAAAGCAGTGCGGGACGGGACACATTTTGAAAGCTCATTGCGGGCGGGAGGGTGAGTGCCCAGTGCGGGAGCGGGCGGGAGCGGTGATAAGCTGCAGTCCCGCTAACTAAAAACGTATTTAATATAAAAGCTATAAATTGTTAATTTATGTCTATCACATAGGCTATGCAGTAGGCCTACATTGTGCTGGATATTTTATTTGGTGGCCTATTAAAGACCTCATGACACCTGGAGACGACCTTTTTTTGTTTAGTCCGAAATAATTATTATTTTCGAGTTGAAATACATTATTGTGATAAATATGCCCGGTTCTCTGTTATTTTCTAAATTTGAACGCACGCCACTGAAATCCACAGGCCAGTGTCCCGCCAACGTTCCAATATAAAAATGACGTATGCTCCGGAACGCCTTCTGATTGCACCTGCTGCCACCCTTGACCTTGACCTAGGGTGACCAGACGTCCTCTTTTTCCCGGACATGTCCTACTTTTGAGACCTAAAAAAATGTCCGGGGGGAATTTCAAAATCGTCTGGGATTTTGTTCGACTGGCTCAAAAATAAATACACCTACATGTACAGTGCATTGTCAATAGAATTGCCACTCCGTTCCACTCCATTCCAGATTTCTCTGTAGCCTATCGCACATTAGTCACGCCCTTCTCCTCAAATCTAGTCTTTTGCACTGTGTCTAGTCATTTGCACTGTGTGAAGAAAGGGTGTGTTGCTTGTCAGTCTACCCCCGAGTGTGTAGCACGCACGTGTGTCCGCCGGTTCTACGGCAATGCCGAAACGAAAGTGCACATTTACGGAGGAGTTAAAGAAAAAATTCCCGTGCTTTCGCCAGGGTCGTGATCCGTATGAGGCAGAGTGCTTGACGTGTAAGGCAATACTCCTTCAAATTCTCTGTGCGGACAGGACAGTGTAGATATTGAAGTGGTGGTAGATTTTGAAAATTATCTGCTCAATGTCAAGGTCTAGTGTCTGCGCCAAGCGCCATGGTGAACACAATTGTTCAGGATATGAGCTGGACAGCCAACACCAATAAGAGCGGTGTTCTGCAGGACTTCTTTAAATTTGCAAAAACATTTTTTCCTTCCTCATTACGCCGGAGTCCTCTAAAATTTGTATTGCAATTATCTCCAGTAAATGCAATGCATTTAGAAAAGATTCCCTTCTTTTGCAGTGTGTCTTTTATGTACTGTGCAATGGTGTCAGCTGATTCATTTGGGGTGCTTTTGATGTCAATTAATTTGCTTTACCCCCCCCCCCCAAAAAAAAGTGTCCTCCTTTTCAGAAACCCAAATCTGGTCACCCTACCTTGACCTCGATAATTTCTAGTCACAGAAAGTCGGACTCGCAGTTGTAGCATCTATCTATTGTTCTAAATATTTTTGTTGAGAACATGCCCGAGCGGTGTGTTGTTGTTCTAACACCAGGGAGAAAGGTATAACACTTCATCGGTTTCCAAAAGACCCTGCTTTGTGCGAACTCTGGACGCAGCAAGTTTGTAGTACAAGAGCTGGTCCGAGAGGAACAGTATGGAAGCCAAGCTCGTCGTCAGTACTTTGCTCAGCGCATTTTGAAGAGGAGTGCTACAACTCGATCCCCACTCTGAAGGAGCAGCTTGGTATCAATGTTCGTCTGAAGAAGGTTTTGCTGCCCAATTCGGTTCCGAGCATATTTCCTTGAGGGACAAGCTCGAGGTTAGCCCAGGAGGCGAACGGCGACGTCAAGCGCAGCAGGTCTCATGCTCTCGAGAAAAGGCAGAGATTGGAGGTACGTACCTTCTTATTTTGGACTATATTTTAATAATGGAAGGGAAAGGAAATGCAAAGGAATGCGTGTTTGTCACTGTGTAAACAGCTTGCGGTGGTTCATAGTTGAAGTTGGCGCTAGCTCTGAACACTTCAGCTCAGCTGGCTACTAGTGCTAAGTGCTTCAGCTATTCAGCTAAGTTAAAGGGGAAGTTCGCCATTTTGCACATTAAGCCCTGTTTTTAGGTAGTCTGGGGTGAATTATAGATGTTCTGATCACAATTTGGACATTTGGTGCTGAACGGAGCATTTAGGTATCCACTGCTGCAGCCCACCCACCTTTGCATTGAGTCAATGACCACTCAAGCAAACAATCATAAAACGGCATTACACTTTCGTTTGCAGAGACATGAAACTCACCGTGTGGTCTGTGGTGGACAGCGATACGTTGGCTCGAAAATCACCGCGAAATACGCTTCCAGAGAAGTTATATTACCATTATTGTCCGTCTTCATTGATTTGTATTGTACACAAACAACGCACTATCGCCACCTAGTGGCTGGATGTCTTGCTGCTGCTATTCAACGGTGTCCGGAAAAATAGGTCCACCAAATGCTAAAACAACTGTTAGAAGGCACATTTCGCTGCGATTTTCGGGTCAATTTATCGAAATTGACCCGAAATTGACCCGAAATTGACCCGAACAAATGGCGAACTTCCCCTTTAAGCTCAGAGTGTTAGCAAAAAGTCAAGTCTCCTTCCTACATTTCTGTTCAGTGCACACCGTACAGTGTGCACAGCGCAATGCTATTTGTTTGAAATATGCAGCAGAAGGCAAAATAGTCTATTATGTAAAGCACTTTTTGCTGCTTTTTAGTATGAAAGGTGCTATATAAATAAAGTTTGATTTGATTTGCGTTCGTGACTAAAACGCAGCATAAGCCTACTGCATTCGAAGTTTGTCATCCAATTACAAGTTGGTACTTTACTGTTGTCAGAAACCCAAACAGAACATGCAATAGCAGCTGTAATGTAATGTCATGTTAATGTGAAACTTCTTTCTGTGTGCAAGAACAAACCGCAGCCATGTTTGTTTTAGGTTTGCGGTAGCGTTTTTTTCCTCCAACTCACGCTAAATCTTGTGATTTATTTATTTATGTTTCAGGTATTACAGGAATGCCAGTCTGAGTATGTTGCTGAAGAGGAAAGAGATGACTTTCCTGCTGACGGGGACCCATCTACTGATGTAAGTTTTGGTAAACCGTGCAGGTCAACTAAGTTACTGACTAAAGATTTAACCGTTACACCATTTACTCCATTGTACCTAATGAGATAGATGGACTGTCATTACTGAAAAACACTAAAAACCTAACAAGGACCCACCACAAACTCAATTCAACCAGTGCAGAATCAGCTGATTGTAAGACAAATACACTAGTCTACTTTTTACTCAGATAGGTTACCTGTGTTGGAAGGAAACTGTTTCTTTTTTTTTAACTTTAACTTTTACAAACACACATATGTATACACACATATTTATTTATTTACTTACTTATTTATTCAGGTGAATTCAACAGCAGATCAGCACAGTGACTTTTCCGTTCAAGTGTGTCTGAGGCCACCAACAAGGACGGTGGCTATGCAGTTCAAAGGAAGGGGACGGACTAAAGGTATTTTATCATTTATGTACATATTTTAGCCAAACAGATGTCCGGGAAAAACGGGTCTTTTCAGCAATGCATCTTGTGTACATACATCACTAATGACAATCATTTTCTACGTCAAACATCTATTTTCACATCTACACAATAATGTTGGAAAAACTATCTCTCTTAGGAAAAGACTATTTGACAATCTACACATTTACTAGTGCGAGCAACCTTCACAAAAAGTTGTGTGTATTGAATGAAGATTTCCTTCAAGCTGACACTGATTCCTATATACTAAACATTGTTTTTTCCCCAGGTGTGCAGGCTACAACATCAATGGTCACTGTTGGGACTCAGACTGAGGATGACTGCTCGTGTGTGTGGAGGACAGGGCCCATTTCCTTTTGGCCTGAACAAACATTGCCCAGTCAAATTCTCCTATTGAAACATATCAGGCTGTTCATGTATCTAAAAAGGGTTTTAGTTATACCCTTGGAGTCAAAACCTTCAAGCAGTACATTAGATTCACAATTTATTTATTCATCTACACATGTTTACTCAGGTGTCAAGAAGAAGCTGCAGAGCCTTGGTCAAACTAGAGGTTGCCAGGACCTCAAACCCTGGGTGGGAAGTATTATAAACCATCTGTACTGGTCCGTGGTCTCGACGCCTCCTGGCAATGGACAACTTGTGGTGGACAAATGGACATCAGTCATCGATCACATCCACAACAGGCACACCGGGTTCGAGGGACTGTTCTCTTCTTGTGCGCACGGAGTCCTGGAAGGCAGGGAACAGCGTAAACCGTGGCTGAGTTGTCGTTAGTATTGTCCTAATGTTTATTTTACGGAGATTGTAATCCCAGTATCATGTTGTATCATGTTGCATAATTTATTTCATGTATTTTGCACAATGTTCTTCAGATACGAAGGTGTCTATTGAAGTGGAGAAGATCATCCGGAAAAAGAGGCTGTGTGCAGATATACAATGCCTGTCCCCGCTATTCCATAGCGTGATTACCCACTTTGCGCCAAAGATGTGCCACTTTTCATACAAAGGGATGGAGAGCAGGTAATCATACAGAAATATTCCTTGAAACTTTCTTTTAGGACATTATTACATTATATTACATTACACTTGGTAGACGCTTTTATCCAAAGCGAGTTACAATCAAGGACAAAATCACAGCTTGCAACATTTGCAGTGCACAGGAAATGTTGGGCTCTTTTGGGTTGACTTGTTTATGTTTCGCTGTTAAGAATGGTAATCTTGTTCCTGATTATTCTGTTTGTGTTCTGTTCTTAGAGTGATCCTGGCTGCTTTGCATTTCAATGAGAATGCAAACAGGGAGCAGCGGAGTAGACACGATGGGGAGAAGATGTTCAACCTGTGGTATCCCAAGTATAAGAAGGGCGGCTACATTGTGAGGAAAGTCTTACAGGAGCCATCTTTTGGTAATCATAATAGAAAGTTGATTGCAGATATTTGTATTTTGAGATGTACATAGTCGTGTGTCATATCTATGGTTGGATTAATTTGAACCTTGTCCCATATTCCTCTGTAACAGGCTATGCTGAAGAGCTGATGCGGATGGTGGAGGCCATGTGTCGAGGTGAGGACTACAATGGTGATGACTTTGACATCCCAGACCCGTCCCCTGTTCCAGAGCCACTGAGTGCATCATGCGAAAAGCCGGATAAGAGGGCAGCAGTCAATGCACATATGACCCACTTTAGCATTACAAACACCTAAATGTACACATGTTTATGTCAATGTTTATGTTTATGAAAATACATATTTTACATTTATTTTGCTTCTTTTGTTTGAAATTGGAAAGAGAACCGGACTGAATGGAATAAACACAAACTTAATTTCATCTTTGCCGTGAGTGCTTTGATCTACTGTGTTGGGAACCACCTGCTCCATCCTCACCTTGGTGTTCTGAAAAGTGCCATTACAGGGTGTGTAGTATGCATTTTAGTCATTTCTGAGATGGAAAGACCTTGAGGTGATGTTTTGAATACCCTACCCACTTATTTTATGTCTGCGTTGCTACAGTTTTCCAGTGTGATGAAGTGGTCCGCACACTGGGTATAAGCTCCAGAAAATAAACTTTATTTCATATATGCATAAACGGCAACGTTTCGATCCACCAGTGGGATCTTCCTCAGGCAATGAGAGCAGTAGTCTGGGGTGACTTATATCACATGACCTACAGGTAGGCTACCTGGCAAAGCAGGTGAGCGCACCCTAAGGTGACAAGTGGCATAACAAGCGCCTAGACGCACTGGCATACTATTTAAAAGAAGACCAGTGATCACAGTCGGTCATCAAAGAAAGCAAAAAAACAAAAGGAACAATCAATCACAATAATCAGAACAATAATCGATAAAAGATATTTGGTATGGAAGACACATAACATACAAAATATTCACAATAGGGGCCTCGAGTCAAATTCCATATTGAGACCTTTGGGGGACAAAGTGTTTAACATATAAATATAGAATGCTTCCCTTCTAAGCAGAAGGTTATCAATGTCTCCTCCACGTCTGGGAGTGGAGACTTGTTCAATGCCAATGTATTTTAATGTTGACAGGTTATGTTTAAAAGTGTTAAAGTGCACAGCAACTGGATTTTTTTGGTCATTAGTGCGTATGCTACTTCTGTGCTCCGCAATGCGAGTTTTAATGCAGCGTGTAGTTTTGCCTATGTAGGCCAGGCCACAAGGGCACTTGATCATGTAAATAACGTTCTTGGTGTTGCATGAAATAACCCCTTTTATTTTGAGCACCTTCCCGGTGTGTGGATGGGTGTAGGTATTACACTTGTAGGTAAAATTGCATTGTGCACACTGTGCGCACCTGTAATTTCCTTGAGGGAGAGGTGAGAAAAAAGGTGGTGGTTTTTTGGGGGGTTGGTCAGCTCTTACGACCAAATTGGTTACATGCTGTCCGACATACCGACATTCCGACATTGACGTTCAATTGTCGGAATGGTGACTTTTTTTTAAGAAATTAAACGTCCCGTCATTCCGAATTTAATTTGTTCTTTTGTCGGAATGGCGGCATGATTTTTTCTTTTCAACATACATCCATTCCGACACGCGATTTCAGCACCACACGCGTGGACAGCTCGCCATGCAATAATAGGGCTGCACCAGCTACAAATGCCCGAGAGAGAGACATTCCAACACGCAAGTCAAGCAAGACTGATCGCACCCACTCAGAAATTTACTGATGATGAGGGCTGACGAGGGGCTCGTTGTGTAGCCAATATTTCATTTGGCAGTGTAAAACGGATGCTATTTGTTTTTGTGATAATTGCCTCAATTTATTTTACCTTAAACCACTGAGAATGCTGTCAAAGTGAAGTGGAGATCGCAAAGACAGCACAGCACCAGAAAACCAGCAAATGCAATGTTTAGCCTATGTTACCGTGGGAGTTAAGATGCAAAAAAAGATCAAATCTTGTGCAAGTTTTTCGATATTAGGCCTATACAAATCAAATGTAATTTAACGAAAAGCTTCATGACGTATTTCAATCATAAATGCACGTGGCTGCAAAAGGAATACCAAATTTAAATGTTGGTTTCAGTTTTCAATTGGGGTGCGCAGAGTTACAATCTTCATCGCGCATTCAAGGCTGTGACAACTGTCGGAAGACACGCAACCTGCTGTTGTTAAAAATATTGGTTGTGTGATTGACTGAGCGGTCTGTGCTCGTTTTTTATTTTTATTTAATTAATTAATTAATTAAATTAGATTGGAGATACTAATTAATACTGGGGGGGGCATTTTTTTTAACTGGGGGGGGCCATTTTTTTTCCCAGTCCGACCCTGACAGCTCCCAACAAGTCGGAATGGTGGTATCAAAGTGTCGGAATGGTGGTATCAAAGTGTCGGAATGGCGGGATGTCGCAGTGGCGTCATGTCTGAGTGACGGGATGTCGGAATGCCGGTTGCATACCGACCAAATTAGAGATGTTAGGTGAGCGCCTATAGGCGAAACGCGGAGGCTGTCTAAATGACACGTCTTGTAATGTAGGGTCGGAACACAGAATTGGCCAATGTTTACGCACAATATTCTCAAACTCTCTGCTGAGTGGAGAATATTGTGAGACACAGGTCAGTCTTTTGTCTGTTTTGACTTGTTTTTTCCTACTCAGGCATTCTTCTTGGCCCGTGTTTTCAAAACGATCAGACGCAGATTGGATCCAAGATTCAGCGTAATCTCTTTCTCTGAAGCGCTGAGTCATTTGTGCGCTCCGGAGTGCATAGTCTTGGTCAGTGCTTTATATGCGGCGCACTCTGTTGAACTGGCTCGTAGGTAGACTGCGTTTTAAGCTAGTTGGATGGTAGCTCTTTCCATGTAAGATTGTGTTTTTATCGGTGGGCTTTTTGTATAAATCAGTTTTTAAAACGTCACCATCTTTTGAGATTAAAACATCCAGGAAGCTTATTGCGTTATCATTAAAAGCACCCGTGAAACGGAGGTGTTCACTTTTGACGTTAAGATAATCTTGGAAGGCTGACAGTTCTGAGGATGTGCCCAACCACAAGACTAGAATGTCATCAATAAATCTTCGATACAGTAAGAGTTTGTGGAAAAAAGGGTTAACGTCAGGGTTGAGAACAAACATTTCTTCAAACAACCCAATAAATAAATTTGCATAGTTGGGTGCCATAGTGCTACCCATCGCCGTCCCTTTGACCTGTAAGAAAAAGTCATTTTTAAACATGAAAAAGTTTTTTGTTAAAACAATTTCAGTTAGTTCTTTTATGCAGTCAACAGTGGGGGTCATACTAGAATGTTTGTCCCTCAAAAAGAAATCGACCGCTTCTATACCCCCATCGTGCGGTATGTTGGTATAGAGGGATTCCACATCGAAGGTCGCAAGCATAGTGTCTTCAGTAGGTAACTGTACATCTTTTAATGCCCTGATATTATCCATAGAGTCTTTGACAAATGAAGGGAGAGTCATGACATGAGATCTTAAAAAAGAATCAATATAAGTGGATATCTTCTCAGTGAGAGATCCAATTCCAGAAATAATCGGCCTCCCTGGAGGTTTTTCAATGTTCTTATGGATCTTGGGCAGCATGTAAATGACCGGAGTGATAGGATGGTCAACTTTCACGAAGTCCAATTCATGTTTGTTTATTTCTCCACTTACAAAGAGACACTGGAGAAAGTCTCTATAGAGGCATTCCTATTTCGAGGTGGAATGAAAGTGGATTTACCTCTGAACTTGGTGGGGGGTGTGTTTTGGACGTTGTCAGTTCCTGCGTCACAGGTGCTTGGCGAGCTCTCAGCGCTCTCCGTGAGCAAGCAGGCTGTAGTCGGGGTGTTACTGAAGCATTCCTTCAGACGCCTATAGATGCTCACCTAACATCTCTAATTTGGTCGTAAGAGCTGACCAACCCCCCAAAAAACCACCACCTTTTTTCTCACCTCTCCCTCAAGGAAATTACAGGTGCGCACAGTGTGCACAATGCAATTTTACCTACAAGTGTAATACCTACACCCATCCACACACCGGGAAGGTGCTCAAAATAAAAGGGGTTATTTCATGCAACACCAAGAACGTTATTTACATGATCAAGTGCCCTTGTGGCCTCGCCTACATAGGCAAAACTACACGCTGCATTAAAACTCGCATTGCGGAGCACAGAAGTAGCATACGCACTAATGACCAAAAAAATCCAGTTGCTGTGCACTTTAACACTTTTAAACATAACCTGTCAACATTAAAGTACATTGGCATTGAACAAGTCTCCACTCCCAGACGTGGAGGAGACATTGATAACCTTCTGCTTAGAAGGGAAGCATTCTATATTTATATGTTAAACACTTTGTCCCCCAAAGGTCTCAATATGGAATTTGACTCGAGGCCCCTATTGTGAATATTTTGTATGTTATGTGTCTTCCATACCAAATATCTTTTATCGATTATTGTTCTGATTATTGTGATTGATTGTTCCTTTTGTTTTTTTGCTTTCTTTGATGACCGACTGTGATCACTGGTCTTCTTTTAAATAGTATGCCAGCGCGTCTAGGCGCTTGTTATGCCACTTGTCACCTTAGGGTGCGCTCACCTGCTTTGCCAGGTAGCCTACCTGTAGGTCATGTGATATAAGTCACCCCAGACTACTGCTCTCATTGCCTGAGGAAGATCCCACTGGTGGATCGAAACGTTGCCGTTTATGCATATATGAAATAAAGTTTATTTTCTGGAGCTTATACCCAGTGTGCGGACCACTTCATCACACTGTTTGACACTTTTGTCCGGCACCTGGATAATTGCTTTGTGGATGTACGCACCCCAACCTCCCTTTGCTACAGTTTTCTCCCGTATCCATGTGGGCTCGTATTGCATTGTCCCTGAAGTACAGCACAACATCTTAGACACCGTACAATAAAAAATATCAGCTACTCCTCCATGGTGAAGGTGTAAATTGATTTGCTAGGCCTATTTGTTGTAAGCTGTTGTAAGTTGTAAAATGAAGACAAATTCATGTGAAGCCAGAGGTATCATGTATTGACATTCATTTTCATGTATTTACAAACACTTCAACTAAAAAAACAAAATTAACAAGTTAACAGCATACATGTGCTGCATCACGGGCTGTTGGTGTCCTGGAACCCCCTGTAATCAATGGAGGGAAAAGTTCTCCAGATACAGCACACCACACAGGAAGGTATGGGGACCCTGACATGTCTTCCCAGGTACTCGTAGCACCATCGCACAAAATGTCTGTATCCAGTGTACCTCTTCCACCTAAAAGTTGAAAGAAAATCAGAGAAGAAAAAAAAAAAAATACGGGCGTTTTAGATGTAGGCCTACTGTAGCCTACATGACAGTTTGTTTTACACAGAAATTTACATCATTGATAATATCAAATCATACAATTCCTACTAGTCCATACAAATGATTTTACAACAGGATTTACAATAGGATTGTATACTCACTCGTTTCCCTCTACGTCCCCGTATTCTTGCCGATAGTGGAAATATGCGGTGCGCAGGACGTGCTCATTCAGACAAAGTGTAGCAGCAGATGTCTGCTCCCTCCTCCTCTCTCCTCTCACACACTCTAGACTGTTCGCGGCAGCACACCGACTCATCTATCCCTGGCATTGGCTCACACCTCCCACAAGAACACCTAAAATATAACAGATAAAGGCAAGGGGCTTGAAATAATCTTACAATTGTCACAGAACTTTACAAAGTGTCAATGTCGTGGGTTGATTCGCGTGAAAAGCCGAAGTAGAACTAGCCTAATCGCGGAAGGATGGCCACTGGTCAGGAGCTAGGCTATAGCATATGACGCAGGGCAAACTGCTATAGTAGGCCTAATTGGTATTTTCAGCGCTCTCAAAAAAATAACATAACTAAATAAAGATGAAGACTATGACAAGCACCGGGAAACAACAATGGCCCTTTGCAATCTGTAGGCTAGTAATGGTGACTATTTGGCTACTTCTGGGAGGTGAGGCAGACTGCACACACACATGCTCGCTGGTACAAACGCTGGGTGTGGATATTATAAAGTACAATATCTTACGGCGTGCTCATTGTCAGAAAAGTGAACAAGAAGGAAGTTACCATTCCACGTGCTGTAGCCTGCCCAAAATCCATAGGTATCCGACCGTCTGCCACAGTAGCACCACCAACAGCGCCTTCCGCCTCGCCATCCGAACTTTCCGTGGAACCGTGTGGCTCCAACTCATCCAGGTATGGCTATAGATATAGGGCATAACGCCCCTCACATTGTCCTCCAGCATTGGGTCGGACTCTGCCACTTCAAAAAATGTGTCAGGATCCGAGGATGAATCGGAGGAGTTATCAGAATCCATGTTGTAGCTATGACAGGTGTGAGGATAGTCGTGAGTGACAAAGGAGACGTTCCGGAGTGCACGTCATAGGTCACGTGACGGACTAATAGGAAGCTCGCCAGCAGATCGCAAAAATCGCACTTTTAAAAGGCCGTACAAACTCAATTTCTCTATCATAATGATTAAAACCAACTTCAAGTGACTATTTTGTATATGTACTTTCAATGTGTTTATGTATATTACAGTATTTTCCACGTGTCATGAGGTCTTTAATAAAAAAAATTAAATGTCTACATTTGCGGATGTGTCTAATCTCGCATAGGTTTCCGATTCCGTTCTGCTCTTCCGTGTTAAGACTCTTCCGTTCTGCTTTCCGATCATGGCAGAAGAGCAGAGCTTCTCAATTTCTAGTGAAGCACCCAATGCTTCTGAAGTAAGTGCTGGTTTAAAGAGAGGTACATTCACCTTCAAAAAGTCAAAAGTCCTAAAATCAAATATTTGGAAGTCATTCTCGCTCGTGTACGACGGAGAGGGAAATCAGCTGCCCTTTGCTTCTTGTGATAAGTGCCAAAAGGTTCTGACATACAACGGCCACAAATCAGGTACATCAGGCCTGAATCGTCATGTCTGTACTGTCTTAAAAGGACAACAACTGTTGGAATTCAGAGGGAACAAAGCCAAAGTGACAGAGGCGTTGAAGGAAAAGACCGTGGAGAAATGCGTTGATTTCGTTGCTGCGGACCTGCGTATGACAGCATCGCTGGTTAGTTGACACAGCAGCCACAATAGGCAAATTCGATGTGCGAGATATCCTGCCCCATCCAACAACTGTGTCACGCCATGTAGATGAAAGGGCACTTAAATTTAGAAGAGCTGTAGTCGATGACATTAATGAGACAATTGGGAAATACGGGTGTGCTGTGACAACGGATGTCTGGACTGAAACATATCGAAAAACCTCTTTCCTCTCAGCCACCCTGCATTACATCAATTCAGATTACAAATTACAGTCCAGATTGCTATTTTCTGCCCCATTTGATGTGGGAACCTCTTAGACAGGAGAAAATATCCGCGCTTTATTATTTCAGAATTTAAGAGCCTTCGGAATCGACTGTTCAGTTTTGGGGAAAAAGATTGTGTTTGTGACAGACAGAGGTGCGAATATGGTAGCCTCCTTACGCAGATTCAAAAGGCTAAACTGCAGGTGCCCATGTACTGAATTCAGTTCTCTCGCATGCCCTGTCTCCTACTGTGATGAGCGAAGTCCCTGAGGCAGGTCAGCTGATCAGCGACGCGAAGAAGCTGGTCAGTTATTTTAAACATTCAGGCCTGAAAGTCAAGCTGACGAAGTCTCTCAAACAGTCAGTGGAGACGAGATGGAATTCGACTGTGGATATGCTGGATTCTATCTCACAGCAGTATGACGAGGTCACAGCAGTTCTACTTGAAAATAACCAATATGACTAAATAAGTTGCATCGATAAACAAATCCTTGCATCCCTGGTGAGCTTTCTCAAACCCTTCAAAGACGCGACGAATGACCTGGAATCTGACAATACGTCATTAAGTGCTGCGCTTGTTCTGCCATGGTCCGTGAAGTTACGGGAGCACTGTGTGGCCAAGGCTGACCCCCTACTCTGTGCCATCGCATCTGCGTGTGCGCAACGCCTAGACGCACTGCTGTCACCAAGTCACCTTGTCCCAAACGGTATTGACATGCTCTATAAAGTAGCGACTTTCCTTACTCCAAAGCTGCGTCATCTTAGGATGATCGATGCAAATGAAAGAAAATATGTGATGGAAGCTGTAAAAGAGATGAGCGAGGAGTTGGGGTTTGATGTCCAAACTGATGAAAGCGCGGAGCCTCCACCTAAAAAGGTCACTTTTCGTGACTTCGAGGAATGGGAGGATGTCGGTGCCACGGGTGCTGAATCGAAGTCTTTAGACTCCGAGATTGACGACTATCTCAGAGTCAAACTCATTGGATTCGAATCACACCAATCCAAAGATATCCTGCTGTGGTGGAAAAAGCACTGCTACGACTTCCCCACACTTGCCAAACTGGCACGACATGTACTGGCCATTCCAGGTTCCAGCGCACCATCCGAGCGTGCGTTCAGCATTTGTGGTCGCATACTGGAGGAAAGGCGCAGTATGTTGAAGCCCTCGACAGTGAACAATTTACTGTTTCTCCATGGCTGTTCAAAGAACCCAATTACCTAAGCAATAGGCCTAATTGTTTGTTGTTTCGTTTGCCTACGTTTGATTAAGCCCACAGTTATTTCAATTAGACATGCAAGCTGCCGACGTTTTAGTTTCTCGTTTTTCTTATTTATATTCAAATTATATATATATATATATATATAATTATATATTGAGTTTAACACTTGCACGGAGGCTCAAGCCCAAATAGTTTAGAAATGTGCAGCCATGTACAGTATCCTGTCGATTTTTGTTGTTGTTGTTTTTGGCGATGCATCCGTCAACGCCATTCAGGACTATGTTTTGTTATAACAGTTTATATTTACAAATGCTGGGTTAGCCAAATGTTTTGTATGGCTGAACAATACAAAATTTCCACTTAGAATTACGTGCTGTCTGTCTGTCTTCCCTTCCTCCTATTACTACTACTACTACTATTATTAGGCTATTATTATTATTAGAGAAACTGGCGAATGCATAAGCCAAGACTTTGATCTCCTGCTGCTGAAAACAACTGAGAAGAAATAAAGCCTAACTTAAAGAAGTTCAAAAGCGCGATCCATCTCTCCTTTTATTCAGGAGATGCGCATTGCACAACGACGAGGGACAGGGCATGGTTAACCTACTTAAATTATAATTGGATTACATGTTACATTTTCAACATTCTGGGTTTAGAAAAGGTAGGGTAATTAATAACACATATTGTTTTCATTCCACTTGTTTGCATTTAAATCAATGTAACGTCAGCTGTAGGCTTAGATATTTATGCTCAAATCCACTCAAAGTAGGGGGCGGGGCTCCATCATGCTGTGTTTAAAATCATATTAACTAAAAATATATACTTTCACTTCCAAGAATGGAAATGTGAGGAGTGGCATATAACATATGTACAATGTATTATTCTTAATATTCACGGTAGATTTTGGTAGGTTTGTTGGGTAGGCTTATTGCTGTAAAGCCTCAGCTGCTTGTGCCATCTAATGGCTCCTGCCCTATGTGCCCCACGTGACGGACAGTGGTGTGCGCAGCTAAGATCATGTTTCTTTCCTCAAGCCAATGACAAGAACTTCCGTGAGAAGTAACGCGAACGTAACGAATTGCGGGCGGGAGCGGGACAAAATATGACAGGTGCGGGCGGGAGCGGGACTAAAAATCCTATCTTTTTGCGGGAGCGGGCAGGAGCGGGAGTGCACAATGCGGGAGCGGGCGGGCGCGAGACTGTAAATTCTGTCCCGCGCAGGCCTCTACTTTGTTCCCACAGTCATAAGGCTTTATAACAGTGACTGCTGAGTTCTTCTCAAATTGATTGATTGATTTTTATTTATTTGTTTATTTTGTCATTTAGTCATTTATTATTATTTAGTTAGTAGTAGTATTATTATTGTTTTTTTATTGTTGTTAATTCATTCATTGTAAATATTTTAAAAAAATGTTGAGCTACTTGATGAATTTGAATTTCCCCTATTGGGGGATAAATAAAGTATTTTTCTATTCTATTTCTATTCTATTCTATTCTATTCTATGTACACAATGTGTACACGCTGCATCTCCAAGCAGAGATTTAAATATATACACGCCAATATCTCTGTGATGGGCTGGCAACCTGTCCAGGGTGTACACACCCCACCTCTCGCCCAATGACCGCTGGGATAGGCTCCAGTCCCCTTTGCAACCCGACCGACGGATTAAGCGGGTATAGTAAATGGATTGATGGATGGAGCCAATATCTACAGAATTCCACTCTGAGAGAAAAAAAGACAGCATTTGCTGTCTTTTCTTTGCTGGCTAAATGTGCAAGTTTCCTGAGTCGTTTCAGAATACACTGCATACGTTATGATTTATGTCTGAGACGACTGAGAAATTCACAAAACTTCACATTAGAACACCAGCAGTATGACGTTCGTTATTCCTAGAGGATGAATCTGGATGACTATTTTATATCGTCATATATTTCCTCACTACCATGAAGTAAATGCCTGTGAATGGATTTTTTAAAAAGGCATGTACTGTACGTAAGTTGACTGTAACTGTTGCTACCGTTTTAGTGTTGCTAAAAGGATTAGTCCCCAAATCTGTCAACCCCAGAGTTGGCAACAATGTAACCTAACAGCCTTTTTGCGCATGATCATGCTTTGACTCAGTGTGTGAAAAAGGAGGGGCTGATGCTGTGTGTGTGGGAGTGGGTGAAGAGGCTGAATTGATTTGCTACATATCGCTTTATAGTGAAATAAGATTTTATCATTTCAAATCGAAAAAATACAAAATAAATATGCTAAAAAAGGTTGACAGAGTTAGTAAAAAGCACTGGAACCAGTCAGTGGCATTTGTTAACTGTCATGTCACCTGAAACAACTTCGACAGCTGGCCATTACCAATTTGTCCAAACTTTTATGCAGAATAATCCCGAAGTTCTTCCAGACTTTACAAGTATTATTGGACCAAATGGTTCAGATTTGATGATGGAAAGAGTCTTTATCACATGATAAATCTAAAAGCAACACTTCTTAGCACTGTTAGGGCTTGTATACATCAAACTGAAGTGATAAACCAGCCACAACATAAGGCCCCTTGCTGGATCTCCTTGCCTTGCCAGTTTCTGAATAAACAAACAAACTAGCATTTAAACACACCAAAAAGATGAATTCCAATGGACATACAATTTGTACCTGCGCAAGAAGACACGTGCAGAAGAGGGTCAATGCAGAAGAGGGTGGTAGTATGTATATTATACAAGAAAGGAAAAGGGAAGATCACATACATTTGATAAAAATTAAAACATAGCAATGTGTACTTTGTATTTTTTGGTAATGTCAAAGAGAGCTGAGGGGTATTCCACGAAGCTGGCTTAGCGGAAAGCCTGGCTTTTCTCGCTAGTTCTGGCTAATCTTAGAGAGAGTTCCGTTCCGCGAACGTGGCTTATTTGAATGCCTGCTGAGTAACCATGATAACTTGTGCCGCTGAACTAGCCTGCTCCTGGGCAGGCTAAAGTTGAAGCTTAGCTTAGCTGCGTCTCAAAGAATGTCTGACCGGCTGAAACAGACTCCCGAAAGAAATGTTCACCAAGAATTCTGCACTCCCGCAACTCATGTCTTTTATAAAAAACGAAACAAAAACTGTGGTTATCATATCACCACTTTCACTGTCTCGAAAAATCAATCAGTCGGTGCCAGTGCAACTAAAGAAACGCAACTATACACACGTATTGAACATGAAATTAAATGAGAGAGAACATGGTATTCATTAAAACTAAGCAATACCTAAGAAACATCCGATCTACACACACATTGGACCAGACTCAGAAAAATAGGGGACAGGTAATAATGTTAATAATACAAATTATTGAAAGCTCCTTTCAAAACAGTCAAGGACACTGTACAAACAAGATACTAGATAAAACACAGGAATTAAAACATCATACCATATTAACAATACACAGAACGGAGCAATCAATGGAGGTAAGCACACTTGAACGGATGGGTTTTGAGTTAACAGAGGGAGAGTGTCAGAATTGCGAATGTGTGTGTGTGTACAGAAGAATTTTGACCTCTGTCCTTTCAGGCTGCTGCTCCACATTTACAGTAGTAGTAGTAGTAGTAGTAAAAAAAAAAAGTATTTGCATTAAGTTCATCATCTCCCTCGGGCTTCCCCAATGTTATCGGTGCACTAGACTGTACCCATGTATGCATCCATGCCCTTGCTGGACCAGTGGAGGCTGACTACGTAAAGCAAAAATTTTTCCATATCCTAAATGTACAGGTACACTTGGGGATAATTGTCCATACACTCTGAACTGGATTTCTCATTTTGAAAAATACCACATCAACCCCTTTGAGTAATGCTGAGCAATGTTACATTTATGCCCTGTGAAACCAAGTACCTCATCATTGACTCCTATCCTCCGTGCATACAGATGATCTGTGATGGAGGTCATTTCATCTCCAACATTGAGGCTAAATGGCCGGGATCAGTTCATGTTTCTAGGATTTTCCGAGCATCCTCAGGTTTGCACAAGTCGCAAGAATTTTACTTACCCAAAGGAGTGTACTTTTAAAGTAAGGTGTATATAGCATAGGCATAATTTTGGTAATCTAATGAGAGGTCAGGTGTAGAGGTCATCTTAAGGAATTTAAAGTGCTCGTCATACTTTATTATAGATAGCCATAAAAGGCACATATTGCATCAAATTGCCTAAAGTCTTAACACATGTATATACAGTGAACCCTCGTTTTTAGCGGGGGTTACGTTCCAAAAAGAGCCTGTGATAGGCGAAATCCGTGAAGTAGTAACCTTTATTTTTTTTACAATTATTATACAATGAAATACTCCGTAATACATTGAAACCAAAGAACAAAACCTTTTTACAGGCCCAATCATTTGTTTAACAAATAAAAGTACTGTATAAACGTTTTTTTTTACAAATAACTACTGTACTGTAAAATAATCATTTTAATCATCAATACGAACTAAAGGCTTCAAATTGCGGAGATCAGAGCCGCCCCACCGCGACCCGAGTCATTGGATTAGAACGGGAGAAAATGAAAAATGAAATGAAAAAAAAATACAAAGTACAGTAGGACAAATAGTGACTCACATGTATTTCACTGCTCTTCTGACTGAGCCGCTGCATCCTGACTCCGCTCTGTAGCGTTTTTTTCTTCTAAAGCCCGCGGTGCAGGTGTGATTTTCGAGAGAAGAACATAGTTATCGGTAGTTGTTGTCGCTCTTTTTTCTACTGGGCAAAAAGATTCTTATATACCGACATGCCACCATCGATTATGTTTGAGAACTGTAATGAACGTGTACGTGTACATATTAAACCGCAACGTTATTGACACACAGGTAGACAAGAAGTGGAGAGACTGTTTAGCCAATCAGAATGCAGAACACAATGCACGATGCAATTCCGTGAAGCAGCGAGACCGTGAAAGGTGAACCGCGTTATAGCGAGGGTTCACTGTACATTCAACATTTCTCTTATTCTGCAGGCGAGTTCAATGGTGTCCTCCTTGGGGACAGAGGCTATGCATGCTGGCCGTACCTCCTCATGCCCATATCCTGATCCAGGAACAAGGGCATGCACATGCACATGCATGCACATGCTACAACAAGGGCACAGATAGAAATGACCTTTGGCCAAATTTAATACAGGTTCATTGCTTAAAGTTCTCAGGCACCATGTCTGACTTCTGACAGAGCCATCTTAAATTTGATAGTATACTTCATATTTTATACATTTTGTCTTGTGGACAACTTTTCAGGCTGAAGTCTTTTCTTCCTTGACTCCCTGCAGGTTCTAGTGCCTGAAAGGACTCAGTTTCTCCTGACACAGTGAGGGACCTATACAGGGACACATATTTCCATTGAACCTTATTAGCCGCTTTCGGACAGACCGTTCTAAGAAAGTAGTTATCAGAACTACCCTCCTCGAATTTCGTTCTGATAACTATCCTTCCCCAGCGGAACTGTTTCAGTCTGCATTCGCACATGAGTCGGGACCTGATAGGGACCGATGCGCCGCGCGCAGCCGTCTGCTTCAGTGACGTGTTAGCCGTTAGCCGTTAGCCGTTTAGCGCTACATTCAAACACAAAACAAAACAGTAAAAGTAAGGAGAGTAGAAAAAACACCACCAAGAAGCTAATATGGAGAGCGGGGAGGCCACCGTGTTTATGGTCTGCATGATGGTGATATTAATCATGGACAATCACATCAGGCGTCTAATATCGAGGCTGGAAAAGCTCACAGAGAGAGTCAGGAGACGATACTTTTTCATTTCATGAAGGAAGAAAGGAGAGCAGAGCGCTGCAGACAAATGAGACCAGTGTAAGTTTAACTTATTAAACACCCGCCGGTTGTGTCTGTGTCTATGAGGAAACATTTCAGCCGTGATAGCATGACATGGGGCGTAGCTACCGACCACCACACACCTCCGTTAGATTCGTTCTATAAGAACTATGAAAAGAACCGACCTCGGAAAAGGAGCTAAATAGTTATAGGAACTAAGGGAGAAAGCCCCGAGTTCCTGTATGTCCGAACACGGGAGAAAACGGCCCCGCGGATTAAAAGGTTATTAGAACTGCCAAAGGTTCCTACAGTCCGAAAGCGGCTATTGTTGTGACCTTTGAGTTAGAACTTCTTTTCATAATTTAGCATTGACACAGTAGCAGTTTAAGTCAGAGCAAGTGTATTTTCAGTTTCTTGTATTCTATATCTAGTTTGGTGCTCTCTTTATTGGACAAACACATTTCTTCAAAGGCTACTTACCACTCTGAAATATGTTTCTGTACTTTACTTTCACCTTCTGCCAGGTACGCTTTTGGCTGTTAAGATTGCTCCTGTTGAGATGTAACAGTGAAAAAATAATATGTGGGTCACACACTCACGATAATATAGTCACAAAGTATGATGATGCGTATCAATTATTGGGTTATTAATAAAGTGAGCAGGGTCAGTATATTTGTGCTGTAAATCTCATACAGAGACAATTAAGCATGCTTTATGTAAACAAATTATAACACAAAGAGTAGAGCATAAATACATGAGGACAGTAAAATAAATGTGCAACAATTGACAATGGTATGAAACTTTCATAACTTACGCATTTAGTCTGTCGGCAGTTGTTTGCCATGCCGTTTCCCTCGCTTTATTGAGCACAGCTGTATTACCATTTCTGGTGATGACACTTTTAAAATCCTCATACAGGTCCATAAGCATTATTTGTTCAGCTGCCAAAAAATAACAGCTCTTGTCTTGCTCTCCTTTTTTCAGGGTTGCCAACTTTTCCAAAAACCTTGGAGTGAGATTTCAGCGGGTCGGTTCGCAACACGCATCTCAGAAGTTGTTCCACAGTACAGATATATATATATCTGTGTAGATATGATGTAGATACATGTATACATTTTATGAATATGCAATAGTGCAGAGTGTGGGGCCTTCCTCTAAAAAAATTTGTATTTCTTAAATGCAATTTCTTCCATTCTAGTCGATTTTAGGGTGACTAGTTAGACATGGCAAATCCTAAATCCACATCTCATTCATAGCCTACATCCTCAGCTGCCCTTCAAAAGACAATGTTGTTTTACAGAGAGAAACTAGTCTAGGCTGGTTCAACAAATTTCAAGGCAAAGTTGAGATGGTATATGTAGATTTTTAATGGAGTTTCATGCCATAGTCATAGATCAATTCAGAATTTAGCAGAAAATGTACAAAATGAAAATGTACACAGTCCCTCTTAAAAATAACTTAATATATACAATAAAATATATAACAAATATCAATATATAAGCTCAAATCAGAAATCAAAATGTTAATATAAACATTAACATTCTGTAACAATTGTGACCATCAAAAAATAACCATTCATCAGGGTTGCTGATCCATTTTTTTGTTTGCCTTTTCTTGGTCTCTTTTTTTTTTTTGCCTTTAATGTCCATATCCAAAGTGTCTCTCTTCAATTTCCAACTCATACAGTACAGTCCCCTCCAAAAGGCTACCAGGCACACACACACCACCAGACAGACAGACACACACACACACACCACCAGGCACAAAAAAACTCAGAAGATATCAGTGTGTGCATATCTAATCATCACATCGTAAAGAACTGTTATAGCGGGTTGTGGCAGACTTTGCGTCTTTCACTATCTGAGCCGGGAGCTCATACTTGTAGCACGGCTCTAGGTCGTTCATTTTTATGCACATAATGGAAGAGAGGGTACTATCGAGTGAAAGCCTATTTCTTGTGTTACCTTACTGATTTCGCGGCTTCTCAGTGAAGTGGCAAATAATGTCCTTCCCCTCAAACTGAACTGGCCGCGCTCACTTGAATCGAATAACACTACATTGCTGTAGTGAGATAGCGCTGCGTTATCAATCAGATTTTGCCTCGGCAGACCGACGTCACGACAAGCCGTTTCCAGCGAATCAACAATCAGAGAGGGATTAGACACTCTGCTGTGGTCCAATCATGAGTTTAAGCATCAATCAGCGTCGCTGAGATGCAGCTAAACTGGCTTCGTGGAACAACTCGAGGCTTAATTGGGAGATGGTGTCAGTTCAAGCAAGGCTTTCCCTCTACAGCCTGGCTTTCTTTAGCTACTTTCGTGGAATACCCCTCTGGTCTTCTTTGAGTGTTGATCATAAGTTGGTGTTCAGTTTCCTCACTCCACGTGTCTACTTTGTTGTGAAATGTTTGGAGTTACTTGTTTGGAGAAATGAACATGACAGCTATTTGATTTCTGTGGTCACTGCCAAATAACATCTATGCTGAACAGCCGGTCAGAGTGAGCCCTCTCACCAACAGACCTGAGACTGTCTCATCCGTCCTTAGATCAGTTGCCCTAAAATCTCAATTCACGGAAGTCCTGGAGAGACAGGTATTGGATCAGTGAAGTTGGCAAGTATGAACCTTTCAGAACCCTGTAAATGGTTGCTTCTGCCTAGTGAGCCAACTCTTATCTGGACAAAGCATGCAACACTGTGAAGATCATCTTCTTTCATTTCTTCAGCGCTTTAAACCCATGTCAGCCCACACTGTTGTGTAAAAAAAATTCAGAAAATAGCGTGGATCCCTCCACAATCACCAGAAATACAAAGATGAATGTTGCAGAGGATGTTGACCATAATGGACAAAATGCATAATGACGTGATCAAAAAACAGAGTGTGTTCAGTTAGAGCCTTCTTGAGTTTTGCATGAGGTAATTCTAGCCCACAGCAATAGTCATACACAGTGACTGTTTTTAATGACTAATGGCCATTATTTGTTTATTTATGTGTACTCAGACAATATAATCTTCGTTTAGGGATGAGTAAAGAATCATCCATTCAATTCTTGGATACTTGGTGGAAATGCAGCCTAGATGAACATCAAACCTGCTTAGGTTCAACATGTTAGCATTACGACAGCAACCTAAACTGGCATGTTTGCATTTTCTTAATCACAGAATCTTGGATCAATTGCAGCCTCACAGAATGGGTACAAAGGCTGTTATATAAATACCTAAAATATATATCCACTGTATTTTTCTTCGGTAGTGAATCTTTCTGCATAAAATATTTGCCGTTTCACCGTCCGATTTCCCTGCATGGATCAATACTGTCACAATGGTGGGTGTGAGGCGTGGAAAGGGACACGGATGCGGACATTCAAAATGTAAACTTGGTTTATTAATTCAAAACAAGGTCAAAACAAATCGCGGCTGAGCCGGATGACAAAACTGTTACCTGTTACCTATCCACTTCGTGCCTTGTGGCACATAAGGCCTTCACAGAGCACTTCCACTTCTCCCGGTCAGCTGCTGCAGTCCTCGCTTCAGCCCATGATGTCCATCCTAGCTCTTTTCTTTCTTTCTCCACAGTACGTCTCCAGGTGGTCTTTGGTCTTCCTTTTCTTCTTTTCCCTTCTGGTGCCCAGGTCATTGCTATATTGCAGTCGTTGTTGTGGTCCTGCCGTAATATGTGTCCAATCATTTTCCATCTACGTAGCTTCACTTCTTCACTCAATGCCTTCATCTCAGCTCTTTCTAGCAGGTCTTCAGTTCTGACGTGGTCTTGCCAATGTATACGGAGTATTCTGCGTAGGCATCTATTATGGAACACATCTACTGCTTTGTTATCTCCTTTGTTCATTTTCCATGTTTCACATCCGTATAGCAAGACTGGCACTACTAGCGTCTTGAAAAGTCTTAGTTTTGTTCTCCTTGTGATGCTGTTGGCGCTTCAGATCTTCTTGAGTCTGATGAAAGCACCTCTTGCTTTTGATAGTCGGTTCTTCAGGTCTTTCATTCCACCTCCCTCTTTACAAACTGTGGCTCCCAAGTATGTGAACTGCTCCACCTCTTCAATGTCTTTTCCATTGATCTGGATTCTTTCCTGGTTGCTTGCGTTAATCCTCATTGTTTTTGTTTTTTGTGTGTTAATCTTAAGACCTACTCGCCTGGCCTCTTCATCCAACCGTGTTGTTTTATTCTGAATTTGTTGTTTTGTAGAGGATAGTAATGCTATGTCATCTGCGAAGTCCAAGTCGTCCAGTTTTGATGTTAGCTTCCATCTAATTCCATTTTCTCCCCGTCTAACTGTTCTTCTCATGATCCAATCTATCACAATCAAGAATAAGAATCCTGACATATTGCAGCCTTGTTTGACACCGGTTTTAATGTCAAACCATTCACAAATTTCTCCCTGGTCTTCAACTGCACACTGGAAGTCTTCATAGAATGTTCTCACCATTCTCACAATCTTGTCTGGGATTCCATACTTTTCCATGATTATCCAAAGGCTCTTGTGATGGACAGAGTCAAAAGCCTTCTCGAAGTCTACAAAATTCATATACAGTGTTGCTTGCCACTCATTAACCTGTTCTATGATGTTCCGTAGTACGAAGACTTGCTCTGTTGTTCCCCTTCCTGTTCTGTAACCTGCTTGTTCTTTTCTAAGTCTGCAGTCAACTCCCTGTCTTATACGGTCTACAATAATCCTGCCGAGTATCTTTCCCACAACAGATAGTAGGGTTATGCCTCTTGAGTTCTTACATTCTTTGAGGTTTCCTTTCTTTGCTAGTTTGATGATAAGCCCTTTCTTCCAGTTTGTTGGAATCTTTTCATGTTTCCATACCTTCCCTAGTAGTTGGTGCACTTTTATTGTTGAGAAGTCTACACCAGCTTTTAATAGTTCAGCTGTGATGCAGTCAATTCCTGGTGCCTTACTATTCAGCAGTTTTTTTTTTGGTTCTTTGACTTCAGCAATTGATGGTTCATTTACTGTGATCTCCTCGATTCTGTTATTGAAATCACATTCATCATCTTCTGTTATTGGGTTTTCCGGTTCTTCTGTATTAAACACATCCTTGAAGTGTTCTGTCCATCTTAACTTAATTGCGTCTCTTCCGCTGATGAGGCTACCGTCTTTGTCTAGTACTGCTGTGCTCTGTCTGGGTCTCTCATTACATAATGTTTTTGTGAGTCCATACAGGGTCTTCATGTGTTGTTTTCTTGCGGCGTCTTCGGCTTCACTACCAATGTTCTCCAACCATTTCTTTTTGTCTGCTTTTATACTTCTCTTCACCTCTTTGTTCTTCTCTGCATACTTCTCCTTTAACTGCTTCTTGATTCTTTCTGAATGTGTGTCTAGGATTTTCTTATTTAGTTTTTCTCTTTGTTCTACAAGGCTCCAAGATTCTTCGCTGATCCATGGCTTCTTCTTTTTCCGTGGTCTTCCAAGGACTGCTTCAGCTACTTCATTGTATGCCTTCTCCATTACTTGGGCCTCACGTTCTACTTCTTCATCTCCTTCTCCTTCTACTTTCTTTTCTAGCACCTGGAACCTGTTTTGCAAACTGATGGAAAAGGTCTTTAAGATGGTTTTATCCTTAAGCTTTGCCGTTTCATACTTGACTCTGGAGTTTTTCTTTTCTTTTTGCTGTTTCTTCAGTCTTAGCTTGATTGTTGTGCAGACAAGATAGTGGTCACTTCCAATATCCGCAGATCTGTGTACTCTTGTATCTTTGATTGAATTCCTAAATCGTTTGTTGACTAGTGTATGATCTATCTGATTCCTGTTCTTCCCATCTGGGGATATCCAGGTTGCTTTATGTATGTCTTTATGCGGGAACAGAGTTCCTGTTATAACTAGCTCGTTCATGTCGTACATCTCACACAGCCTTTCTCCATTATCATTCTGTTGTCCGAGGCCGTGCTTGCCCATGACCCGGTCATAAACTTTTCCCTGCCCTACTTTAGCATTCATGTCTCCTGTTACAATCAACATGTCATGTTTATGACAAAACTAGACTGTGGGAAAACAAAACATGAATAAGACAAAACAAAACAAAGAACATGACTTGGCTTGGCATTACTTGAAAGTACTTAACTTGGCGTGAAGACGGTGTAGATGGTGAAAGGATCTGACAAAGTGCATGGGGAAACCTGGAAACTAAATACTGACTGGGTGATAGGTGAGTGAGTGCATCTGATGGGAAAGCTACAGGTGGTGTGAATGAGGGTGATGGCAGAGCAAGAAAAACTATTGGGAAAACATGGCAAAACTAAATACTGGACTGGACTAAGAAACTAAGGCATGGGAGAAAACTAAAACATTGCAAGACTAAGAACTAAACATGAACTTGAAAACTAAGACATGACAAAACTAAAAAATGGCAAAACTAAGAACTAAACATGAACT
Source organism: Odontesthes bonariensis (assembly GCF_027942865.1). Classification (NCBI taxonomy): domain Eukaryota; kingdom Metazoa; phylum Chordata; class Actinopteri; order Atheriniformes; family Atherinopsidae; genus Odontesthes; species Odontesthes bonariensis. The sequence goes on from NC_134523.1 coordinate 30,492,193, forward strand.
TGAAAACTAAGACATGATAAAACTAAACAAGAACTAAAAAACATGGGGAAAACCCCATGGACGTGACAAATACAGTGTCACTTCATAATTTGAAACGGGTGCAAAATCAATTTCTGACAATTCCTATCAACTCTGAAAACAGTCCTTTGAAGAGACACAAAGTATTGTGTGTCTCCATGTCTTGTTCTTCAGAACTCTTTAAAGCAAGGCTAAAATAACACCTGCTGCATGCTGCTGGTTACTTTGGGACATGTGGTGCCTTTGTGTTTGAACAGTCTTGTCGTAACTAATCAGCATATGTGAAGTACAACAACCAAATGTTTACCAAAATACACACTCTCTCATAAAGCCATCAACAACACATGTTTAAATCCCATTGCCACTTTTTCTTTCTGATACCACAGCATAAACACACACGCGCATACACAAGGACACACACAAAGTTCCCTTTTTTTAAATTTTAAATGTGAAGTCCTCTGTGTTTGATAACATTTTATCTCCTGCATTTAGACGAGCGAATGTGCGACAGACAAGCCTTGAATCTTTGCAAAAATCCTCATCTTTCCTCGCTCATCAATTTGTTTCTGAGCTTTTGCTTCCTTCAAGAGCAGTCATCAATTTATGAAAATGTTCAGCTCTTGGGACTCGACTCCTCTCCTCTCTGCTGCTCTCGCCCCATCAGTCCTTGAAGTTTATATCCAAAGTAACCGTCCATCACCACAAACGGCACCTCCTCACTGCCTCTTCATGTCCTCGGGCTCTTTAAACTCCTCTTATACTGTGGTGTGTGCTTCATTTATTCCTGCATGCATCCTTCCCAGGGAACTTTATTTGTCATTTATTTTAACTCGCTCTGTGCACTTTTGGAGACAGATGTTTCCCCCCTAAATGGCCATATTGACAGTGATAGATAACTGCATCTATTAATTCTAAAACACAAACAAGTACTCAATGTCCCAAGGAACTTCAACATTCATATCCCTGATGCTCGGTTCTGTGCAAGGATGCAGTACAGTATGATTGCTTTATACAAATCAGCACAATTTGATAGCAAAAACAACTTTTGGATATTTTTTTACATTGAAAATGTTCCACCACTTCTCGGTTGTCTACCAAACGACTTTGAATGGTATTCAATGTTGACACAGGGTTGTTATCAGTTAAAGCACCAGAACACTATTTAAAGTCTGGAATGATAGCTTTTAAAAACTTTTTTTAACATGTTCTTAATATGTCTTTTATGTGTCACAAGACATATGTTAAACAATATCAGTCACCAGTTCTGTGTTTGAGGATTTCTGCTTTGAATTTGCTGAGCACCACTAAAAATCTCAGAAAGGCAAGGCCAGACAGCTGGAATGTTCCATGTAGACTATTTGGAGGAACCAGTGCCAACCAACCTCCGGGGTTGGGTTGTAAAGCTAGTTTGCATGCACTGTAAGAAACAGAAACAGAGAAGATAGAATTGTTGAAATGAAAGACAGTGAATAAATTACTATTATGATCATTCCTTTGGCTCTCTCATTCAAAGATGTATGGCTCAATTTCTTTTTCCTTTTTATTGGGTTTTATTGAACATACATACTGTCCTAACACATTGGAAATATGAATATATGGCTAATTTACATCTTATAGAATTCTTAATTCTTAGCTTAGACAAGAAAAGCTTGTGTCAGCTGCTGGCCACTGGAGATGTGAGTTTGGCCAGATTTGACCATATTCATAGAATCCCTTTTACCGAACGAATAAGAATCCCAAAGAATTTTAAAGGTATTTCTCCTGGCCAAAGCATCAAAATGTGTAATTTGGAGGTTCACAGATGGGTTTTTAGAGGATTTATAACTGCCGGCATGGTAAAAGGTAATAATGTCGAGTCATCATGGATCATCATCATGGTAAAATCGCATAAATCTAGCCAGGACCGCCTGTGCATAGGAGTAGGCCACGTAGGTGGAAAATGACATGCAAAACAACAATAGAATGTTTGAAATTATTTATGGTGATGTGAGGCAGCAGCAGGTTTCAACAACACAGTTGCTGGCTGTCTCACAGTGTGATGGCAGGAGGCTGATGGATTGTTTCCCTGACAGACAAGGTGACAATCCAACTTCAGATTGTGTAAACAGCAGTGTAGCAGTCTCCATTATCTGACCAAGGGGTTAACACCTCTGTTCACTAGCTGAGCTCCTGTCTTCACTCATGGGGACCATCTTCTTTCCCCATGAGAAAGGGAGCTGTACCCTAGGTCCAAAATCAGACAAATTTGTCAATTCTCATGATCAGCCATTTAAACACAACAGTCTCCAGTCTTCAAAGCCAGAAATGCATTCAAGCAAGGCTGTTTTCTGGATGATACAGCAGCTTCAAATAAGGGCCCATCAACAGCTCAGCGTCTTGACTGTTTAGTTTCAGTAGTGTCCGATTCAATGCTTAATATGAAACGATGCTGCCACCTGGCTAACAATAATACCAAGCAATAAGCATTTGGATGTAGGTGTTGTGACTGTATGTAAACAATGTTAGTTTTGATAAGTTTTTGAGGGTTTGCTTCTGTTCCTTAGAGTTTTTTTGTTTTATTTCAACTTCTTCATTTCTAGTTTCCTTAAGAGGGTTTTTGACTTACCTTGTTAAAGGGATAGTTCGCCTCTTTTGACATGAAGCTGTATGACATCCCATATTAGCAATATCATTTATGAACATTGACTTACAAGACGCTTTATTTTTCAAGCCCCAGCCAACTAGCCGGACTAGCTTCGTGGACGCCAAAACTCAGCTGGAACTCCGCTTACAGGATGCAGCGGGGATAAGTCAATGTTCATAAATGATATTGCTAATATGGGATGTCATACAGCTTCATGTCAAAAGAGGCGAACTATCCCTTTAAACATAAATATAAAAAACTACCAGGTGAGTTTGAAGGTTTATTGGATGCTGAGATACTGCAAAGTATCTATTCTATTACGATATATTACTGTGACTGGCCAGTGCAGAATCAGAGCATACGACCCACCCAATAAGCAAAGACAAACTATTCTTGTCTTTTTGTTGTTGGATCATATGGTCACGACAGAATTTACACCCTCTGCAATTTAAAAGTTTTTACATCTCAGCTCATTTAAAAGACTTTGTCAGGTGTCAAAATGAGATAAAATACAGCCTCAGATTATGAAAAACACATGGCATTCAACACAGAATCATTATTCATTCATCAAAAAGGAAGCCAACATGCAGTCTGTGAAAAACAAATTCAATCTTACTGCTTCCATAGGAATTAACCACCGAGGTGCTGCTAATCAGATGCTCTTGATTCATTTATCATCATTTATCAGGTGTGTGTTAACACAGATTTTAAAGACACAATTGTTGCTGCCCATCAATCCAGGAAGGATTACAAAGTCATCTCCTAAAATATTGGAGTCCATCATTCTACAGTGAGAAAAATTATTTACAAGTGGACAACATTCGAGACAGTTGCTGGGAGTGAACTTGTAGCAAGGTCACTTCAATGTCAGACTGTAGAATGATCAGAGAAACGGCAAAAAAACCAAGAGCTAAATCTGAGACTCTAAGAGCTTCAGTTAGCATGTTAAATGTTGAAGTTTATGACAGTACAGTTGGACAAAGATTGAACAAATATGGTTTGTTTGGAAGGGTTGAAGGAGAAAGCCTTTTCTCTTAAAGCTGCAGTCGGCAGGTTTTCAAAATTGCGAGTCTAAAGTCGGAAAATTCGAACTGATACAACTTTCAGGTCCCTCCCCCAACCTCTAACAAGCTCCGAATTGCCCCCCAAACCCCTCCCCCTCTGTGGACGAGGTTGTGCACGTGAGTTCACAGCTGGGGCAGACTCACGCTCACCAGCGTGTGCACAAGCTGTGATTGACAGGTAGGATTCCTCCACCCTAACTTGATTGGTTAAAAACAGCCGGGAGCGCTCGATTTTTGCAAGCATGATTACAGGCTTCAGAGGGAGCTACAGAATTCGTTATTTTTCCTAAACAGCCTATTTAATATTCTACTTCCAGAATCCCATGACAGTTCAAGCTAATATGACTAAAAAAAAGTTGCCGACCGCAGCTTTAACAGTTGTTTTGAAACTACTAAAAAAATTGGCCAAATTGTGGGATGCTGTCATCTCATTTCACTTCATCAAAGAAGGTCAAGTGTGTTCCTTGCTAAAGAAAGAGCTGTAAGACTTCTTAAGAATTCAACTACTTCTTGTACTAATTCAACTACTACTTATCATGGCTGCTAGTTAGATACTTTTTGGTCTATGCCTCTAACTGACTCGCTGTATTGATGGTCTGTATGAATTCTTGTTTATACTATTTTCCTGTTTGCTTTTGATTTTCTAAGCCATCAAATTCCATGGTTAACTTAACTTGGATTAAGCTAAACCACTCAGAGGGGTGTTCCACGAAGCTGGATTAGCGCTTTCATTGATAGTTCTGAGAAAGATAGTTCTAAGAGAGAGTTCTGTTCCACTAACGTGGCTTATTTGAATGCCCACTGAGTAACCATGGTAACTTGTGCCACTGAACTAGCCTGCTCCTGGGCAGGCTAACGTTCAAGCTTAGCTTAGCTGTGTCTCAAAGAATGTCCGACAGGCTGAAAAAGACTCCCGGAACAAATTTCCACCTGGTAGAATTCCGCTCTCCCGCAACTCATGTCTTGTATAAAAAACAAAACTAAAAAAAATTGCGGTCTCGGAAAATTAATATCAATCAGTCAGTGCAACTAAAGAAACGCAACTATACAAGTGGTGAACATGAAATTAAATGAAAAAGAACATGGAATTCTTTAAAACTAATTGATACCTTATCACATCTCCATCCCACATTTCACAAACACCCGACCTACACCCTCCCAGGACCAGACTCAGAAAAATGGGGTGGTGCCGGATGGTGCTGAGATGGTGCTGGCCTGCAGGTGTCCTTATCTTTAAAGGAAGTATTACTCCATAGCTGGCTCTTCCTCCGAGCAGCCACAAACACATCAGCGAGGGTGGAGGCTTCTGCAGCAGATTTCGGATCATGCTCTTTTATCCACACCTGGAGCTCAGGGGACAACATTCTCAAATACTGTTCCAGGATCAATATTTCACCAATTTCTTGCACAGTTTTACCTCTGGGTAGAATCCATTTCCCATACAGCTCTTTCAGCCTCACACAAAGTTCTTTGGGGCTCTCTTCAGGATGAACATACAGGGAACGAAACCTTTGTCTATAAGATTCTGGATTAATATCGTACTTCTTCAATATGGCTGCTTTCACATTATCATAATTCAGCGTCTCATCAACATCCATATGAACGTAGGCACTCCTTGCCTTACCAGTTAGGAGAGGAATGAGGCGGAAAACCCAGTCTGCTTTTGGCCATCTACAGGCAGCTGCAATTCTCTCAAATGTAACAAGGAAATGTTCAATATCATCTTCACTTGTCAAATGCTGTAACTTTGGCTCAAGAGAGAACTGTGACTGACCTGAAGATCTATTGACTGGTGCAGAAATAGCCTGGGCCTGCTGGTCATCTTCATTGTCATCCTCCTGGGTTTCTGGATTAGTTGAAGAGGACTCAGGGAGTGGAGAGGTGTGGGCCTGCACTTCCATTTGTAGAAGCTGAAACTGATGTTTTGAAGCTTTAAACCCTTGTTCCTGTTTTTCACGTTCTTGGTCTAATTTTCCTCCCGTGCCTCCTGCTGGTTCATGAAAGCCTGTAAAATCCTAGTCAGGTCTCTCAGTGTTGGTTCTTTGACATCTTCACTCCCAGTGTCTGCTGCCATTGTAGAAGCTCCAGCCTCCATTTCCTCTTCTCCAGCCCATGGTTCATCTGCTGGTTGGGTCTCTGGTTTATTTTTCCTGGCTCCACGGTGCATGATCAAAAAGGAGAAAACATGGAGAGCCCTCAAAGCAAAAAACTGAGCTTAAGAAAAAACTACCAAAATGTCCAAAAAAAAACTGTGTCTTCAACTGGCCGATCCCACCACTGCCACCATGTGTGAGGGACCGAGCCGGTCAAGCACGGGGACACAGAAATGATTTTAAAGAAAAATGTGTTTATTCCCCAAAAATAACAAACCACAAACAGCAGCCGTCTGTTCAGTGACGTGTTACTTTGGCGCCACATTCAACAACAAAACAAAACAAAACAAAACCCGGTAAAAGTAAGGAGAGAAGAAAAAACACCACAAAGAAGCTAATATGGAGAGCGGGGAGGCCACCGTGTTCATGGTCTGCATGATGGTGATATTAATCATGGACGATCACATCAGGCGTCTAATATCGAGGCTGGAAGAGCACACAGAGAGAGTCAGGAGACGAAGGATCGAGCGCAGGCGATACTTTTTCATTTCATGAAAGAAGAAAGGAGAGCAGAGCGCCACAGACAAAGGAGACAACGTGTAAGTTTAACTTATTAAACACGCGCCGGTTGTGTCTGTGTCGTATGAGGAAACATTTCAGCCGTGACAACATGACAAGGGGCGTAGCTACCAACCACCAAACACCTCCGTCAGATGTGTTCCTATAGAACCCTGAAAAGACCCAGCCTCGGAGAAGGAGCTAAAATGGTTATAGTAACTGAGGGCCGTGGTCCCAAGTTCCTGTATGTCCGAATGCGGGAGAAAACGGCCCTGTGGATTAAAAGGTTATAGCCAACTAACTGCCAAAGGTTCCTACAGTCCGAATGCGGCTCATACACACTGAGGAAGAGGGAAGGGAAACATCAACACAAATTTAACTAACAAAAGTAAATAAACACAGTTAGCTCAAGAATCAACTTAAATGCCAAATAACTAAACCAAGTTAACAAAATAAACAAATCACAAAAGCAAAAAGAACTAATGCAAAAATTAAAAGACTCCATAGCATCAAATACAAGTCTTAACACATGTATATCCATTCAACATTTATTTTATTCTGCAGGAGAGTTCAATGGTGTCCTGCTTGGGGACAGAGGCTATGCATGCTCGCCGTACCTCCTCACGCCATATCCTGATCCAGGAACAAGGGCGGAGAGGGTATTCCACCATGCACATGCTACAACAAGGGCACAGATAGAAATGACCTTTGTCCAAATAAAATCCAGGTTCATTGCTTAAAGTTCTCAGGCACCATGGCTAACTTCTGACAGAGCCATCTTAAATTTTATAATATACTTCATATTTTATACATTTTGTCTTGTGGACAACTTTTCAGGCTCAAATCTGCAGGTTCCAGTGCCTGAAAGGACTCTGTTTCTCCTGATACAATGAGGGACCTCTACAGGGACACATATTTCCGTTGATCCTTATTGTTGTGACCTTTGAGTTAGAACTTCTTTTCATAATTTAGCATTGACACAGTCGCAGTTTAAGTTAGAGCAAGTGGAAGAAGGCTAAATGGACAGAGATGATTTATAAGTTTCCAAACGTTAGGTCATAGCACCCCACTGTCAATATAAATGCATAAACAAATAACACTTTGCATGAACCGTACAATAATGACAAGTTTGAGTTCAAGTTGTGTTGAATTGTTTAATTATTATTACATGTTTATCAAGCTGTGGAGAGAAAACAGAATTAAATTACAGTTCACACCACAACCTTCTCCTTTATCTGAATTCATACATACATCCCTCTCCAGTTTCATAATCTCTAGCGTAATCTTTTTTATTTTCAGATTCTTGTATTCCATATCTAGTTTGAAGAAATGTGTTTGTCCAATAAAGAGAGCACCAAAGGCTACTTACCACTGAAATATGTTCTTGTACTTTACTTTCACCTGCTGCCAGGTACGCTTTTAGCTGTTAAGATTGCTCCTGTTGAGATGTAACAGTGAAAAATGAATATGTGGGTCACACACTCACAATAATATAGTCACAAAGTACGATGATGTGTGTTGATTATTGGGTTATTAATAAACTGAGCAGTGCCAGTATATTTGTGCATTACATCTCATACAGAGACAATTCAGCATGCTTTATGTAAACAAATTATAACACCGAGAGGAGAGCATAAATACATGAGGACAGTCAGTGAAATAAACGTGTAAATATTGACAATGGTATGTGTTAGAAAAATGTATATAGATTTTCATTTTGAGTAAACAACATTTTATAGACAGACATGTAGTGTGTGAACTTTGCTTAGTGTGATACAAAGTAATTAAAGGGAACTGTGAGAAACAGGGTGCTCTGGTCTTCCCATGTAGGAGAATGTGCAACCACTCAACACGTGAGGAACTAGATGTCCCAGTAAAATATTTGTTGCATCTTACTCACAAGATTGTTTTACGTATGCTGATTGTAACTAAGCTGTGTAATAAAAAGAACTACACAGGGAAAGTCGGATGGAGTTGTTTGAGCACGGGTGAAGGAGTAAGTTCTGTCACTCCGTCCGGCTCCCCTTGCAAGTAAAAATAAAATCTTGTGCACTGTGTGTTTTGTTGATCACTGGGGTTGTCTTGAGTGAACTTTGTTCCAGCTGGGTTGACTTTTAGACCCAACATTTCTCGGTCCTTCGAGCCAGATTCCAACACATCGCCGTCTGCCGAGGAGGGAGAAGACACACCGAAGTCTGTCGACAGCCAGACATCCAGCCTGACAAAGACCTGGGGTGTGAATTCGCAGCCAGGCCGGTGATTAGTTGTCTGATCTTCCCTCGTTGGACGACGATTGACGGAATCCAGAGACAGCTCCAGTGACAAAACAACACTGAAATAAGTAAAGAGAGCGACTCTATAACCGCGGTTAAACGTATACGAAAGGCTTCTCCGCCAGAAGGAGGATAATACAGGTGTCTCTGCCGTAAGGGTGAGAGTAAAAAGAGTGAATGAGCAAGTGTGAGTGTGTATGCCACTAGTGGAAGCAGCAGCACGGACTGATTAACATTGGAAAAAGCAGAAATAATTCTACAACTGAAGCCAGAAATCCCACTGGAATTGAAAAGGAGGCGTCGTGGATGCAGAGCAGGAGCAAAGAGGAGAGAGAGAAAGAAGAAGTTCAAACCATCTCTGCCATCCATTATCATGGGCAATGTAAGATCGTTAGCTAACAAGTTGGATGAACTTCTAGCCTTGACAAGGACTCAGCAAGAATATCGGGAATGTAGTATTATGTGTTTTACTGAGACATGGCTGCAGGATCATATCCCCGACTCCAGCGTCTCTCTGCCGGGCTTCCTGACTGTACGAGCAGATCGAGATTTAAAGAGTAGCAGGAAAAGGAAAGGGGGTGGATTGGCAGTGCTTGTCAACAACAGATGGTGTCACCCAGGACATGTTACTGTGAAGAGTCGTCTCTGCAGTCCTGACATTGAACTATTGGCAGTAAGTTCGTCCATATTATTTGCCAAGAGAGTTCACCAGTGTTGTTTTGGTGGCTGTTTACATTCCACCCTCAGCTGTTGCCGACACTGCATGTGATGTCATCAGTTCCGTTGTTGCTAAGATACAGACACAACACCCCAATTCTTTTGTGGCAATATCTGGTGGTTTTAATCATGCCTCACTCTCTGCTACACTGCCAACTTTTCAACAGTTTGTCAGCTGCTCTACCAGAGAAAACAAGACATTGGATTTGTTTTACACAAATGTCAAGAATTCATACATTTCCAAATCAAGACCTCCCCTCGGTAAATCAGATCACAACCTTGTTTTTCTCTTCTCAGCATATAAACCCCTTGTCCAGAGACTACCTGTCACAAAAAGGACTGTTAGAAAGTGGTCAGAGGAAGCTGAAGAAGCCTTACAGGGTTGTTTTGATGCAACCGATTGGATTTCTCTTTGTAAGCCACATGGAGAGGACATTAATGCCATGACTGAGTGTGTGACTGACTATATAAACTTCTGTGTGGACAACACCATCCCCACCAGAACAGTGAGATGCTTCCCTAATAACAAACCCTGGATCACCAGTGAGCTAAAGGAACTATTGAACAAGAAAAAAAGAGCCTTTAGGGAGCGAGACAGGGAGTTACTGAGGAGTATACAGAAGCAGCTCAAAGTCAAGATCAGAGAGAGCAAGGAGGTGTATAGAAAGAAGCTTGAGAGTAAACTGCAGAGGAACAATATCAGAGATGTGTGGTCAGGAATGAAGAAGATCACAGGCCTCAAGCAGAGGGAGGATCGGATGGATGGAAGTCTGGACAGAGCAAATGAGCTGAACACTTTCTTCAACAGGTTCAGTTCAGGAACAAGCTCACCATCCTCCCCTCCTGTTCCCAGCCAAAGAGACATCCCACCCTCCTCTGACCCACAGCTTTCCTGTAACATCTCCACCTCCACCTCAGTCATGGATTCTTCTGCTTCCACTAGTTTGTCTTCAACCAAATCAGGAGATGCTGCTGTCCCCTTTGCCTCCCCCTCCCACTTTTCTGTTTCTAGAAGTCAGGTGAAGAGGCAGTTGGAGAGACTGAACCGGAACAAGGCTGCAGGTCCAGATGGTGTCAGCCCCCAAGTCCTGAAGGCCTGTGCAGAGCAGCTCTGTGGGATTCTGCAACACCTTTTCAACCTTAGCTTGACCCAAGAGAAGGTACCACTGTTGTGGAAGACATCCTGTCTGGTTCCGGTACCAAAGAAAACTCATCCTTCAGTCATCAATGACTACAGACCTGTTGCCCTGACATCCCACATCATGAAGGTCCTGGAGAG